>NC_048227.1:89053735-89271077 GCF_002007445.2 Ailuropoda melanoleuca | reverse complement strand
AAATAAATAAATAAATAAAAAATCTTTAAAAAAATTAAATACATGAAAATCAGTATCACCTATGTACAAGCTATAATTAGTAAAAAAGAGAAAAAGCATACTTTTTATATACCTATAAAAATGAATATGAGGAATAAACATCTTTGCATACATATATGTTTTTGAAGAAAAAATCAAAGCATTATGTAGTAATATAAAAAAATTAATGTAAAAAAACACATGAAACATACCATGTTACGAAGAGAACTTATTACAAAGATACTGATTCTCATANGGTAATTTAAATAGACATCAATAGAGGAACGGCATAATAAAAAATACCCAATAAAATAGTATGCCTCTCCAATATGTGATACAAAACCCCTGTAGATAAAGAAAAATATTAAAGATAAAAGTTTTTAAAGCAAGGTTAAGAAACATTAGACACAATATAATTATTTTTAAATGTTTCTGTCTGTACATGTTTATATGTGTTAAAAAACAAATGAAAATGGTGTGTTCTTTGAGTATAAATGATTTTTGCTCTAGTCTTTTTTCATTACACTGTGCAAATGTCATTCAATTAGCTTATATGACTTACATTATTAATAAGAAAATAAATGGCCTTCAAAATGTGTTGTACAAGAATATTTCCTTGAAACACTTAAATTTAACAAAAAGAAAGTTTGATTGCTTTACATTCATCGACAAATTCCAATGTTCCTCCTTTTTTCCTGCCTCCCTTTCTCCATCTCCTTATCACACCACACAGCCCAGGGCATAATTATACTTTTCATGAGCTATTGTAGTGCCTCATATCTTGACTTTCTTTCAACTGTTACCTCTACAAAGTGTTCAAATTAAGAAATGGTTCCATCATCCATGACCTCATAGCATCTGCTCTCCACTTCTTACAAGCAAACACCTATAGATGTCAACACTGATATCTGCGGCTTTATATAAATTTCTATCACAGTATTGGTCATATATATTCAGCACTTATNGTGTTGTACAAGAATATTTCCTTGAAACACTTAAATTTAACAAAAAGAAAGTTTGATTGCTTTACATTCATCAACAAATTCCAATGTTCCTCCTTTTTTCCTGCCTCCCTTTCTCCATCTCCTTATCACACCACACAGCCCAGGGCATAATTATACTTTTCATGAGCTATTGTAGTGCCTCATATCTTGACTTTCTTTCAACTGTTACCTCTACAAAGTGTTCAAATTAAGAAATGGTTCCATCATCCATGACCTCATAGCATCTGCTCTCCACTTCTTACAAGCAAACACCTATAGATGTCAACACTGATATCTGCGGCTTTATATAAATTTCTATCACAGTATTGGTCATATATATTCAGCACTTATCTCTAGTATACATGCATCTTTCTTAGGAAGTAAGTTTAGGAAAAGAGAACGCCTTCGCTAAAAAAAAAAAAAGTACTTTGTGTTCCATTCAATTCTTTGTCCACCTCAAAAGAGAGAACTGGCAAATCTACTCTCTAATCTCTGATGTCAAAATAACTACAGAGCTACAGAAAACTCTTGGATCTTTTATTGATTTTTTTTTTTTTGAAAATTCTGTTCCTGTGCTCTTTACTTCAGTTCGTTTGCAATAGAAAGATTAGTTACTGGTACAAAAGTTATTACAGAAGAATTAATAAATAAATTCAGCACAATACTTGTGAAAAACGAATACTCAGAAAATATCACCAATCGTGAAGGTAATGATTAGAATGTTTTAACGATAAGAATGATTAGAATGTTTTTAAGCACCACGGAGGCACAATCCTATAAAGGCCCTACTGATGATCCATGTGAGTTTAATGTTTTTGGAATCAAAATAAAAATATCTTCTTAAAATTGTTGTCTTTTAAAATAGTCTTTTCCTTTTTTCTTAAGATACAGAAGTAGAAAAAATCATGGAAAAAAAAAAAAGGCAAGGCTATATTTAACATGAAATGGAGATAAATGACATCCTGAACAAAATGCCACGGGAGACCCTGGCATAATATTGGCAGGTAATCCGAACTACAACTTACTTTAGCCCAGGAGATTTCCATGTCCAAGTCCCCAAGCAAGCCTTCTGACGTGGATTTCTGTACCAATTCAACTTCAGTAACAGAAAGCCATTCAGACAGAGAAGCAGTCTCTTTCTTCATTTTCCGGGCCAACTGGGATGCTCTTTCCAGGTCCTGTTTTCCCTCTGTCACCTAAATAGGAGAAAGAGGGAGGGAGGCAGAGAGAAGGAAGGAGGGAAGGGGGGAGAGAGGGAAGGGAAAGAGAAAGAGAAAGAGGGGAGGGAGGAGAAAGGGAAAGGAAGAGGGAAAAGAACATGAAAAGAATGAATCCAAATAGTAACTAAAGATCCAAACTATTCATACTTGACCCACAAGACATACATAACCTTTACCTCTCCCATCTGAAGTCACTCCATTCTTGTATTTCCAAAAGGGGACAATATACTATAGAGGTTAAGTGTCAGGCAACCCTGGGTTTTCATCTTAGCTCTTCCCACTTACTTTCTAAATGACCTTGGTAGAGGCATAGCCCTCAAAAGTTGTTATGTATCAAACAAAAAAGATACATACACACAGAGGGCTTGGCCCAGGCCTTGTAACAAAGTTACCCTTAACTTTAGTAAGGTATAAGTAAATGGTATCTTTTATCATTTTGAACAGAAGTTGTCCTACAATCCTCTCAAGAAAGAAATCTGTTTAAAAAACACAAACATATACCCTATATTATAGAAATCTGAGGGGGAAATTGTATAATTTTCATAATTTTGTTTTGCAATTAACTATTAACTTAAAATACAATAAATGACTATGCAACATAAACCGTTACTATTATTTTGTTTTTGTGGTTGACAGAAAGCAAAATGAACTGAACTAACATCTACCAGGCTCTTAACATAGCTCCCATATCACGCTGAAGAGTCTCACATGTGCTGTGCAGTAAGCGACAGTAGCCTCTGTGAGAGGCACTTTCCTTCCTACCCTGCAGGTCAGGGCAGTGAAGCTTAAAGGGGCTAAGGCTATGATCAGTGGGACACGGCCACTGAACTGAGCGTGGTCTGACCCTTTACATTACGTGATGGTACTCTCAAACAAAACTATCATTCATAAGCTAAAGCTAACATTTTTAAGGGTATCACAACACAATACATAAATAAAAATGTGTTCTTTTTTTGTGCACATATGCAGAGATAATTTGCATTACCTAAGTGGTAGAGTGATATGTATGGGATGAAATTTTCTTAGATGATAGAAGGACTGAATTTTCTTAATAAGTAATGTGGAATTACATTTCTTTTTTCTGGTCCCCTCGGTTCTATTTTACTCTTTCGTACCTCAAGGATGGATTATTATTAAATTCCTTCTTAAAATTAAATATTTTCTCCACAGAGTTTAATTAGAATTCATGACTTTAAATTAATAGCCCCTCAGTGTAGACTTTAGGAGACAAATACAAGAATTATATTAAAAGGTATCAGGTATTCAAAAGATCTTATCTGATTTGACATGCCCAGGCAGCTACAAAATCATCATAAAACTTAATGCTACCAAAGATTTGTACATATCAGGAAGAAAGTAATTTACAGTTCAACTTGTAACAATTCACTCTTCTCAGTCTAACCAATATATTTTGAGATGTAGTGCATTCTGAATTAGGCAGTATCAACTTGGAGAGATCTTACCTAACCATTTATCCTTTCTCCCTCTTAGATATTCAACCATTCCCTCTTAATAGGATCATCCCCATCAGCTACGAAATATACTCAAGTCTTAGGGTATCTCGGTGGTTCAGTCAGTTAAGTATCTGCCTTTGGCTCAAGTCATGATCTCAAGGTCCTGGGATGGAGTCCCACGCGGGGCTCCCTGCTCAGCAGCCTCCCTACTCAGTGGGCTCCCTGCTCAGTGAGGAGTCTGCTTCTCCTGTCTGCCTCTCCCTCTCCTTTTGCCCCTCTCCCATGCTGGTGCTCTCTCTCACTTGCTCTCTCTCTCTCAAGTAAATAAATAAAATCTAAAAAAATAAATAAATACACACACACACACACCCAAGCCTATTATATTTAAAAAAAATAAAAAAATTCCTTCTTTGGCTCCATCTCCCCTGAGAACTTCCTCTCGCCTATCTCTCCCTTAATCCTCTAAAGCATTTTCTTACCTTCCCCACATTTCTTACCTCCTCCCATTCTGCCTTCTGCCCCTATCACTCCACAGAAACTGTCTTTGCTGAACTCAATAATGACTCCAAGGGCAACAGGTCTACATGGACATCTTTAAGTGGACATCATTATTAATGTTCAATAATTCAAAACCAGTGCCTATACCCATTCTCAAAAAACCCTTTTCCCCGGGCTTCCCAGCCCCAGCACTCTCCTGACGTGCTACCACTTCTCGCTACTAACTATAGTTTCATACATGTATATTTAGTTTCTACCATGTGATTTTTTTAAGATGTACAATGTGATCATTTTACGTACATATACAGAGTGAGATGATTACAATAATCAAGTTAATCAAAGCATCCTCATCTCCCACAGTTACCTTTTTTTTTTTTTTAAAGTAGTGAAAACACTTAACATCTATTCTCTTAGCAGATTTCAAGTATACAATTATGGAAAACAGTATGGTGGTTCCTCAAAACATTAAAAATAAAACTACCATATGATCCAGTAATCCCACTTGGGTGTATATATCCAAAGGAAACGAAATCAGTATTTAGAAAAGATATCTGCAGGGGTNAATGTGATCATTTTACGTACATATACAGAGTGAGATGATTACAATAATCAAGTTAATCAAAGCATCCTCATCTCCCACAGTTACCTTTTTTTTTTTTTTTAAGTAGTAAAAACACTTAACATCTATTCTCTTAGCAGATTTCAAGTATACAATTATGGAAAACAGTATGGTGGTTCCTCAAAACATTAAAAATAAAACTACCATATGATCCAGTAATCCCACTTGGGTGTATATATCCAAAGGAAACGAAATCAGTATTTAGAAAAGATATCTGCACACCCACGTTCATGGCAGCATTACACACAATAGCCAAGACATGGAAACAAATGTCCACTGATGAACAGAGAAATAAAGTGTGGCACAGATATACTTCAGTTTCTTTTGCAAACACATCTTCCTCAAATTTCTTACTAAATGATCTAATTTCCCCAAGACTTGATTCAGACCCTTTTTTTTAATTAAAAATTATTTTTAATTTATTTTTTCCAGTTTTATTGAGATATATAGCACTGTGTAAGTTTAAGGTGTATAGCACAATGACTTTACTCCGTATATTGCAAATGATTACCACAATAACTTTAAACATCCATCATTACATACAGATACAAAAAAAAAATGGCTTTTTTCTCGTGATGAGAACTCACAGGATTAATCCCCTCTTCACAACTTCACAACTTCCCTATGTACACACACAGCTGTGTTAGCTGTAGGCAGCATGTTGCACGTTACACCTTTAGGGCTTATGTACCTTGTGACTGAAAGTTTGTTCCTTCTGGTCACCTTCATCCAATTCCCAGACCCACCAGTCCCCCACCTCTGGTAGCCACAAATCTGATCTCTTTTTCTGTGAGTTTGTTGTTGTTGTTTTACAGATTTCACATAAAAGTGGGATCATACATTATTTGTCTTTCCCTGTCTGACATATCTCACTTAGCACAATTCCCTCCTTGTGCTAAGTGAGATATACCATATTATATATGTGGTATATATATATACACCATATCTTCCATATCCATTCTTCCATCAGTGGACACTTAGGTTGTTTCCATGCCTTGGCAACTCTAAATAGAGCTACAATGAACACGAGGGTGCAAATATCTCTTCAATGTAGTACTTTTGTTTCCATCAGATGTATGCCCAGAAGTGGAATTACTGGATCATTCTGTAGTTTTTAATTTTTTTAATTTTAATTTATGTTTATTATATATATTATTTATAGTACACATTATTTTTTAATTTTTAATTTTTTGAGGACCTCCGCACTGTCTTCCACAGCAGCTGCACCAATTTACAATCCTACCAAGAGTGCACACCCTTTCCTCCACATCCTCACCAGCATTATCTCTTCCTATTGATGCTACCCATCTAACAGGTGTGAGTAGTATCTCATTGTGGTTTTGATTTGCATTTCCTCGATGATCAGTCAAGCTTCAGTACCTTCACATGTATCTGTTGATCATCCATATATCTTCCAAGGTACAATGTCTATTCAGGTCTTCTGCCCATTTTTCATTAGATTATTTGGGTTTTTGCTATTGAGTTGTATGAATTCTTTATATATTTTTGATATTAACTTGTTATCACATATATGATTTGCAAATATTTTTTCCCCATTCTGTAGGTTGTCTTTCCATTTTGTTGGTGGTTTCTTTTGCTGTGCAGGAGCTCTTTAAGTTTGATGTAGTCCCACTCATTTATTTTTTATTTTGTGGCCTGTAAAGGTTTTTCATTTCTCGTTATATCCTCTCCCTAGACAATCTCATCACCACTGAAAACTTTAATTACCATCTCTATGCAGATGACTCATAAAATTCCTAGCTTCAGCCCAGATATATTCTCCAGACTTGAATAACTTTGTGAGTACCTGACATATTCAATTCACTCTCACAAAGGCCCTTAATATGCGAACATGCCCAATACATACTTATGACTTTTTCATGTTTCTGCCTTTCCTTCCAGTGCCCCTCCCAGTGATGGCACCATGATCTTTCATGTAACCAAGCCAGAAGCCCAGGGGTCATCCTTCATCTTCCCACATCCTGTACTCCCACATCCTAATCCATCACCATCTCCTACTCACTTCACTTCTTAAATAGGTCTAAGTCCATCTGCTCATGCCATCTCCACTGCTCCACCCTCGTTCATGCCACCATCATTTCTCACTAAGAATGCAACAATGACTTCCTAACTGCTCCCTTCACATCCATTGCTGCCTTTCTTCAATTCATCCTCTAAACTGCAGTGAGTGATCTTTTAAAAAGCAAATATATGAGCCTGTTATCTCCCTGCTAAAATCCTGCAGTCACTGCTTATTGCTCTTAAAATTAAAATCCTTATCACAAACTCTAAGACACTAGTATGCTCTGGTCTCATCCCTTTCTCCGACACCATGTTCCCCACACTTGCTCTCTCTGCATTAGCCACATAAATGTACCATGCTGCTCCTGCCACAGGGCCTTTCCACATGCTGTCCCAGCAACCTCAAAGGGTCCTCCACTGCTTTCACCTGGGCTATTCCTACTCATCCTTCAGATCTCGGCTTACACACCATTTCTTCAGAGAAGCTTTTGTAACCCCAGACTGGACCAAATCCCCCATTACATATGCTCTTTTTTTTTTCACTTATTTCTTTTATTATTATTATTATTATTATTAAGTTTTTAATTTTAATTCCAGTGTAGTTAACATGTAGTATTAAATTAGTTTCAAGTGTACATACAGTGATTCAGCAACTGTATACATTAGTCAGTGCTCATCACAGTAAGTGTGCTCTTAATCCCCATCACCAATTTCACCACATCCCTCCCACCCCCCTCCCCTCTGGTAACCATCAGTTTGTTCTCTATAATTAAGAGCCAATGTCTGTTTCTTGGTTTGTTGCTCTCTCTTTTCTTCTTTGCTCATTTGTTTTGTGTCTTAAATTCCACATATGAGGGAAATTATATGGTATTAAAGCACCACATACTTTCTTTCGTAATACTTCAGACTGCTAATGTGACATTACTTTGTATGACTACCTGATTAATGTTTTCTTCTCTTGTGATCCTAAGTTCTATTAGAAAAAGAGATAATGTATGTTTTTGCGTGTCACTGTATCTCTACTGCCTATATGATTCCTGTCACACAGTACTGTCTCAATTGTGTTGAATGAGAAAATGACTTAATGCTAAAACCATAGTCACAATTGGAGAATTGATATTAAAACTAGCAACACCATTCCTATCCAAACAATGCCCAGTTGATGAATAAATACAGTAATATTTGACAAATAACTTCAGCTGATAATAACACCAAGAAGCAGCTCTACACCGTGTGTTCTAGATGTGCAATGTATCCAAATGATATAAAATGTATCAGATAAGCAATTTTCTCTTGCAGAAGTGAGGAGGACAAAATTGTCCAGGAAACGTATGCACTGCTCATTCTTGCTGATCCGAAAATGATAACAAAATTTCAGCTAGTTTTCTCTGGGCTTATGTAGAAACTTAGGTAATATTTAAAAACCCAAGAAGGATCGAAAATATTATCTAACACAGCTTTCCAATATTGCCAAGTAGGTTCCACTTAAACACTTTTGTTGTTGTTGTTCTGTTTCGTGTTCCTGGTTTCAGGGCAGCGTTGTCAGTAAAAAAAGATATTCAATGTCCTGATATAGTCACTCACAATAAATGGCCAAAAATTCCCCAGCAGGTTCACTCAGATACCCAAGTTATAAATGTTTCTTAAAAGGATTTTAGATCCTGCTAGATTAATGTGAACTTCCTGTCACTTACCATTTATTAGAGTCCCAATGTTTTAACATTGGAAAACCCACTGGACACATTATCCACCCAATGGCCTCACCATACACTTGTCCACTTGTTTAAACTTTCTCAGTAGACTATTCAATTTAGAAATCCAAGGACCAGTAACTTGAGTTTATACAGGGGCTATTACTGGTAGAGTTTCCTTAGAATCACTTCTGAAAAGGGACTAGCCATTGAAAATATAAAAATGAGTCTGGATTAAATGTTAAAAGTAAATTTCTCTATAATTATGCATCATTGTGATATTAATATACAGATGTAAAGAAAAAAAATTTAAAAATACTGAAATAATTAAAAGCACAATTATTAGTGCCCTAAAATTCAAACATGCATTCTTCTAGGAGCAAGATTTTAAAGCACATAAATGAGAGAGACGCAGGTGAGCAGCGGAGCTGCCCTTACCTGGGCACCCAGGTCATTGTAGAGAATCTTCAGAGAAGTCAGCTGCCCATCCATCCCCTTGGGGTTGTCGGTTTGTTGCTTCTGGACAATGTGCCTTCCTGTTTTGATGACAGTCTCCACTTCCAGCTTGACTTCGCTCAAAGTTTTATAGAGTTTCTTTAAAAGAAAGCAAGGCACATTTTACACACTGTGGTGGAAAGCTGCTAATTGGAATCATTTCAGAACACGGTTTATACAGACTGACAGCTACAAAGTAACTATGGAGATCAAAGGGCTTTATCTTCCTCGGATTTGCTTCAAAGGTTGAGTGAAATGAAATCAAAGTTGTATTATCTTTTTAAAATCAGATAAGAAAATAAACTAATAGAGATTAATACTTATTTTAAAAACCCTCAAGCATGTATTTTCAAGGTTTATGAAAGTACTTCATAATAAAAACATTTTTTCCTACATAAAATGGAAAAATATTAAGACTAAAAATTGAATGTCTATCATTTTTTAAATTATATATTTTTTAAAACCATAAATGCTATTAGGAAAAAGCCAACGCTGGCTATATTTCTGGCTGTTGAAATTTGGAAGTAGTAACGTTCGCCTTTTTTTTTTTTTTTAGAATTCTCTGAAATATGAAGTCTACCAAAATGAGCACATATTGCTTATATGATGAAAAGATATATACTCAATATATCAAGATGTATGTAACTACAAGAAATTGGAGTTATGTAGGTCAAATTCAGAGCTGTTCTCATCCTAGTTACCTTGAAACTAAAAAACTTCGGGAAACAATCTGAGGGTTTTAGAGGGGAGGGGATGGGGGGATGGGCTAGCTCAGTGAAGGGTATTAAGGAGGGCATGTATTGCATGGAGCATGGGGTGTTACATGCAAACAGTGAATCATGGAACACTACATCAAAAACTAATGATGTACTGTATGGTGACTAACATAATAATAATTTTAAAAAAACTTTTTATCTGGGTAAGTTCTCTTATTTCCATCCACCATGATCTTGACCTGAAATATCTCCTGTGGCATTGTCACATAGTAACAGACCACTGGACTAAGTTATACAAGGTCAAGGACAGTGCTCTCTTGGTCTCTGTGTCTCACTAAATCAATAACTATTTACATATACACTCACACATACACACATACTCACACAACCACAAATTTGCCATTTGTTCACTCTTTCACCTATTCCAGTTTTCAAGTATATAAATCTTCAGCATGTAATAAACAAGGAGACTGCAATTTTGAAAAGCACAAAGAACTCCCCCCACACTTTTGTCTTAGCAAATGTCATGGTAAGTTTCTTCGTGACTCTTCTCAAGGAGAAGACTAATTCTAAGACTGTGTATACTTAGCTACATTATTTTTAAATTTCTACTCAACTGAATTATAATGTTCAAGACTAAGATAGTAATAAGGCCTTATAAATAATTTCTTCTTTCACATCGTAGGTTTAAACTTGAATTTAAAATTTTACTTTCCTAGAGAATGATTTTTTTTATGCTATTATATTCCTGACATCCATTCTAAGTATAATTTTTTCTTTCATATTTTAGGCTTAAACTTTTTAAGCTGAAATTCAAAGTTTAACTTTCCTTAAGAATGATTTTCTTTTATACTGTAATAGTCCTGACATCTATTCTCAGTATGGTTCTTCTAGCTGACTCAAATTTATCCTTTAAAACTTAGCTTATTAGTCACGTTCTGTCAAGATCTTCCCAAATTTCATACCGTGATTAAGATGTGTTTCCCTTGTTTTTTAAATCATGTTATATGCATGTCTATTCCAGCTTCCTTATCTCATTACATTGTAATAATTGATTTTACTCTCTCCCAACTGTCTCTCTTATCTCTTCTAATTTCCTTAAAGGACAGGACCACACTTCTTATTTTTAACCTGTTTTTCTCCATCGAGCTCTCTTCTTAGCTCACTATAGACTGGTAATTATTAAATAAGCCATGTATGTAAGCACTCGATGAAACCATATTAGCTGCTGGAAAACCCACTGGACACATTATCCACCCAATGGCCTCACCATACACTTGTCCAGATGGCTCTGTATGACATCAGGATCCACATCCCTCACGTCCAGAACATGAAGTTCTGCTTTTACACCATCCAACACACGCTTGCAATCAAGCATGCGCTGTTCAAAGTTGGCAGGCTTCTGGAAAAGCTGGAACTTTGTGGACACCTCTCGAAGTTTCCTCTGTTTCCAGAAATGAACAAAATAAGCAATTCACATCAGAATGATAATCTCTCTCAGCAGAGGATATTAGTGCAATCACAAGCTGCAAGGTAAGGCAGCCATAAAAACACTGCTTAAAGGAACAGAGGCTACCCACTCATCTGAGTGCCCTGCACAGCGCAGGGTCATGAACTCCGTCACAGAGTATCAGTCTAAGACATAAGAAAAGGCTAAGCTGGCCTTGCCGGAATTAAAACTTCACAAAATTTCTCACCTGTTTGAAAAATCCAGTTCAAGAACCAAAACAACATGCCCTTCACGGCAAGCCCAGAGTCAACGTCAATCCTGCATCCACCGTTAAAAGGACTAGGGGGTGTCAGATCCTATGCTCTCAACCTGCCCAGTCCACCAGCCACACCAGAACGGAGCCACACAAGGGGCTCTGCATTAATGGAAAAATCTATATAAAGATAACTTTTAAATCTAACATGCTCTCTCTTTGCAATTCAACTATAAAATCAGATTCCGTATTTTCCACCTATGCAACAACTTGTTTCTGCTTCTCTGCCCGGGGTGCAATGCATCATTCCCATCCCACTGTTTACATCATAAAGAAGACCAAAGACATCCAAGTCATTGGCTCATCCTCATTTTTTTTTTTTTTTTACGCCCAGCACATCAAAAAGTAAAAGGGAGCTGCTCTCCCTCTTCACCTGTAACACATCCATCTGACTTCCTCCTCTGGCATTCCTGCCTTCTGGGGAAGTCGGAGGCTGGGAGCGTGTGTTTCTTCTCAGCTCCTCCAGAGTCAGCTCATGGGCTGAAATCTCTGCTTGGATTTTCTACAACAAAGAGATTAGAAAGGGGAGAAGGTCTTTTTTATTAAAAGTTCCATACAGTCACACAATACATAAGAATATGCTGATCACTGTATAAGCTTTAATACGTTTAATAATAATACAGGCCACCTGTGCCTCAGGACTTCCATGTGGGACACACAAACTAAGATCTTTGCGTTTGTTATTTCTAATGTTCACCACTTATTTATAAAAAAGGCATTTTCCCAACTTCATAACTATAATTTTAAAATGGTGATCATTTGCCAGGGTCTCACAGAGAGACCAAAAGAACTCCAAAACCCCTATGGTCCCATAAGTAAGGTCAGCCTTTCTTACTGACTCAATTTGGAATGGCAAAAGGGGCTGGTTCTCTTGGTGGGTTAGGAAGCCATTACATATGCTCTTTTTATGACTCAAAAGCCCTCCACTCCATGGCCATACCTGAGCTTCCTGTGGAACCTGGAAGGCATCTATCCTATCAGTCAAGTACGTTGTGAGCTGCTTGTCCAGCTCCCCTAAGCTCTCCTGCAAGACTTGAAGCATGTGGTCAGTTTCCCGTAGGACCTGGAGTTGCTTTTCCAAAGAAATCTGCTTGCTCTCTGCCTACACAGGGGAAAAACTGAATCATTAGCTACTCAGCACCAATATAAAGAGCTGAATATAAGAAAACCCCCATGTTCTGGTTGCCAAGAGAAAAACAGATTATAAATGCGTCAGTTCCAAACTTTGGCCTACATGATAAATAAATAGTAACTAGCAAAGATAAGAGTGAAAAGATTCTTCTAGTGTCTTATTTATCTTACATTCAATTACTAATTTTTACTTCTTTCTATATACAATGACAAAATATAAAAACGCCCTCGAGGGCGTTATGCTAAGGGAAATGAGTCAGAGAAAAGCAAATAGCAAAAAGCATTCACTTATATGAGGAATCTAAAACAAACAAACAAAAAAAACAAGCTCACAGAGACAAGAACAGATTGATAGTACAAAGAGAGTAGATCTTAAAAGTCCTCATCACCAGAAAAAAAATTGGGACTATATATGGCGAGGGATGTTAGCTCAGCCTATCATGGTTATCATTTCACAATGCATACAAATATCAAATCATTATGTCATCACCTGAAAGTAATATGTTATATTTCAAATATATCTCAACAAAAAAAAGAAAAAAAGTAAACGTTTCCCATATAACATATTAAACAGAGACAACAAAAATGTCATCTATGACATATTTAGGACCTTTACAGGAATCCACAATAAGCCTATCAATAACAATATAAAATATAACAAGAATGTCTATCAGTAGAATGAACATAGAAATCTCTTTTTTTCCGAAGTCTCAAGTTGTACAGATTTGCATACATGTTGAACCACTATCTGCTTCCCTTTTGGGGTAGGTTTGATGCTATTCATGACCTAAACATCAATCATTATTATTTAATATGTGTCTTAATAAGCATGTAATAGCCATCCAACCCTCCTATAAAGGATAATCTCCTTTCTCTACTTACTGATACAAACCCACATGTTGTGATGCATTCTGAGTAGGTATCCAGAGATTATGACATTTTATAACAGCAACTTAAGTCAAATTCAGTTGGCCCTAATATCTACTAGGATAATATGAGTTCCTATTCTTACATACAGCTATAATATCCTTCAAGGAAATTAAATAGTTCACAAGTAGAAACAATCTCAAAGATAGATTTTTTTAATCATCAAAGTTCTGCTTGTCTTCTAAGTGTTAGGTCGACTCTTCCCCACCCACAATAGGGATGTCCATGACACCCCTATTCACGTTGGTTACCAACTCTTCCCCTTGGTAAAAGTTCTTGCGGTTGGCTCTATACCGTGACACCTATCAGCACCCCTGTGTTCCCCAATTCTTACCAGGTGACTCAGGTCTTCGTATCGACTATTAAAAGCCTCCAGTTTCTCACTGATTATATCATCAAGAATCCCTCCATCAATCAGAGTCTGGCCAAGTTCTCGAATCTGGGTGCGGTTATCCGCTGGGTGTCGCAAAACAGATTCCAGAGACTAGACAGGGAGAGGAGACAAAATATGCATTGACTGAGGCAAAAACCTATCAAGGATCCTAAAAACGTCCACTTTTCTAAACAAGTAATTCCATTCTCTAGAAAGCTACCTAAAGAACAAGATCAGAAATGAGGTAGATGATTAACTTACAAAAATATCCACCATGGTATTAATAAATCCCTAAAATTGAAAACTCAGTATGAATCATGATACATGTTACGAGACTTTCATAAAAATAATTTCAATAATCATTAATTACACAGGGAAACATTCATGGTATGATGCAAAGTTTAAAAGCAGAAAACAATATAATACAAGCTTATCTCAAACCGTTATTGACTATATTATTAAAAATAGGTACTCGTTTTTCTACAACAGACACAGAATGCTCGGCACTGTTTTATATACATACTTTGTATATACATAAATCTAATTAGCTGGATGGGCTAAATACTATTCCCATTTTACAGATGGGAAAACTGAAGCTCACAGAGATTAAATACAAAAGCACACAGTAAAAAGTAGAGCTATGATTCCAACTTTAAGACTATAAAGGCTTTTTTTATCCATTACTATAATGGACTGCTTTCCAGTGTGGATAGGAAATAATAATAATAATTAGGAAGAAATACACCAAAATGTTTAGAAGTGCTTATTTTGCTTTTTACTTCTCTCCATTTTCCATATTTCTGGAATGCACATGTTTTCATTCTCATATTAGAAGGATGTGTTTTTAAAGTAAGCTTATCACACTTTTTTTTTTCTTCTCTCAACCTCTCACCCTGCGATTTTACTTGAGAAGCGACATCTTGCCTCCAGCACTGCATCTGGCTCTTGGACCTCAGGTTCCACCTTGGACTCACTTCTGACCGTCCGCCCAGTCATCAACTCAGTTACCACCCTGTGTCCCTTCCATTTTAAAAGCAAAGGCACCCTCTTCCTCCTCTTTTATTTGAAGCAAATCTACTCTTCACAATTTAATCCACTGAAGAAAGAAGTTATTAAGTTAACGTGTGCCACACGCTGTGCTGGTAACTTGAGAACGATGAAAAAGCAGGTACATTTCTTGGCCTCATGGAGCTCAAGCCTCAGCCTGGGGACGAGCTCCTAGGACAGGATCCAGGCCTCAAATACAAACCACTCTAACCTATCCCCAGCTCTTCCCATGGGAAGATAACAGAGCAAGAGCTATTACAAACACAGCAGTTGCCACTAATGAACAAAAATAAATTTATGGGGGCGCCTGGGTGGCACAGCGGTTAAGCGTCTGCCTTCGGCAGGATTGTATAAATACTTCAGGCCACAGAAGTTACACTGAAAACCACCAAGAAAGCAAGTGCATGTGCCAACATAAGGCACCCCCTGCTTGTGTTCCCTCTCTCGCTGGCTGTCTCTATCTCTGTCAAATAAATAAATAAAATCTTAAAAAAAAATAATAACTTTATGAAGAAACAAGAGAGCAATTATCCTCATAACAGAAGGCAGAGTTTTATCCCAGGAAAGGTAAAAACAAGCAGGAAAATCACTAGGGTGCTTCACTAAATGTACTCCTGCCGAAAATATACTAATTATCAAACAGCTCCCCCACCCCACGAGGCTGAGTTAGTGGGTCACCAACACTCTAAATATACAGGATTGTATAAATACTTCAGGCCACAGAAGTTACACTGAAAACCACCAAGAAAGCAAGTGCATGTGCCAACATAAGGCACCATGTTCCTCCTTGGAGTCTCATTTGGCCTCACTGCAACGGAAAGCATTGCCCCCCACAACGCAGGTGCCCACCTCCAGCGCTTCATTGATTGCATCTGCGTTCTCAGGCAGGGCCTCGGTGCTCTTCATCCGCTCCTCCAAGGTGCTCAGCCAGCTGGTCTCAAGATCCAAATAGTGAAGCAGCTCAATCCAGCAAGACCATACCTCCTAGAGCGAACAAGACAAAAGCTCCATCATCGAAGAAGTCATTTCAGATGCGCTGTGTCTCCAGTACAACACATTCTCTCTAACCAACAACAACAATTGCATTTAGATAGGAGCATATCTGAAAATTTAGAAACTGATGAAGTTGGAATTTCAATAAGTGAAAAAATAAAATTCTTCAACAAATCATATTAGACCAGTTGGTAGCAGGCGGGCCAGGGGATGAAGAAGAATGAGTTGCCTCCCTCTGTGCCCTAAAAAAAATTCCAAGGATCTGTTTAAATGCCAAAAATAAAGCCATATAATTAGTAGAAGAAACCGGGAGGGAAAGATTATTAGTTGTTGTTGTTGTTTTTTTTTTAAATAGAGGTCTTAGTACTCCTAACTGCAACTCTTTTTAACAATTATATAGGAAATTAGAATTTCCTGGGGTCTACCCTATTCCAACTCAGAGCTCATTGATCTAACAATTTGCTGTATATTCTTCCCAATTTTTTCCTAAATTCCTATGAATTTGTCTACATGTCAAGAGAGTCACATTCTACCAAATGGAGTTATACTACACTCACTATATCAATCCTAATCACTTACTCCCCATTCCTATGGGGAGTTTTGGGAGGAAAGGGATAAATTTATACTCCATTTTCTAGGAGCAAAATTATGGGAGGAACTACCCTTTCCCATATAGGATGAGCCTATTTGATTGATAAATTTAAGAGAAAGAGTCCAGCATGGAGCCTCCTGGGACCACCCTCTTCGGATCTACTGACTCAGAGAAGGCACATTCCAGCACATTCCACAAGAGGTGTGTTTAGCAGGTCGGGAGGCAGCAAATTTTTCTATAAAAGGCCAGACAGTAAGTCTTTTAGGTTTCACAGGCCACATTCAGTCTCTGTCAGATTCTTTTTTGTTTATTGTGTGTATGTTTTGGTTTTTGAACCACTCTTAAAAATAGACAAATCATTTTTAGTTCACAAACCATACAGACACATCCGCAAGCCAGAATTAATCCTAAGGCTATAATCTGCCAACCCCTGGCTAAGCCTAAAAGGGAAAAGAAGGTGTCTAGTCCCCCAAATTTCTACAGACAGAAAGCAGACCAAGATCTACTCAGCGGCCAGAACCTTACTTCTGATGGGAAAAGAAGGATGGCTCCCAAAGGAACAAACTGGTCCCAGATCAAGCAACAGGCCCTCCCCTGGGCTAGGGCACTGACTACACACACATACTTGGCTGGATTCCAGAACCATTGTTACTAGATTTCAGAATCACCATTACCAGTGACTGTTATTTCCCTTCTATTCCGCCAACTTTTTTTGAATGGGAGTGTCCCCTGAGGTTTTCCTGTGCCCATCTCACCATGTACGTTGGGGATAGGGGGTGCAGATAACCCATCTATTTTGTGCCCAGGTCACCAGATTTAGAGGCGCTGCTCCCANGGGGATAGGGGGTGCAGATAACCCATCTATTTTGTGCCCAGGTCACTCCTGCACCTGAAGAAACTGCTCCAAGCAGCCACATTTGCAGCTGGACCTGATGCAGATCACAGGACACGGGATTTTGAGATTGATGCTAAACTGGATAAGGCTTTGGGAGTCCCTGGGACAGCCTAAGTGCATTTTGCATGAGGGAACAATGGAACGAATTTATGACCAGAGAGTGAACTCTGGCAGACTAATAATAGCTACGCATTGTTTGCTGCTACTCCCATTAAGTGGAGAAATTTTCTCCTCCCCCAGGAGGAGGCCTCGCAACCTGCTTAGAACGAAAGAAGCTACAGAGGTGATCTTCTACCAAACTGCAGGCCTCGCCTCTAAGGGCTGGCAGCTTCTGCCCCCTCCCTCCTAAAAGCCAGCTGCCCTGCTGCAGAGAAGCCATAAAACAGGCCATGTGGAGAAAGAGCTGCAGGGGAGAGGCCCCCGCTGAGCTCCCACATGAATGCAGCTCCCTGAGCAGAAGAGCCACTCAGCGGGGCCAAGTCAGCCCACGGCATCCTAAGAAATCATGAATGGCTGTTTTTGTAAGCCACTGTGTTTTGGTGAGGTTTGTTACATCGCAATAGATAACTGGAATATAAGCATATATACTAAACACATAAAAACAGGGATGGGAAATCTAAACACCAACTCCTGGATAAGGACTACTTCAAGAGAGGGATTGAGAGAGACGGTATGGGCTGGAAAAGGAGGAAACATGGTCTGGAATGCTGTTTTATTTTGAAAACAAGATGTGGAAAAATAAATCTGAAGGATACATACATAGGTTTTACATTGGTTATATAGGTGTTAATAGTATTATCTGTACTTTTCTGTAAGTTTGAAATATTTCATGATTTAAAAAATTGAAGGAATCTAGAAATAATCAAGGTAATAAAGTTGGACTCTGCCAAAGAAAAACATTCTTACTTTAATTTAGGAATTTGGGCTATTTCTGCCCAAGATCCCTTACTCATCTTGGACATCATTTAAGAGCATTTCAGTTTTTGAACTTCTTTTTTCATCTGTTCATTTCCCCCTTTAAAGATATCAAGGCGTCATCTTTTCTCTCTTATTTTTTTTTTTTCTGGCATTTTTCCTTCTCTTCTCTCAAAGTAATTCTCTCAAATTATTCCAAAGTAATTCTCAAAGCAATTCCAAATTCTCAACATACATGCTTCATTCCTCATCCTCAAATTGTCACCTCTGGGTCATAAACACAACTTGAAGAAATGATACAGAATACGTGGTGGTCTTTTGTTAGATTAGTGTAACTTGGGGACTTTGCTCATTATTTTAACATATTATGAGTTGTTACCTTGGCTATAAATAAATAGGAAAACAAAAAATTCAAGTCCAAGATCATTCACTAGGACTCAAGATTAGGCATACATAATATTATATATTATATTTACAAAATTTTAAATTTAAATTCTCCATTGAGTAACCTCGGGTATTTTATGTTAGACAATACAGTTTACCTTTAAACCTCGGGTATTTATGTTAGACAATACAGTTTACCTTTAAACAATGCAGGTTTGAAATGGATCCATTTATACATGGATTTTTTCACAGCACAATACTATAAACGTGCTTTCTTTTCTTTATGATTATCTTAGCGTTTTCTTTAACTTACATTATTGTTACATCACATTACAGTACATGATACATATAACATGCAAAACAGGGGTTACTCGACCACTGATGTCATCAATAAGGCTTCTGGTCAATAGCAGGCTGTTAGTAGTTAAGTTCTGGGGAAGTCAGAAGTTATAAACAGATTTTCAGCTGGGTGACATTAGGTGTGGTCAGTGCTCCTAACCACCCACCATCCGCTCATTGTTCAAGGGTCAACTGCATGTTAACATTAAATGAGGTTTTGTCTGACTTACAGCTTCCTTATTAACCAGCTTGAATTATACATATTTATCTCAGCACAAAATAGATTCAGAACAAGCAAGTACTGAATGAATTTAAATATCACAGCTGTGATTGTTGACCATTTTAGGATTTACCATCATACAGTCATCTGTTTTAGGTTGAACTGAATTTAAATTGTTTATAAATTGAAATGCTTCTTAAATCTCTTCAGTAAGATGCAACCAAAGTCATAGTAATGTCAACACAAGCAAGCGAAAACTTAATTTTATTTAAAAAAAAACAAAAAACCCTTGGCATCATCTACATCTTCAACCAATGGCCGGGGGAGGAAATGGTCCAGCAAAATACACATGCAAGTTCTTTCTGTCAGGTTCTCAGACACCAGTCATAATAATAAACCTCAGTTCACCTCTGTGTACTAACCAGGTAAAACAAATAAAAGGAGAGGCTCACATCACATGGTTCTAGAATTTTAGAATTGGAACAGAACCTACAGATCATCTGAAATATGAAAACCCTGATTTCACATATTAAAAAAAGTAAATTCTATGAAACAGCTTTCCCAAGAACCTTCTACTAATTGAAGATCTTGGTTTCCTATTTTTTTATCCCAGCTTCCCTTTATCAACCTGTTATCCAAGAACGACTTTTCCTTTATGATCCTGTACTGGAAAAGAAAATTCGAGTTTTTTCCAAGATATGGAAATGGTCAGTACTTTGCAGAGTTTGGTCTCTGAAATGCATCACTGATAAAATAACATACCTCTAGCGTGTGGCACTTTCCTCGAATTCGGTTACACAGAAGTTGGTAATTCTCCAGCACAACATTCAGCTCAGATGTCAATTCCTGGCCACCAGAGGGCGCCTTTGCAGCTAGTAACATGATGTTGTCCTTGAGAATCTTCACTCTCACCTCCTTCTGTAACACGTCCTCTTTCGCCCTCTGTTCCAAGAAAGGATGAACTTGAAAACTGTCCCTCCCTCAATATCTTTTTAAAAAAGATAACTAAACCAAAATTAAAATGCTGACACGATTCTAACTAATTGCAACACTATTCTCGTAATCACTAGAGAGAGTACTTTTGAAATAAGAATGCTAACTGTAATATTTACATTTCATAACAAGCAATATGAACACCTAAGTCACCTTCAGTTACTGACATGAAGTATTTTCAAAGTTTGGGCCCATGATAATAATCTAAGTGAGGTGTTTTAATTAAACACTGTAAGTCTGAGCATATTAAGCTTTAATAAATTTTCACCATAGTAGAGGTATTATTTAAAAATACTTTATGGGGCGCCTGGGTGGCACAGCGGTTAAGCATCTGCCTCTGGCTCAGGGCGTGATCCCGGCGTTATGGGATCGAGCCCCACAACAGGCTCTTCCACTATGAGCCTGCTTCTTCCTCTCCCACTCCCCCTGCTTGTGTCCCCTCTCTCACTGACTGTCTCTATCTCTGTCAAATAAATAAATCAAACCTTTAATAAATAAATAAATTAATTAATTAATTAATTAAAATACTTTAAACCTATCTTTTTTTCTCCTGGAACATAGGTGTACCTATGCTTCTGATAATTAACAACATTTCAAAGATGATGAAGTTATACTAGGAAGAGCTATATTCTAGAAATAGCTTCTTTCCTGACTATCCCTCCATGCTGGGGATGAAGTCTCACTTTCAGGAAAATCAACTTAAAACAGTTTTCACTTTCCCTTTTAGCTTTCTTTACTGCTTAATGGTTTTAAATTTCCCTCAGTTGTTAAAGTAATTAAGTATAGTGGTTTCTAAAATCATAACAGTTGTTTGGAAGAATAAAAACAAACAGAATGTTGCCCAATCAAGGGTTTTAAACTTTTTTCTCTAAGCTCTCATTCTTAGTGACTTTAAGAAACCACAAAACTACAATGCCAATAATATAAAGGAAGAGAATAAATTAAATAAGATGGTTCTTAACATGGTAAGCTACCTTTAAAATACCTTATACTGAATATTTAAAAAGTGTTCAAAAAAACTACACTAAAAAAGATGCTTCTGTGAAAATACTACATATAAGTACAGTTAAAGTCCCTTATTGTATTTACTTTGATTCATATTCAATAATGCCCTGATGAAATATAATCCTTTTGTAAATAGATACACAGAGATTTTTGCTTTAGTTATACTTTAGGCAAGTTAAATTTGGCATAAAATAGTGTGTGGCTTAATCTTATTTTTTTTAAAAAATAGCCTTTAGGACACTATCTTCTTTGGTGCGAACACTGAAGGACACTTGACGCAATGTTAGAAATTTGGGAATGATGCCCAGTTCTTTTACTATACAAAAAAAGAAAGCATTCAAGACTATTGACACAGGAATATAAGTTTACAGGAACTACATCCTGTGGACCCAACTGATATTAAATCCCTTGACAATGTTCCTACCGCAACTCTTACCTGCTCTAACAAAATTTTGATATTCATATGTTTCCCCTGGAAGAATACATTTGATAAAGTGAAGATAAATTGCAACCGAATTGAGAAGTTGCCCTTGTTCCTAACAAAAGACAATTCTTCTTGAAACTTTTGGAAATAGTGCTGATGGTGGCACAACACTGTGAACATAATTGATAAAACTAAATTTTTGAGTCATTCTCTACAGTTTCCGGAGGTTCTATTGGAAGAGACAGTCTTAGAGGCCGTCATGGACTCAACTCATGGACCAAATGGAACACGTGCAGTCTCGGCTTCCTTCTCCTACTGAAATCAAAGAAGCTATCCTTTCATATTTTTTTTTCCAATTTGAAATCCAACTATGCAAGATTATATATACATCTCATGCTTTACAGATGATAGATAAATAGATAGATGATAGATAGGTAGATAGATAGATAGATAGATAGATAGATAGATAGATAGATTCATTCACCAATTCATTCACTCACCAATTCATTCATTCATTCATTCATTCATATTTAAGGGAGAAGGGGAGCTATAACGCCTACTGACACTGGCCCAGGCTCACCTTCATTTCTTCCACTGCACTCTCTAGTTCTTCTGGTGACTTGTACTCAAAATCCCTCTCCAGGTATTCTTCTTCTGCCTGGGTCATCCATTCCTGCATCTCTGCCAAGTCTTTCTTCAGGTTCACTGCTTTTTCCTGACTTTCAGACAACCTATTTTTTTGAATAACAATCTGGAAAGGAAAAGCCATTCACCCAAATAAACAAATGCTAAAACAGTAAGTGTTAAGTTCTAGCTTCTAATATCTAAGGACCCAGTGATAACTTTCCACAAAGAGTCTTGTTTTAACATTCAGATAAAATCCTTCATACACTTTGTGCTGATGCTGTGGAATATAAGGAACAATGAAAACATGATTATAACTGGGATGCTACGCCACATTTTGGATATTAATCTAATCTGGAAATATCTATTATAATTCTAAAACTGCATAACTTTTGACAGAGTAATCCCAAATAAGGAACCTAACCTACAGTAATAAAAACATATTTTAAGGAAATTTACTATAGCATTGTTCATTATAGGAAAAAAAAAACCGAGAAGCAACCAAAATGTCCATTTTCTCCCATAAAACACTGCTGTACAAAATTCTGGTCTTGATAATCTACCATACTTGTATACTGCACACAGACACAAAAAAGTTACAGAAAATAGGTTTTGTCTGAATCTCATTCAGTAACTTAAATATTTCAGATAATTGAATACTTGATATAAAAATATGTTCAGAGAAACCCTCCCTCCAACCACAAACGGACTTCTGTGGGAGTGGATACCATCCCTGGAGATCACCCAGTGCTCATTTCACTACTCACTCTTCCTCCCACTCACAACTCAGATGAGTGGTCCTGGTGCCAGGGTCTTGCTTGGCTGCAAGGCTGACAGTGACCAAAAGCCAGCACAGGACTAGGATGGCTCTCGTGAGAGAAAGAGAGAATGCTTAGAGGCTTTCCTATTCCCACTCTCCAAACAGGATCACAGACATAAAAACAGGAAGGGGCCAAACAGAAGCTCTGATTTCCCTGCCGCCCGCATGGTGCTCCAGAAGCCAGCAGTCTATGCAGCCCTGGTTCCCCAGTCCTGCTGGTCAGCACTTTAGTGGGGCGGCTGTTTTTAAAAAATACGTATATATAAATACAGATTCCTTGGGTTCCACTTTCAGAAAATTCTCCTGACTAGGAGTTTCTGGACACTAGTCAATTATATAATTCTCACAGATCCAGAGAGAAATAAAGACACTGCAATGAACTTAAAAAAAAAAAAAAAAAGTTCAAAGCTATAATTAATTATCCTGAGATTATATACTTTATATTTTTGGGCATTAAAATATTCCTTGTTTCATGATACCATAGATATAATAAATGAGATAGACTGTTTTTATTTGTGGTTGACTTTATATGTCCATCCTTTCTTAGCAAAATAAAAATTTGGCAACGTTATATTTGTCCAAAACTTCTTCAATCTTTATACTATTCCATGAAACACAATAGTCTGGAATGGCTTTAGATAATGACTCACACAACACATGGTTGTCTCCATGATGAGGACCCTTAAAAATTTCCCATACATTTACTCTCATATGATGAATCAATGATAATTTATAATTATTTCTATGTTGTCATAACCGTATGTACATATATATATGTAGATAGATACATAGATCTAAATATCTATGTATCTATCTATCACTTTCTTTGCTCCTTGCTGGCGCTTCCAAACCATTTTCCTTATTTACTTTTTCCCAAAACTCAAAAAATTCAAGCACAAACCATCAGATTATAGCACACTTAGAGAAATCTGAATTTGGCCAGACTAGAAGAAATTAAAAAATTATTTCCTTAAGTGTGGCAATAGTATTTTGGTTTTGTAGAAGGCTGTCTTTATTCATGACAGAAATATTTAGCATTTAATATTCATGCTAAAGTATTTAGGGATGAAGTGTCACGACAGTTTCAAATTCCTGGCAAAAGTACATTTTTAGGGGCACTTGGGTGGCTCAGTGGGTTCAACATCTGTCTTCGGCTCAGGTAGTGATCCCAGGTCCTGGGATCGAGTTCCGCATTGGGCTCCCTGCTCAGCAGGAAGTCTGCTTCTCCCACTCTCCCTCTGCCCCTCCCCACCACTCATTTTCTCTCTCTCTCTCTCTCAAATAACGAATAAATAAATAAAATCTTTTTTTAAAAGTACATTTTCAGGGAAAAAAGTGTGTGTGTGTGCACGCGCGCGTGTGTGTGAACAGAGTAAAGGGGAGAGAGACAGCAAATGTGGTAGAACATCACAACTGGCAAATTAAGGAATGGGTATGTGGCTTCTCTCTCTACCTGCATGGCAACCTTCAAGTTTGAACATATTCAAAATACAGAATTTGGGGGAAAACAATGAAAACAAAACAAAATATTCCAAGGATGCAAATATCAATTTTTCCTACATAAAAACACTGCCTGAAGAGATGTGTGCCATCTAAGCACTGTCTGTGGAACAGCCCTGCATTTCCCACATTCTCCTCCCATTTTCCACCCTTCCTCACTCACGTCAGCTTTGTGTAACCTCACTAGCGAAGCAGGAGCAATCAGAGAACTACACGGCAGTCCTACTGTATCCAGAGTCGCCTTCCTTCAATCACCGCGGAGAAACTATCCAACACTCTTTCACGGAGAGAGTGGACTTCACCCTTCTCACATATGACAGACTTCATTCCAGAAACTACCTTCTCTCAAACTCTTCTTCCTCGTCGTTTTCTCCTTCTAAGTGAGGTCCTTCGGTTGGCATGCAAATATGCTATAACACCTTTTATTCTAAAAATTGCAAAAACACCTCTTTGGATCCCCAGGTCTCTGCACCCACCCCATTTCTCTGCTCCTTTAAATAGAGAAATTCCTCAAAGTTGGTTATACTTGTTGTCCCAAATGCTCACTTCCCATTCTCTCCTCAACATTCTCCAATGTGACTCTCTTCCCTGCGATGCCACCAGACCCTTTTCTCAGGGTCATTTAAAGCCTCCACCTTGTCAGCTCTAAAGCCTGACTTTCAGTTCTCCTTGGCCTCAGCATTCCTCAGTACGGGGCACCGTGAAAAGCTTTCTCCATCTGGCCATGGGGCCTCATAGCCTCCCGGCGTTTCTCCACCGGCTGACCTCTCAGCATCCTTGGACTTGCCCTTTTCTCTTTCCAGCAGTAAGTGCTGATAAGAGCCCCATCTGCATGCCTCATACTCTCACACTTAACCCTTCCAGAATGGAAATCACTGTTTTACCTGTTCTCACAGAAGCTTCTCATTCCTTGAGTCTCCACCATTCCAGCAAATAGTACCTACAATTCACACAAAGTGGACACACTGCACAAACCCTCAGCTGTCCCTGACCCTTCCCTTTTCGAGATCACACATCCCATCCATTACTAGACTCCTATCTCTATTTTCAAAATCGAGTCCAAACCTAGCAGTCCTCATGACCTCCACCACTCTCTCTCTAGTCTGAAGGGCCAAGACAGCAATAACCTCTTAAATAATCTCTCTGTTTTCATTCTGGCTTTCTCAGAGCAAATTACCCACATGGTAATGTCACTTCCCGGCTCAAAACCCTCTGCTTTCTGTGTGAAATCCTCCTTGAAATAAAATTTTAAAATTTTATTTCAAAGGCCATATACAATTCATCCCACCTACATCCTGACTTCAGATCTTACCCACCCGCTAACTCCTCTCTTCATTCTATTCCAACTACATTGCCTCTCTAGTTCTTTGTTGAACATGCCAAGCTCATTCCCACCAAGGAGCCAAACTGGACAGTTAGTACCCTCCCTTCGTTAAAAGAAAATTCCATCTTTTTTTTTTTTTTAAAGATTTTATTTTATTTATTTGACAGAGACAGACAGCGAGAGAGGGAACACAAGCAGGGGGAGTGGGAGAGGAAGAGGCAGGCTCCTAGCACAGAAGCCTGATGTGGGGCTCGATCCCAGAATGCTGGGATCATGCCCTGAGCCAAAGGCAGACGCTTAATGACTGTGCCACCCAGGCGCCCCAGAAAATTCCATCTTTTGCCCCCACCTGCCGCCCATGCTGTAGTTCTTCTAGACCACTGCTTTTCAAACTGGATGGGCTATAAAATCAATTCAGTCACTGAAGAGAAGGCACTGTCTGCCTCTTAAAAGCCACACACAGCAAAGCTGAAAGACTTACTTCCTTGCTAAGTTTCTCCAATTGGGTTTGGTAGTCCACTAGTGTTGTCTGCGTCCAAGTTTTGATTCCAGCAACTGGACAGCTTCGAAGGTTAGCCTCTGTTTCTTTCATGTCTTTCAGAGATGATTCTATTGTTTCTATTTCATTAACAAAGGCCTGAACACAGAAAACAAGCCCATGTTGGGTTCATTCCTATATAAGTGGAGGCCATAATTATAATTTGTCTCTGCTGGCATTCCTGAAAATATTATAAAAACAGACTGCCTGGGAGTCAGGACATTTAACTACTTAAGAAATATTGTTCCTAGAGAAATTCATTTCACCTGGGTGCTTCATACAGCCATCTGCCAAATTAGATTAGAAATACTTGACTCTCGGCAGGGAATAGTACTCTCAATTAATTTAGGGAAGCCTAATGATTTCACCAAATATAAATTGCATGCAGTTTCACTGGCAAATTTCACTTGTTAAACACGTTTTTCTTTAAGCCTCACCATGTGGCACAATAACAGCAATACACAATTGGTAATTATGACCCTAAAATTATCATTGGAACATAAAATACAGCTCCTGATGAATTAAAATTGCTCTTGTTCTCCCTATGCAAAATTCTGTACTCCTGGCCAAAAATGAAAATATGAATAACCAGTCATTCTTTTAATAACGATAAAGTCAAAAAAAAAAGTTTATGATGAAAGATACTTTATCTTGGTTTATTGTCATGTCATATTCGTGCAATTTTAATAACAGCAAATAACAAAGAAGCAGAAGGAAATGTTATTTATTACAGCAGTCCCTAAGTCAGCAGAACTCACAGAACACTGGTCCAGCTGACTTTGTAGCCCTTCCGGGTCTCCTTGGACAGCCTGCTCTTTCATTAAGAAGTCTTTCACACCATCCATCCACTTCTCAATGACTTGCAAATCCACCTAAATCAAACACGATAACAAAGGGGGAAATTACTCAGTGACACTCAACCTCCAGCATCTCAAGACCTATGGCTCCTGGAAGAAAGGCAACTTTTCACAACTTTGATAGCATCATTTTCACTTATTGTATTTCTTTTTGTTAAATCTTCCAGATTTGAAAATAATGATTTTCTGGATGATTGACTAAAATCCTCAAGTGATGACAGCTTGGGTGATCATTCTAAAAATTCCAAAACACTCTCCGGTGAACCAAGCTACTTTACTTAAATGTGAGCCATATCAATGATTAAAACTTCAAATTACAGGAAAAAATGCTTTTCTAGATGTAATCAGCTTTAAAAAAAAAAATCTTTTGTTCTCATATAATTTAGAACGAATTTTCTCCAAAAGTTAGCTACTCCAGGCAGGAATCAATGAATAGCCTCCTGGAGGGCGTACAAGAGATCGATTGCTCTTAGTTCTGCTGTTGTTACCTAAGAACTCAAGACAGTCCCAGCTCAGCTTCATCCTTTCACCCAATATTTACCAGGCACCCACTGCAATCCTTACTATGTATGGTGCTACAGATTAAAAACAAGTGAGAAAGAAAACATATTGCAGAAAGGAGAGACAGTAACGCTGGAACTGGGCTGTTAATACAATGAGGTAGGTCCAACTTGATCTCCAGGATTAGAGCAAAGTAATGGTCATTTCTTCCCAAGCCCTCCCATTCTGTCACTGGTCAGTCTCACTTGTTAGTTTCCCTGATAATGAGCTGAATTTGTCCCCTTATATCCTGTTGATTCTTTGCTTCGTGCTCAACACCTAAGAATGGAGGTACATTTCCAATCCTGCTCAAAAAGGACCTTCAGATTTAAAGGCAGCGACTGTGTCCTCCCTTAGACTCCCATTGGTAAGCATTCCAAATTCCTTCTAGGATGTCTCTAGGACATGAGATCCAGGTATGGCAGTCACCACACTCAACATGTTCACACTCAACATGTTCAGGAAACCACATCAATTTTTTCAATGCCCTTATAACATGCCACCCAGAACCAACTACTCTTCTCCTTAAAATGCTGGAATGATTGGTAATGATAGAACCTATTTCACATATGACTCTTACACTCATAAAATGACATCTAAAATTGTTTAAGTTTTATTCTTCTTATTGTAGTGTGTTTTTTTTTGTTTCTTCAATTTGTTTGTTTACGGATATATTAGTCACAATATTATTTATGGTTAGTTAGAATTCCAAAATTCCCATAACTACCTCAAAATTACATTTCCCTTATCTCATATTGCTTCAGTGACTTCTGGAATAAATTCAGGACTTGGTATTTATAAATATTAAATCTTCCCTTGTTATGTTAACAATAGTAGTTACCAATGTAATAATTAAAAACCAACAAAATGATTTGAATTTTTAGTTTCACCACATTCGTACCAGTTATTCCTCCTGGCTTTATCTTTGCAAATCTGACAGTGGGGTGTCCTTTTTCTACTGGAATTTTTTTGCTGGTGGGTTTTGAGGTTTTTTTTTTTTCTGGTGAAAAACAGGGTCAATGACAGGGCCTTCCTGAGCATTTCCCCATGAGGACCTATGTCATTCATTAATCAACAAAGTTTTAGCTTAGTTTTCAAAATATGGGAATCTACGTAACACTAGCATCTAACTAGCTTACCACCTCCTTCTTATAAGGTTGGAAGAGATTTCTCAAATACTTTACCGATGGAGTCAAGAGTTGCCAAAAATGAGTTTGGGAGCCATTATCTGAACCAAATAAGCATACATGAAATGGTAGATTATGAATCTGTAATCAAATAATCTAGTATCCCTCCAAAAAATAAATAAAGGAAAGTAGTAATTAAAGGAAATAAGTCTGGGCAAGCCTCCTTGGTGGTGTCTATGATGACTCCTAGCGACCACCACGTTCCTTCCTAAGAACACACAAGATCTCTGGTTTGTCATTTATCTACAGTTCTGCCAGGAACTGACATCAAGCTTACTGCAAGTCTTTAACTTCTAGAAAATAATGTTCCCCCCAGATCAGGACGTTCATCCAACTCTATTTTCCTGGTAATTTCTCACAGGATGTATGATGTGGCCTTGAGACCTAGAGTAAAATTCCCACATTACCTGGGATGTAGACATAGGCATCTGCAGGATCCGGGGTAGTTTTCCTATCTAACTCCTAATTGAGGCATGAATGTTCCCCCACTAATGACCATCTGACACTTTCCAATTTACAGGGCCCCTCTGATGAAAACGGGAGCAAAAGCACTTGCTTGGCCTTTCAGCCTCTCTTATTGACCCTGGGGACCCTGCACACACTTCCAAACACAGCTTCAAAAACCCTTTCGGTCACGTTGTATGCTTCCCTCAAGATTCCTTCCCCTCTGTTCTTTAGCCTGCCTGTCACTATTCCCACAAGCTCGTGCACTCTTCCTCCTATGTATTATTTTAATTGGTGACATATCTCTTCTGTGTCTGCTCCATGTCTTAAGATCTACGTGGTAAGACAGGCCCAGGGCAGGGGGAGGTGGGATGCAAAAAAGATAAAAGTGCAAAAAGAGAGAAAGTACAAATGCATCTACAGAGTTCGGGGAGGACTTTTTTTTAACTGCCCATTTAACTTGCCCCTTGCCGCACCGTTACTCTCCATTCTAAACTTTTTAAGAACTCAAAACACCATTCCTGCTGTATAATCGGGCAATTCATTAACTCCAGTTTTAAGTTAAAAAATGGATAGTTTTCTGGACCAAAGATTTTTGAAATTTATAGGGAAGCATTACACTCCATGGAGGTTTTCATCACAACCAGCCTTAGCTGAAGTGAGCAGCCGCAACGGTCTGTCATTGGCATGTGAGAAATGAACCGCCTTCCTGCCTCTCTCTCCCAGATACACACAGACCTGTGTGAGCACACGATTCACACACACCTGTTCCTTCTCTCTCTTACCCTTCAACATGAGAAAGAAAGAAAAGAAGAAGAAGAAGAAAGCAACAGACACGGACAAGCCACAAAGACCAACTGATCATCCCAACAGTAACAAAAGGAACAGACAGGAATCTGACAATCTGTTTTCACTACTAAAAATGCTTCATGTAATCCTGGTCACACTGAGTTCTGAGAAGCAGTGTGACCCATGAAGAGAAAGGCAACAAGTATGAATACCAAAGTCAGCACCTCACCTGCCACAAGGTCTGGAGAAACTAATTTCTCTTCTTTAAGCCTCAGCAGCTCATCTATAAAACAGGAATAATGGGGCACCTGGGTGGCACAGCGGTTAAGCGTCTGCCTTCGGCTCAGGGCATGATCCCAGCGTTATGGGATCGAGCCCCACATCAGGCTCCTCCGCTATGAGCCTGCTTCTTCCTCTCCCACTCCCCCTGCTTGTGTTCCCTCTCTCGCTGGCTGTCTCTATCTCTGTGGAATAAATAAATAAAATCTTTTAAAAAAATAAAATAAAATAAAACAGGAATAATGACAACTAGCTCGCCTGGTTGTTCTGGAAAACAGAGCTAATGATTGGACAGGGCCTGGTACAGAGCAGGCGTGCAGTAAATGCTAGCTATTATTACTAAGATCTACAAAACCAAGTGCTTTAGTACCAAGATTAACCCATAAAGAGTTACCACTTCCACGTTCAGGACTGAGCAGCCAGGGAGAGCATGTGCTGGCGTGAGTCAGCTTAATGTTTTTAACTGTTGCCAGCATCAATCCTTGTTCTGTCCTACTGGTGTTTAAAAGTAACTGTTTGAAAGAGCTACTAGATCTTCCAGACTCAGCTCAGTGGAAGGAAACCCAGTAAATGAGGGAAGGCCCAAACTTTAGACATGCCTGGTGGCAGCAGATTCGCAGGACACCCCACCTGCAGCTACACCATCTGGGAAGGGTTAAGAGGTTAGTAAGATCAGTCCTAGCTACCACGTGTGTGCAGGCAAGTGTGGGAGACAGGGAGCTCTGCTTCGCCCTCCCAATACCTCCTCTTTCCCCAGAATGAAAATATTGTCGCAATCCACCTGTGGCAGGTAGTTCCTGTGCCTTAAAAAAATACCCAAATTCTGCTCATTGTGAAGTCAATCACCCAAGAAAGAAATTCCAAAGAAAGAGCAAGAGCTAACAGGGTAAGTATTTCTCTGCCCATTAAAAAAATCACTTAGCTTATGCACTTATGAGTTTCTAATGTACAATAACTTTTTTCTCCACCTCCATCCACTTGCAGAATACACACATGTATGTTACATATAATATATATATTACTATATATAGTGTTATATGTTCTGAATATATTATATATGTTTTAGGATTGGGTAATTTCTAATGTTCTCTCCTCTTTAGGGGACCTCAGCTCTTTTGAAGCAATATAAAACATTTTAAAACACTAGTAAACTTCTACAATAAATATCTAGCATTAATTCACATGTACAAAATAAATACACTGTAAGTACTAACTTAGAGCAAACATTTCTCATTGTCACTTACACTTGCAAATTCTGAAACAAATAAAAACAGACTAATATGGTATTTTGAAAACCAAACTATCAAATAGTCTAGTTTGGAAGGGCCAAAATTCTACACTGACCATCACAGCTCAAAAGTACTGATTTGTACGCGTCTGAGATGGGCTACACCTGCTGCTGGGTCATGGAAAAGAAATGCAAGGTCATTAAAACAAGTCCTTTAACCCTAAAACACCCCATCTCCCAGCCTGGCCCCTGAGCTAGCGACGGGGGAAATGTGAAGCTTGGTAACTCTGGATTTAAGACAATAAGATTCCAAGCTACCAAACTCATTCTATGAGGCCAATATTACCTTGATCCCCAAACCAGGCAAAGACCCCATCAAAAAGGAGAATTATAGACCGATTTCCCTAATGAATATGGACGCCAAAATCCTCAACAAGATCCTGGCTAATAGAATCCAACAGTACATTAAAGGATTATCCATCATGACCAAGTGGGATTCATCCCTGGGATGCAAGGGTGGTTCAACATTCGCAAATCAATCAGTGTCATAGGTTTTATCCACAAAGAAAAATTCAAAAATCATATGATTCTCTCAATAGATGCAGAAAAAGCATTTGACAAAATACAGCATCCTTTCCTGATTAAAACCCTTCAGAGTGTAGGGATAGAGGGTACATTCCTCAATCTCATAAAAACCATCTATGAAAAGCCTACAGCAAATATCATTCTCAATGGGGAAAAGCTGGAAGCCTTTCCCTTAAGATCAGGAACACGACAAGGATGCCCACTCTCGCCACTATTATTCAACATAGTACTAGAAGTCCTTGCAACAGCAATCAGAAAACAAAAAGGGATAAAAGGTATCCAAATCGGCAAAGAGGAAGTCAAACTGTCTGTCTCTCTTCGCAGATGACATGACACTCTATAGGGAAAACCCAAAAGAATCCATTCCCAAACTATTAAAAGTTATAGAGANTATAGGGAAAACCCAAAAGAATCCATTCCCAAACTATTAGAAGTTATAGAGCAATTCAGTAATGTGGCGGGATACAAAATCAATGCTCAGAAATCAGTTGCATTTCTATACACGAATAATGAGACTGAAGAAAGAGAAATTAGGGAATCCATCCCATTTACAATAGCACCAAAAACCATACGTTACCTTGGAATTAACTTAACCAGAGACGTAAAGGATCTATATCCTAGAAACTATAGATCACTCTTGAAAGACATTTGAAGAAGACACAAAAAGATGGAAAAATATTCCATGCTCATGGATCGGAAGAATTAACATAGTTAAAATGTCCATGCTACCCAGAGCAATCTACACTTTCAATGCTATCCCGATCAAAATACCGATGACATTTTTCAAAGAACTGGAACAAATAGTCCCTAAATTTGTATGGAAACAGAAAAGGCCCCGAATCTCCAAGGAACTGTTGAAAAGGTAAAACAAAGCTGGGGGCATCACAATGCCGGATTTCGAGCTGTACTACAAAGTTGTGATCACAAAGACAGCATGGTACTGGTACAAAAACAGATGCATTGACCAATGGAACAGAATAGAGAATCCAGAAATGGACCCTCGGCTCTTTGACCAACTAATCTTTGACAAAGCAGGAAAAAACATCTGGTGGAAAAAAAACAGTCTCTTCAATAAATGGTGCGGGGAAAACTGGACAGCTACATGCAAAAGAATGAAACTTGACCACTCTCTCACACCATACACAAAGATAAACTCCAAATGGATGAAAGACCTCTATGTGAGACAGGAATCCATCTAAATCCTAGAGGAGAACATAGGCAGCAACCTCTATGACATCGGCCAGAGCAACCTTTTTCACGACACATCTCCAAAGGCAAGAGAAATAAAAGATAAAATGAACTTATGGGACTTTATCAGGATAAAGAGCTTCTGCACAGCNTATTGCATGGTGCACTGGGTGTTATACACAACTAATGAATCATCGAGCTTTACAACCAAAACTAGGGATGTACTGTATGGTGACTAACATAATATAATAAAAAAAACATTTAATAAAAAAAAAAAGACAATAAGATTCCAAAGTACACAACTACCTCCCAAGATTTTGTTGACAGCTAAATTCTTGGCATTTTATTTTGTTCCTTCCCCATCTGTTGGAATGTCCACAGCTTTTTAAACAATTTCTAACAGACAAGAAGAAGGATGAAATCAGAATTAAAACGGTAATTTAAGGTAACGGGGTTTCTATTTTGTATGGTTTTATAATATTAGTGAAGCTCAAATACACTCTTTAAAAAGTGTTCCTTCATTTAATAGGGAAGACCAGCAATGACATTGCTACAACATTTATTATCTGAAACTAAGAAGACTTCTTAAATCTAAGGTTTAGAATGCACCTTTAGTAAAGTAAAATGCATCCAAAATGGGAAAGAAAAAAGAAACTTTATGAGATCATTGTATCAATCATTATGTTACCTCAAAAGAGTTAAATCAGCCATGTTGTAGATTACTCTTACAAGGTATTTACCATTACATTTTTACTCTGAAATTCTTTCCAGAGTCATTTCAAAGCCTGGTTCTGCTTTTCTCAGAGCTCCAGCATATCCCCTTCCATACTCTGGGTCACAGCACATTTGACTGGTCAGCAACTGAAGGAAGGGGTGTGACTACACAGAATCCTTCCATTTATGATAAGCAGGCATTTAGACTGTACAGATCCAACCTCACTAGAGAAATGCGACTGAGTAAGATGCCTGTAGGCACCTACAAAGCAATGATATTCCCATCCACTTACCTGCTGTTTCCCACACGGGGCTCCTGTGGTCAATGAGCTCAGTCCTTGGGGGAGGAGTGACACACAGGTCTAGCCTTAATAAAAGCTGGCCTGAGATGAGGTTTCGTGAGGGTGTAAACAGTGCGTAGTAAAATCCAGAGGAGGGAATAATTACCTGTGGGAATGGTGGTGAGCAAGACTGAACACTAGTTGCAGAACAAGCTTATTCTTAAAGGATGAGCTCAGATGAGGAAGACGAGAATTCCTAGCAAGTAAGTGACATTTCCGGAGAAAGGCAATCGTCCAATGTGGTCTTTGGGATCCACTACATTGTTTCCTCACCAGACTCAGCTCATGAAGGAGAGACTGGAGAGGGGGGCGGTGCAGGAGGGACTTTGGGGCAAGAAAGGGGCAGAAGCTAGGAGACGACTGTGAGTGCCCTCTGTACCACCATGGCAAAGACAACGAGATCCTTTCCAGAAGTAGAACTCTGGCACCACTGGGGAAGAGGAATTTGAGAGGGAAGAGATCGGAAGCGGGAGCCAGCTTTAAAGGGCAATAGGATTGCCAGGGCAAGAGACTCTCTGGGAGTCTAAACACAGCAGGGGGAGGCTGCAGGAGTGTCTAAAGAGGCAGGAGCAGCAATAAACATACGATAGAGTTTTGTGTGGGACTCGGGGATGGTTTCACAACTCTGCAGTTACACCACACCGAGAAGATCTTGAAGAGGGGAAAAGAAACAATGGAAAGATAACAATGCAAAGATACCATTACTGATGATAAGAGATATATAACCAGCCTCCTAGAAGTTTATAATATTTAATCCCCACAATTCATAAGAAAATCAAGTAGAATCAATAACGAAAAAATTAATGTTCATGTATTTTTAAATGTTTTGCTGCCTGGAAGAAGTGGGAGGATTTTCTATGAAGCAGTTTTTAAAGTACCGATTAGCATTTTAATTCTTAAGTACAGGAACTGAGGTCATTACTCTGGTATGGAACGGATAAAAAAAGAATTTAAGAACGTATATAAGCATGACACTGAATAAGAATACGCAGGCCAACTCTCTACCTGTACAGAGAAACCAGCCATGCAGACAAAGGAAATGGAGGCAGATTAAAAAAAAAACAAAACACTATTTGCCAACAAGTAACAGAAAACTAAAATTTGCACACAAACAAATAACAAGAGCCTTTTATAAGTACCATAGGATGACAGGGAAAAAAGTAAGCATAAGCACGGAGTTACGAAAGACTTTCGAAGTTTAAATGTGCTGTGCCAATGAAAGGCACCATCATTATTTTCGGTAGTGGGATTCACACTCCAAGCTCCTGCATCTGTGTCCTAACTATTTAAATATCCCTCATGCAGCTCCAACATCATTTGTTTCTATTAGGGTGAACAAAAAAATAATTGGAATTAGTAACATTCATGAGCTCTTCTTTTTTACCTGGAATATGTTAACCTCCAGCAAGGATCCTTTTTTTTCTAGTGATTCAACAATTCTATACATCAGCCGGTGCTTATCACAAGTGCACTCCTTAACCCCATCACCTATCTCACCCCCAATCCTCCACCCCTACCCCCGCCCCTCTGGTAGCCATCAGTTTGTGCTCTGTAATTGGTTTGCCTCTCTCTTTTTCCCTCTGCTCATTTGTGTTTTTTTTCCCTAAATTCCACATATGAGTGAAATCATATGGTATTTGTCTTTCTCTGACTTACTTCACTTAGCATAGTACACTCTAGCTCCATCCACGTCATTGCAAATGGCAAAATTTCATTCTTTTTTATGGCTGACTAATAATCCACTGTGTGTGTGTGTGTGTGTGTGTATACCACATCTTCTTTATCCATTTGTCAGTCAATGGACACCTGGGCTGCTTCCATATCTTATCTCTTATAAATAATGCCGCTATAAACATAAGGTGCATGTATCCCTTTGAATTAATATTTTTGTATTCTTTGGGTAAACACCCAGTAATGCAACTGCTGGATCATAGAGTAGTTCTATTTTTAACTTTTTGAGGAACCTCCATGCTGTTTTCCACAGTGGCTGCACCAGTTTGCATTCCCAATAGTGCACAAGTGTTCTTTTTTCTCTACACCCTCTCCAATACCTATTGTTTCCTGTGTCTTTGAGTATAGCCATTCTAACAGATGTGTGGTGATATCTCATTGCAGTTTTGATTAGCAGTTCCCTGATGGTAAGTGATGCTGAGCATCTTTTCACATTTCTTTGGGCCATCTGTATGTCTTCCTTGGAGAAATATCTGTTCATGCCTTCTGCCCATTTTGAATTGGATTATTCATTTTTTGGGTGTTGAGTTTTACAAGTTCTTTATGTGTTTTGGATACTAACCCTTTATCAGATATGTCATTTGCAAATATCTTTTCCCATTCCACAGTTTGCCTTTTAGTTTTGTTGACTGTTTCCTTCACTGTGCAGAAGCTTTTTATTTTGACGTAGTCCCAATAGTTTATTTTTTCTTTTGTTTTCCTAGAGACGTATCTAGAAAGAAGTTGTTATGGCTGATGTCAAAGAGGTTACTGCCTATGTTCTCTAAATGGCCTCACATTTAGGTCTTTAATCCATTTTGAATTTATTTTTGTGTATGGTGCAAGAAAGTGGTTCAATTTCTTTCTTTTGCATGTTCCTGTCCAGTTATCCCAGCACCATTTGTTGAAGAGACTGTCTTTCTCCCTTTGGATAGTCTTTCCTGCCTTGTCAAAGATTAACTGACCATATAACTGTGAGTTTATTTCTGGGTTTTCTATTCTGTGCCATTGAGTTATGTGTCTATTTTTGTGCCAGTACCGTACTGTTTTGATTATACAGCTTTGTATTTGAAGTCCAAATTGTGATGCCTCAACTTTGCTTTTTTTTTTTTTTTAATTGCTTTGGCCTCTGGGTCTTTTGTGATTCCATACAAATTTTAGATATGTTTGCTCTATTTCAGTGAAAACTGATGTTAGTATTTTGAGAGGGACTACATTAAATGTGCAGATTGCTTTGGGAACTATAGATCATTTTGACAATATTTGTTCTTCCAAACCATGAGCACGGAATGTCTTTCCATTTTTTTGTGTCCTCTTGGGACCCATTGTTAATATTAGCTGCCTTCAGGAAAGGAAATGGTATTGAGGGGGAAAGGGAACTCTGTGCACTCTAATACTTCTCTGTTACCCAATTTCTTCACAATTAGCACTCTTTATGTATTACTTATATAATTAAAAATGCATTTTAAAAATAAGCCAACCATTGTTTTCCTAAGAAACATCATCATAAACTAGCACTCAATCAAAAACCTTTGCCTCATGCCTTAAAAACAAATAGAACTTAAATGGCTAAAAAACTGTACATCAGGTCATTGAAAAGGGGGAAACAATGCTAACCTACAAATGAATATTTATTTGTAATTAGCTTTGGGTGAACACCTAAGGTTTCCTAAGTGAATTTTAAGTAGTTAAGTAACAAGTAATGCCTTCAAAGCAAAGCAAATAAAGGAGTAGAAGTTTTCTTTAGAAGAAAAAATACATGTTTCAGTGAAGAAGTTGCACAGTTAGGGAATGCGCATACTGTCAACAATCTTGTAGTTAAACACAAAAAAATAAAGAAAGAATGGCTGGATATTACAAATCTGCTACTGTGATAACAAAAAAAAAAAATCTAAATATCTGGGGTATTTATTATGGAATGAATTTGCCACACATTCCAACTGGTCTCCCTAAGTTCCTAGAGTCACTAAATTAGTAACAACCACCCACTAAAGCCTAAGGCTGAATTACTGTAAGCACAGGCTCTCTTTTGTGTTTTGGAACACTATTTATTCTCTTTAAATTCCATATGAAAATATTGGCACACATTTAGCTAACCCTAAAATACACTTCTGAAAGTCAAAAGAAGATTAACCTTTGGATTAATCTTCACCTGCAAATTTCCCTAACTACATTTCAGATTTAAATTTGAAAACAAAGCAATGCTCTTTTGAAAAGATGAGAAATATTTAATCCAGCATTGCTCAACCTTCAGACTATTGATATTTAGGGCCAGAAAATTCTTTTGTTGTGGGGGATATCTTATGCATTAGCTGTAACCTTGGCCTCTAACCACTAGAACCAAATAGCACACCCTCTCCCCCCCACAGTTGTGACAACCAAAAAATGTCTCCAAACATTAACAAATGTCCTGGGGCAGGGAGGGGGGGCAAAATCACCCCTGATTGAGAACCACAGATAACACAATGCTTGGACCATAACCACAAATTTTACAGTCATGAATAAGGGTAATTCTGGTTTTTAAATTTGGGAAGAACTACAACTGAAGACATATAAGGGGAAATGGATCCACTCACCAAGTTAAATGATTCAAAAATACTAAGCTACATATAACACACCCCTATTCTAAATTAATGCTTTATTCTAAGGAGATCTCAGTTTTGGTATAGAACTACAGTTTGCACTTAGGAAAAACAAGTTCCTTCCACGACCACCACACACACCCACACAGAAACCTCACCTTATTCTCCTGGCCATTCACTGGAGCTGTCCACTGGGGCACAAAGCTTCCCTGCAAGTTCAGTGGTCACCACACTCATTTCATCTTTCTGGATATCTTCACACTGATCTGTATAGTCTACCCACCCCTCTTCTACCAAATGTTCCATAGTTTTGATGTTTAAAACATCATTTTCCTGAATTTTGTCTTCATTTTCAATCCTTTCACTGTTTTAACAACATCCTTTACACAAATTCTCACATACATATGAAAGACATATATATATATAATATATAGTATCCTATATATATTCTCTTGGAATCTAAATCCATTTATTTATTTATTTATTTATTTATAATATATATATTTATATATTAATGTTGGATATATATATCCAAATTTAAATCTCCTATTACTAATTTCATTTCATTCGTTGAAAAATATTTCTTGAGTGCCTTCTCTGGGCCAGGCATGATACCAGAAGTCCACCGTGAGATACAACAGTGGGAAAACACAACACAACACAGAAGACCAAAGTAAGGAGACATCAGGAAGATAGGGAGGAGAGTATGAGTGATTCACTCTTCATCCAGACCTTTTCTAGTAGAAAACCAGGTGATTTGTTGGAGACCACTTCTCCATCTTCCTCACAGGTAAAATGTTAAAATCCTGTCTTATCTGACACGGACTTTTATCACTTTCTCCTTCTGTCCTAACATTTGTCCTTTCCTCTGGAATTTTATCACTGCTTCATCTGTGGACATTTTCAGATGTAGCAAAGGATCCTATTTCTGATTTTCATGTCCCTCAAATTACCTGCTTTCCCAATCTGACACTGTTTGTTGATGGTCTGGTTCAGATCTTTACCTCCAAACGTCTGAAGTCTTCAAAAACCAGCTGCAAGGACGCAGCTGTCTGCCACTACCTGGCAATTTTACCACTCCAACAAAATTCCTTGTAATCTAATCACCAGTGTGAATATCATGCAGGTTCCTCATCCCTGAAACGTTACTTTGACTAGTTTTAAGTAATTTTCTCTTATCTTCAAGATCCAGTTCACCTCCAAGAAGAAGTCCTTTTGCAAAGCAAAAGCAAATAAATGCATTATCCAGCACATCAAAAGCAAGTTAGAAATCCCAACTTACATACATAATAAATATGGGAAATGAAAAAATGCAAAATAACCAAATAATAGATAAATTTACTTGATAAATTACCATTTTGCTCTCTGATAAATTTAAATGCCTTTAGCCTCTGGATTTACCTCAAAAGCTCTGAGTTTGGGGGTAATTTCTTCAAGCAAATGCAGATCTTTGGAAACCTTGACCTTTAGTTTGTTCCACTTTCCCTGAACATCATCAAATTCTTGCTTATACATTTTTTCTACATCCGGAGAAACATTTTTCTCCAAAGCCTTTGTTTCTTCTGCAAGTTTATATAATGTAGGTTTTTGATTCGCAAGGATTTCATCAAGGGCCTGGAAAAAATTTTTAAAGATTAAAAATACGCACAATAATTTGTCTGTATAGATATAATAATATGGGCTGTAAACTGCCTAAGATCACTTTTTAAAAGGTATACAATTTAAAAAGAATTGTACAAAAATCATGAAAAAAAATAAGCATCACCAAAAAAAAATTAAAGCTTTCCCTTCATGAATTGTGTGTGGGCCAGAAATAATATATTCTCCACATTAAAATCCAGTAAAACAATACACTCAGTGAGGACCAAGTGCGCAGTGCTCAATGGTTGATCTGTTTTATCTGATGAAATAATGCAGTCATATATCCTAAATGACCAGAGAAGCATTTTTATTCAACTCAGAAAAAAGAACACATCAATTCCATTTTATTAAAGATATTTTAGCAGATTATGAACAGGCGGAGAATTCTAGACTAATTACAACAGAAGGAGAAAATATGCTTTTATTGTATTAGTAATACTCAATAAGTATCTTTTCTTTTAGCTGAGGGACTACATTATAGTAACTAACCTTCAAATTATAAGGAACTTTTGACCAATTTTGACCAAAAATGACTAATATTTTTTTTTAAATAGCTGAAAAAATATTTCAAAATAAGTGATAGGAGGTATTAAAAATGAGCCTAGACTTCTAAGACCTAAAATATATATTACCTTTTTTTCCTGCAGGGCCTTCTCCACCTTTGCAAGATCATTCAAGACATTCAAAGATGTCTGGGCCTTACTTTCTGAATCATTTAGTATATCTTTCAGTGTTTTCAATGTTTCCAAATATGCACGTCCAGGTTGGCTCTTCAGTTCTGTTTATTTAAAAATACTTACTTTTAGAAAATAGTGTTAGGAACTTAATACTATTATATACATACTGTTAATCTTCTCTATATAAGTGAATCCTAAAACCTAATAAGTTAAACTCCATAATTAAAATTTAAAAGGGTCCCTGTTAGCTACTAAGATAAATCATTCCACTGGCATTTCTGAGAGTCAGACAGTGACTTCATTCCTGCGGATGTTGATGTTTGAAATATTAACCAACTCACTATCATTTTTTCTTCATTTCATCACGATGAAATGTGTCTCTAACGATGGTACTACAATGTTTCTTTTGTCTCCTCTAATCTCTTTTTCCCCATGAGCCACACAAAGAATAAAAGAAAGCCAGGATCCCCTCAACCACTCTTCCTCTGAGCTCAAGCGGGTAGACAAACCGCCATCCGCAGAGTGCTGGGAATTACACAGAACGCCACAGCCGGGCTACTGCAGGTCCTCTGAGAGGTACTGACTGCAAAAGGCCGCCAGAATGATGTCTATGTCAGTCACCAAGGTAAAAATCACAGATGAGCAACACTCGGGTGGAAAGGAAGTAAGCTCATTTGGAGTACAAAGATGTGAAACCAACTAGAAGCAAAAGTTAAACAGCTAGCAGCATTAGTCACAGCCACCAAACGCCCTTGACAAAGGAATGGAGAAATGACATGCGGTACAATACATACAACAGAATATTATTCAGCCTTACAAAGGAAGGAAATTCTGACAAATGCTACCCACCCAGATGAACTTCAAGGATGTTGTACTAAGTGAAATAAGCCAGTCACAAAAAACAAATGTTGCATGATTCCACTTGTACTAGGTATTTAGAATAGTCAAATGCGTGGAAACAGAAAGCAGAATGGTGGTTGCCAAGGGCTGGAGGGAGGAGGAAAGGAAGAGCTGTTGTTTAATGGGTACAGAGCTTCAGTTTCACAAGATGAAAAAGGTCTGGAGAGTGGTTCCACAACAATGTGAATATATTTAACGCTACTGAACTCTACACTTTCAAATGGTTAAAATATGGGGCTCCTGGCTGGTTCACTTGAAGAAGTGTGCAACTCCTGATCTCAGGGTCATGAGTTTGAGCCTCATGCTGGGTGTAGAGATTACTCAAATAAATAAAACTTACAAAATAAATAAATAAAAAATGGTTAAAATAACAAATTTTATGTAATGTATATTTTACCACAATTAAAAACAACAAAAAAATAGACTTAGAACTTTTTTGCAGTTTCAGGTCAGGAACTGTGTTGTATTATGTAATGTTAAATAGATGTTTCAGTGTACTGCTTTTTCAATTTACTGTTACAAAATATGCTTTTATTTTTGACAAGGATCAATATGATGGCATGTTTTATAAGAGTAAATTTAAAAAGTAATACTCTCAAACATTTATTTTACACTCTAGGTTAACTGAACTCAATGAACAAAAAAGCATGGTGTCCAAATGCCTTTCCAGAAGAAAGACAACATGACACATTTGCTTGCCATGTTCACATACAGATTCCTACAAGTCATTACAAAATCTACATTTGCTACAAGGAAGGATAGAGTTCAACATATCGCTTTTTAATATGCATTACCCATAACATTACATAATACAACACAATTCCTGACCTGAAACTGCACAAAATAACTAAGGAGAAAAAAATAGAACATATGAGAAATGAGCTGTCAAAACATTGAACAGGCAATTTGCCAAAATCAGGTTTATTCCAAAAGTAAAAACTCCAAGATTTTTCAGACTTTGAGGGGCATCTGGGTGGCTCAGTCAGTTAGGCACCTGACTCTTGATTTTGGCTCAGGTTATGATCTCAGGGTTGTGAGATCAAGCCCCAAGTTGAGCCCAGTGCGGAACCTGTTTAAGATTCTCTCTCTCCCAATCCCTCGTCCCCTCCCTCCTCTAATAAACAAACAAACAAATAAATAGTGTCAGACTTTGAAAGAGAAACATGATTTCTTTTCAAAGAAATGGTATTGCTAAAACCATTTTGAGCAAACAGAAGTAAGTGATCATTCTTTTTGGCCCTACTACTAATGATATTAGCGGGCCTCCTTCAATAAAAGGGAGAATAGGACCCTTCAAAAAACTCCTTAAAAGTCATTATATCCTAGTAACATGATTTTAGAGCAGGTGAAAGCTACTTGCACTTTTTCAATCAAGTGCGGATCCAGGAAATACCCTGACTATATTTGATGACCCCGAACAGTAGCAGGCACAGAGTTAACAGGTTGTGGCTGGTGCAAAATGAGTGAGTGTGCTCTCTGTCTAAATACTGGGAGTAATTAAGGAGGGCACGTATTGCATGGTGCACTGGGTGTTATATGCAAATAATGAATCATGGAACACTACATCAAAAACTAAGGATATACTGTATGGTGACTAACATAACAATAAAAAAATTATTTAAAAAATTAAAATTAAAAATAAATAAATAAATACTGGGAGTAATTTTTTTAAATGACGGCAAACAGAGAAGATAGTAGAGTCACCTACTATGAAACCAAGAGAAGGGGTTTACCGTTCTCCAGCTGTTGCTGACGGTGCTCGATCTCCTGTCGCACAGCTTGGTAGCGGTTCAGAAGGCTCTCGAAGGCCTGCTGGACAAAATCCGGAGCAGAAGGACGAGACCTCAGGGCTGAGCAACCCGCACGCGCCATTTCGATTCTGGTGTGGAGGCCCAGTAGATCTGTCAATTCCCGCTATGGAAGAGAAAAGAGGGTCATGGAACTGACTGGAGACGAATATCCTCACAGAAAGTTCATCAGAGCAGCATTAACCTAAAGTTCCTAACACAAGTAGCACCTCCTTTAAATACAGGACTGGGCACAGAATGCTTTCAGGCTCTGGGTGCTTCTCTCTTTACCTGACAGGCCTCCTTCAAACTCGGCAAGGGCTGCTGGGGAGATTCTGAAAAGGGAGTGTGTTTTACCCACTCCTCCTTTGCCTTTAAGGTCTTTTCGAGATCATCAAGCTGCTGAAAGTAAGCATTTAGATCTTCCTGTAGCTGAATCTTTCTTGCCAGGTCTTCCAGGCGCTGAGATACATCCTTCCATTCTGAGAACACCTTCTCCAGAACATTTTTTATTTCTTCTGTAGGAATACCCTCTATGCAGACAAAAAAACAAGCAGACGTTTCATATGTTATTATAAAACTTGTTTTGAATTTGTTATAAACATTCTAACCTATTCAAAATAACGAGGCGATGTCACATACAAAGATCACTCCCTTAAGTCTCTTTTAACATAACAACAAAATTATAATGATGCCCTGAAGAGTAACCCTTTCATTCCTTGACCAAAGTGGGGGAGGGGAGCTTGAAAGGGCAGTTGAGGAGTTATCCCAAAGCCACATCAGTGGGGCTTCGGGGCCATGGCCTTTTTTTTTTTTTTTAAAGATTTTATTTATTTATTCACCAGAGATAGAGACAGCCAGCGAGAGAGGGAACACAAGCAGGGGGAGTGGGAAGAAGCAGGCTCATAGCGGAGGAGCCTGATGTGGGGCTGGATCCCAGAACACCAGGATCACGCCCTGAGCTGAAGGCAGCCGCTTAACCGCTGTGCCACCCAGGCGCCCCTGGGGCCATGGCATTTTATAGAGAGTCAGTGCATCCTACCAACCCCCAACCCGCCAGCTTCTAGATGGAACTGGGAAATACAGTGAATTGTGTGGGCCTGTCTGAAGTTCCCATGTGAGAAGGTAAACCCTCTGTCATCACAAAAAAAAGACAGCTGGCTAAACAATGGAGGCGGTAACTCCAAAGAGTCTTTGGTGACCCAACCAGAGTGTCATAGGAATTGCAGGGTGAACGGCAAGAACCAGTGCAGGGGAGAAACCTGGTAAGTGTAGGAGCATCAAGCCAGCAGCCAGGCCCAAGGGCGTCAGCAAGCCTGCTGGGCATGCCGCACACAGACCAGCAAATACTGAAATATCGAAATATCGACAGGGGCTAAGATGATCTACTTTAGAAACACAACAGAAAAAGGAAATTGGCATTATGTTTATTACTGAAACCTTATAATTTTCTCTCATATTTGAGAGGTAAAGAATGTTCGTAGAAATAATAAGTTATATGTAATAATAAGTTTTATCACTTCCCTTAATATAAAATACATCAAAGCTCTGAAAATTACTCTGAAAAAGTATGAGAAATCTACAAAGGAATCTTTATCTCCTTAGGAGGGCATGCATGTTGAAAGAATGGGCTTAACATCGTTATTATTTGAGTAGGAAGGGAAAAAACAATGGTGCTTCGTAAATATATGCAATCGAAATCCAGGGTAATGAGAGCTCTAAGTAATAAAATGGTGCGTAAAACAAAAGGTCACTTAGGATCCAGAGACGATGCAATTTTAAAAATACTACAACACACTGTATCCACTGAAAATTAGAAATGCAAACATGACATGACATAATTTGAATGTATCATCCATGTCAGTTGCTGAAGTTCGTTAGCCAGCATCAGATAGAATATTAGAACCACGCAAATCATCCACACCACAGTCCAAGTTCATTCATCTCTATTAATAGGGTCATAAACAAAACAATCACCATTTTCCTGACAAACCGTCTGAGCAATGGTGATCTAGGCTCTCTGTCTGCCAGATCATTTCTATTCTAAGGGGGCAAAGGAATAGCATCAGCCACCTCACTTTCATGTCGGGGCAATTTATGCTAAACAAGAGAGAAGATTAAGCTGGTAAAATTTTGAGATAGAAAATTATCACTACTTATCTAGAAAAACAGGTAAGAGGTAGTTATTCACTGACAATACATTATAATTCATTCATTTTGCCCCTTCAAACCAATTCTCAAAATTTAAATTTCCCTTCCTCCAAGCTTGATATTATATGTGGGACAGATATCAAGTAATAATTAAAGCATAATTTGCATATCAAGCAAGGAAAACTATATATTGTCTTTTAAAATAATTGTCTTTTTTTTTTTTTTTTAAGATTTTACTTGCTTAATTGTCAGAGAGAGAGAGGGCACGCGCCCACAAGCAGGGGGAACGGTAGACAGGCAGAATCCCCGCTGAGCAAGGAGCCCAATGCGGAACTGGATCCCAGGACCCCAGGATCACGACAAGCCAAAGGCAGATGCTCAACCAACAGAACCACCGAGGTGTCCCAAAAATAAGCTGTCTTTTAAAATAACTGTTTTGCTCCCAGAGATCCTGAGTTATAAATTTTCTATTTCCATAGAATATCCAACTATTAAATGATGAATCAAAAGCCCAAATCAACAGACCATCATCTTATTATCTAAAAGTATTAAATTTAACATATTCCTGACACTCTCACTTGACTTTACACTTTTCAGTCTATCACTATTGGAATGAAGGAAAATTTACAAAACACAGGACCACTATCAAATTCCATAGGCTAGTCAAAATAAACATCAATTCATAAACCGTATTATCCAAGTGCCCAAATATTCTATTAGCTCACAATCTCTAGGACAAAGATAGGCTGAACCAAGAAGACCAAATATAATAGCCAAGAAAGTTAAATGAAACAGATAATTTCATTGCTTAAACCGTTTTTTGGTTTACAAGATACCACAAAACATAATTCAAATGCACTAGGCAGAAAAGTCCCATCAAACTTCACTGTGGAGGGGCTTTTGATGGAACTAGTTTGAGGAAATCAGTGACGTGATTATCGGAACATCTGTTTTACCAAAGACTTATTTTCTAATGGACTGAATCATTTATCTACATCCTTACATAGGCAGATTCTTGCCAAATTACACTCTGTAAAAAAAACTTCCTCTATGTTAGTTATCTGTGTTCCAGGATTTATTTCAAATTTCTTAGGGAAAATCGGGGGGGGGGGCAAGAAGCACCCAATTGTGCTTTCATTTCTGTTCAACGTTTCTTGTTTATAAGAGCAGTAGGATTAACAGCACTAAAACCACATGGAAAGAAGTAATATACAATACTATAAAACTAGAATAATGGATGAAATGGGAAGACAGTGGGGAAGATTTTTTAAAAAATCACTTTTATTCTCTAACATGAAGCAGACACTCCTCAAAAAGCAAGAAATTAAACCCAGAATATAAACACCTTATTCATATCAATGCCGCCATTGCCCATTCCCATCCCATCCTAAATGTGTCATTTAAAATAAATAAAATTAGGGGGCGCCTGGGTGGTTCAGTGGGTTAAGCAGCGAGCTCTTGATTTTGGCTCAGGTCATGGTCTTGGGGTCCTGGGATCAAGCCCCCATGTCAGCTGCATGCTCAGCAGGGAGTCTGCTTCAGGATTCTCTCTCTCTCCCTCCCCCTTCTCTCTCTCTCTAAAATAAATAAATCTTTAAAAAAATAAATAAAATTAGGATCCTATAATGAATGCATTTCCAGTCCTACCAATGTTCCAAAAAACATGGTGATGAAAAATATAAAGGGTTTCCCATGAAATTAAACAAGTCTTACATTATGTCAAGAAATTCATTCCTTTACAAAGCCATGAATAATATATTCCCCAATATTGAACTTGATATTTTACAAGTAGCACTTTCACGTGAACTCAGTTTCCAGATATGTATTTTAGTAGATGCCTATTCACAGTAAGAATGCAAGCAACAAAGGCTATACTCTGCTAGTGAATGCCTCACTTTCCAGGTGAGGAAGCAAAGACACAAATGGGTTACATGACTCGCCTAGGTTCACAAAACTAGAAAAGGGTAGGAGACCTCAAGGTCTCCGATTTCCCAGTTTGCTGCTATTCTCACTGTAACATGGTGCCTCTCACCAACTTCTCCCCTCTGTAGTTTTCCCCACCAGCCTTAGCACCCAAATCCTGCCACACCACCTAAAAGCTGATGCAGAAATGAGGGCTAATTCAGTACTCAGACTCATGAAAGTAGCCCACGTTCACACCAGACAAAACCTGGTTCCCAAACCGCAATACTGACGTACACGTGAAAAATCTCCAGGTGTAACTGACATAAATTCAACACGTAATTTACTGTCATTGCTGAAAGAATCTGCATCTCAAGGAAAATTACGGTCTCTCCGTATCTCTAGATCTCTTTAAAGTAAATTTTTGAAAGAGTAACTTCCAAGTGGGGTACTCACACCCAGGTAACCCAGACATTGAGCCAGGAGGATTTTGAATGAAAATATCATTTTTTAATAAATACCTGCTCTATTTGTATTTTTTTTAAAAAAAGAAAGAAATTAAGCTGCACTAACATCTATGGATTGACAGTGGTATATCTGTATAATTTCCACATAAATAGACATATACTGGACACACATGTATTTTTGTGTATAAATGTGTGTATGTGTGTATGTCCATAGTTTGTGTGTGTGTATAAGTAATTCACATTTTTTTAAATGCAGAGGCAAAAATAACCTAAAGTTTTTAAAAACGTGATTTTAGGGGGAGGATCAATGAATCATAAGGGACATAGGGGAACTTTCTGGAGAGATGGAATTTTTCTATATACTGTTATGTGGGTATAGGCTTGTCAAAACAACACAGTTAAGTTTCATGTATTTCAATGTAAGTAAATTACACTCTTTATTTGTTTAAAGATTTAATTATTCATTTTAGAGAGAGAGAGCACGTGAGTGGTGGGAGCAGGGGGCAGAGGGAGAAGGACAAGCAGACTCCCCCCTGAGGCAGGAGCTCAATGCAGGGCTCAATCCTGAGGTTATGATCTGAGCTGAAATCAAGAGTTGGACACTTAACCAAGTGATCACCCAGGTGCCCTGAAAATTTTAGTTTTTAAAAAATTATAAACAATAATAGTAATAACACGCGGGTGAGGAATGAGTAGAGGTATAGATAATTCAAGAATGGCAGAGTACCATTAATTACTGAAGCTGGGTATTGCTACAAGGAGTTGCATTATACTATTCTGTTTGCATTGCATATATTTATATTTTCCAGAATAAAAAGTTAAAAAACAAACAGACTGAAAACCACTACACCAAAGATTCTTATCAAACTAATATTCCTAATTCTGCCTTGGGTGTGTATGGTTGATGTCAAAGAGTACTGCAGCAGACCTCCAAAGCATTTACCGTCATTGGAATAAGGAATAGGACTTAAAAGAAAGGTCTTTCAGAGCTAGACCAAAGTATCATATGCAAACCCGATAGCAAAAATATTCATCTTTCCACTCCCCTGAGTCACCGAGGGCTAATGGCAAAGAAAAAAAGTCCTCAAATAAAGGTAAAAATTTCAAATACAAGTAACACCTTATCAAATTTAGCTATAAAAAGATATCTGCAGTAAATTAACATATTAATTTGAAAGTGATCAAGAATCGAATAACTTTAATGAATTTACCTTAATGCAACTTCATTTCCTAAATATCGCCAAAATAAAATTTTCTGTTGCCACCCCTCTCCAAAACAAATTCCCAGTATATAACCCTAAAGAAGGAGATTTTAAAATCTTCCATGCAGTGGATTTCAACTGTTCCGCTAAGTTACCAGAGTTTTGGGCTGTCTGACTCTGTATAAAAGCAGAATGACTTCCCTTTTATCTGTTTTATATAACCAGCTTCAGCATAGGATTTCATTTGAAAAAAGATTCTGTTACCTAAAAAAATTTTGAAAACCACTTTTCTAGCAAAAAAAAAAAAAAGGAAAAGTCTACAGCGTTAAACATATAATTTGTCAAACTATAAATATTATTCAATGCTACCATCTAAAATCATTTAAAAAAAAAAATCAAGCATCTCACCTTTCCCCATTTGCTCCAAAAGGATTTGTCCGGTTTGGTTTAATTCATCCAGTCTGGGGCTTCTTTCTGTCTGTTCTTTTTCTAATCCCTGGAAATAAAATTCCAATTTAAGAATACTGCAAACTTTCTTCTCAATGAACATAATGTTCCCGCTATTGTAGGTTTTTCAGGGTTCGTGTCCCTCCCACATTCTCTTTCAGTGTTATGGTCAAAGTTGACATAGGAGAAATACTACAAGACAAAACTATGCAATTCCAAGCTGCCCTACAGAATTCCAAAGCTGATTAAATTTCAAAAGGCAAATTTAAACAAATAAACGTTAAAAAAAGTTTACCTTTAAAAAAAATTATTAAACTTTGATTACTTTAAAAGTAACTTAAAAAAAAAAGTTTGATTATTTTTATAAGAAAAAAATTGTACAATTACGAGTTCCTATCAAGAGAAAACAATTAAAATTAGTGTTTTAGATCCAGGATACCTATTTACATACATAACTTCAGTGTCTATGCCACACAATAAAAATAACTGTTCAAGTCAAATGAACTGAGTATTCTATGACAGAGATCACTGGACAAAAATTAATTAACAAGAAAAATATTGTTATTTTTGTTATTTTATAACAAAAATATTGTTATACAGGGGGCTCAGATTTGAGCCTCATTATTATTTGTTGATATTATATTAAGTTTAGGATCTAATGCAAACTTCAACCACAAGCATAATTCATACATAATTTTAAACTATGACTATGATTTGGGACACAAACATAAGTATTTTGTTCTATATGTTTGAAGAGCAGCTCTTAATTTTAATACTTATGTCTCTATAGTTTGATGTTCTCAATGTCCCTGTATCTCAAGACAAGGAAGACAAAATCTTTCCAGAAGTAGTAAGGAAGGGTTGAACAAAATCATGAAGACAAATATACACACACATGTGTATGCATGGACAGTCAGTATTTGAAATTTCTCCCACTCCTCAATCTACAACTGATAAAATTAACTACTCCAATAGTGCCCATAATAGCACAATCAAAACTTCTAGGAAACCCATATTATTTCAATCAGATAACCCAGAGAAGAATCCCACTTCTAACTATTGTATGTATAAGCACTATCCAATAAGCATCCTACTTTGATCTGCACAACTTTAATGTGACTATTTTAGAGTCAAAGATGAACTAACAAGAGATTCAAACAAACACAACTTGCTTTCGTTAAACTAAGTATCAATGCAGAAAGTCACCAAACTAGAGAAGAATTATTACCTGTTCTATACAAATTGATTTTTTGCTACTCTTTGTGATGATGACAGATTGAACAAGGGATTCTCCACCCAGCTGTGGCATCAGTTGGAACAAGGTAGTCCTTCACTAAAACACAGTTAAGCTGCCCTTTCCCCAATTTCCAAGAAAAATTAGAGATTAAAGTGATGGTTAACTTTTCTTCCCTTTACATTTTTCCAACCCTTTTGGCATCTATCACTACCTGTCTAAAACAACAAAATAAGTGAACTTATAAATATCAAAGGAAGGCATGGGAACTGCCAATCGTGCCTCACAGTAACAAACACAGTCCTTATTTTTATTCCCTCAAATATTATAGTAACAACTTCTAGGAGTAAAATTGTTTCTAGATCATAGGATAGAATTTAACTTATTAATATATTCTGGAACTTGTTCCATAAAGATCACTGTAACTTCCAAATTCTCTGCCTTTGAGAATACGGTTGTTAAATGCTCATTAGTATCATCTATTGGTTTTTCAGCGCTGTAAGAAGCCTACGAAATGATGCAACACAGCTCTCCCTTCTGGCCCTCCTGACTCCCTGTACAGGGGGCTCAGATAATGGTGCTTCTAGGCTAACAGCCTCCCACGTCCGCCTCTCCACAGCCATCATTCCCTCCTTCCATCAGCCAAGAACTTGCTGAGTGCTGAAAATAGAGGGTTCGATGGGAAATTACCCTCACTTCTAAGCACTCACAGGCAGGCACAGAAACAAATAATGACATAAAGGCAATAAGGGCTTTCACAGAGGTACGGCCAAAGCAACATGGAAGTCCAAAGATGAATCACTTAACTCTTCATAATGAGGCTAAAAGAGGCTTCCTGGAGTAGAGGGCTTTTCAGCCACACAGCACAAAGGCTGAATAAGGGCCATTCTGAGCATGGGAAACAGCCCGTGTGGTGAAGGCAGGGAAGTGAGCAAAGAGCGGGATTCAGGAGGGCAGTAGCTCCGGGCACATGTCAGGGACATGTTGATTTTGTCCCTATTGCGGTGAGAAGCCATTAGTTGCAACCACCCAAGCCACCTGATCAGATTTATATTTTAGAAGAATCCTTGGCCACAAAAGACAAGGGCTGTGAGAATATAAGAAGAAGGGAAGGGTAAACAGTGGCAAATGCTGCCGAGGCAGCAGGTTTGATAAGGGAACAAATCCATCCTTTGGATTTGGAAGCCATCAGTCCATGGTGACTCTAAATAAAGAATAGATACAATGCAGTGATAAGATAGGAATCAGTCCGAAGTTCTCACCCGAACATAAGTCAGCCAGGGTGTGACTCCAAACCGCCTCTCCAACCTTAACTCTCTACTCCTCTTACACACACACCTAGCCCTAAACTGAACAAAAAAAACCTAACACAACCAACGTGTCCACCTCCATGCCTCTGCTCAGGGGCACCCCCGCCTGCTGTGCCTTCCCACCCCGCTCCAAGCAAGTGCCTTCTGGTCCCAGCGTGGTGCTACCTCACCGTCTGGACTCCACCAGTGAATACAGAGACAACTGCAGTCCTGGCCTCCTCTCAACCCCCACGGCACTACCAGTTTCTGCCTTACATCACTGAAATTTACACACATCTCGTTTTGGAAATGTTCTCCAAACTCTTCACAAACTCCATCACCAACGTAGACGGGACTACACACTTGCTCTAGGTGTCCAAACATGTCATGAAAGGATGTACACACACTTAATCAACACCAAAGACTTAAATCACCACAATGTCCTGTCACAATTTATAGTAACACACATGAAGCACAAAGTAACAGAGATAAGATCCCATAGGTTTTCACAGTATTTATTTTTTTTAATTGTGTCTCTTCTCTAATGATATATTGAAGGGATTTTGAGATTTGAAATCATTTGTTGCATTCAGAGTGCAAAATATCTTCAGCATACACAAAGTCATAAATTATTAGGGACTAGATTAAGGTAGACCTAATCAAGGTAAAAAATAATACTAGTAACTGGATCACCTTCGAAGCATTCCTTCCTGCACATCTCAGTGGTTAGGGAAAAGGGGCAAAAAAAATACCTCCCTCCACACAGGGATCTGATTGCCAGCCAGCTTGATCGATTCAAAATTTACTACAATGTTCTAAAAGCTACCTTATGGCTATATTTATTTTACAGGAAGCCTTTGGATCCCATCGCACCTTTATGTCAACAGCAAATCAAACCCAATGAAATATTTTATTCACAAGGATATTTTTGTTTTATGTTTTACCTTCAACTTCTTTTTCATTTCTGAAGTCTCTTGCATCTTCTTATACCCTTTTATCTCTGCAGCCTGAATGGCAGTCTTTGATTTCAAAATGCAGTTCAACAGTTCTGCACTCACAGCATCAAACCTGATTTAAGATTCAGATGTTACTGTTTGTCATTTCTCTCCTTCTATTGTTTCACTTGGCTCAAGATACAGAGCCATCAAAACACCCACCAGGCACGTGTTCTAAATATACCTCAAAAAAAGGCAACATAGACATAGAGTAACTACACAAAATAAAATCACGCATTTAAAATTAAAAGTTTGAAGAGAGGAATAATATTGTCATGTTAATAAATAATGTTTCGATAATTGAAAAATTTTTAAACTTTGTAAGAAATCATTTGTTTTCTGTAGATGAAAACTCCTGTAGGTAATGAAAAAGGCTTGATTAGAAACTAACAGGAAAAAGCAGGTAGAGAGATCCTTAAAGTCAATGCGTACTTTAATTTAACGTAATTCTTGAGTCCAGTATATGCCAGGCACTGGACTGGGCTCTTGATATGAAGGTAAATCAGACACAATCCCAGGCCCCGTGGAGCTTCCAGTCTAGTTGGGGCAAAAACCCAAGAGAACTCGCCAGGTGTGAATGCTAGGAATTCACAGTAAGGGCTCCTGATTCAGTCAGGGAGGGATGGCTTCCTGGAGCGCAACAGCGGTATTATGCCCAGGAGCATTCCTTGCAAAGGGAGAACAAAGAGAAGGAGGACCCCACTGCAAACAGCAAGTGGCTAGGTGTGGCTGAAATGGTGAATACTAGGCAGGGAAGGACCACTGCCAACATGGCAGAAAGCCACACCAACCTGTTCCCAGAAGGCCCTGCAGGACAGACTAAGGAGTCTGGGCACAACTGAAGGGCAACAGAGAGCCAGTGAAGGCTTGAAAGCACTGGCATGATTGTGTTCATCATACAGTGTTCACCGTGCAGAAAGAATAAAGAGAGGCAAGACCACAGGATAGCAGGCTGTGGTGGTCCCAGGAGCCAGAGCAGAGAAGTGACGATGGGAAGGAAAAGAGTGGACAAACCCAAGAAGGCCTGTGGAAACCATCGTGAGGAGGGGCAAGAGGGGAACACTCACTGATTGTCAGCCACGTACCCGGCCCTTTGCTAAGTGTTCTGCGTATATTATTAACTCAAGTTAGCCTCACAACAACCCTGAGAGGCCTAGCCTATTATTAGCCCTTTTAAAGCTGGAAAAATGGAGCTCAGGGAGGTTTTAAATAACTGCCTCAGGCCACAAAGCTATAGATGGTGGAGTTCAGTGGGTCCTCCTCACCAGGCCTCTACCCACACGGCCTCTCAACACAACTGCTGAGGATTTTTAGGTACTTTAAGGGAAGCACAGCTTGTCTGATTCTTTTTGAGAAATAGCTTAAAATGTTTCTGGTGAATTATGAATATTTGGTTTTTACAGAGCAGAAATGTTAACAGAGATCTCCATTACCAGAAAGAATTATGCCTCCATCCCTCCAGCTGGTAAAGACAGCCACCAGCAGTACCAAGGAAAGAGAAAGAGGGGGACATAAACTGCCATTTCTGAAGCAGGTATTCTAAACTGTACTGAGCTCACATCTGCTCAGACAGCCCATTCTGAGACAAGCTAATAGTGGTTTCTACAGCAGACTGAAGGTATTAAAGGGTCTAGAAGGCAGGTCACACTCGGAATGGTTAAGGATACTCTCCACTGTAGGCCAACAGAAATGGGCATGTGAAACCCCCTCCCATACCGACGAGGCCCCACACTGAAGAGGACTGTTGGGACTGTACCTCGTCCCCGAAAGCAGAACTAGTACACAAGGGGAGACATGAAGGGGGTGGACTTGGCTGCCCATAAAAATAACCTTTCTAATAACAAGACCTCACTGCCTTCTGACATAATGAGCTGCACATACACAAGCTTCTGCTTGTCTAAGAATTAACTGAAGGAATTTCTGCATCAATCAAATCATGGACTAGAAGACTGTGGTACTCACAGCTGGGTGCCCAACCAACAGACACACCCCTCCCACACTTCTCTGTGCTGTCCAACTCCCCCGGAACACAGTTACAGAGACCAAAAAAGCCAAACAGTCTCAACGTCCCAGGCACCCAGGGTGGGGCAAGTGACTGAATCCTGGCCAGTGAGACCACGGGGGAAGGTAACCAATGTCTTCTAGGCAAGGTCTTTCTCCCTGATTTAAAAAAAAAAAAAAAAAAACAGACAGATAAGGAAAAACTGCCCTTCCTACATATATCAGGTTATACAAGGCTGTATGCCCAGTGCTACAGCAGGATCTCGGGACCACGAGAGGACAAGCATGATGGTGAAAGGCACATACTCGGACAGGCAGGGTGGCAGAGTGCTGAGCCCCACCACCCCTTCAACGTGTCCAGTCTCCGGACTTCTTGTAATGGGAGCGAATCAATGACCTCATTGTTCAGGTCACCTTTGGTAAAGGATTCTGTTTCCTCCAGCAGACTGCACTCTCTCAACAACATGCTCGTGTTTAAGATTTCATAGCTCTGCACCCTTAGTCTTTTACAACCTGCTTCCGAATGCACCAAGTCAGCGCTGGCGAGACACACCACCAGATCTACCTGGCAGAAGATAAACACTCAGGAAATAAAAGCTCTGTGGCAGTGTTAACAGCAGCAGCGTCTTCTTCCCGTGCTGCCTTGGCTCGCTCCAAAAGCAAAGGTTCCGCAGCTGCCCCTGCTCCTTGGAGGTGCTCTGGCCCTGCAGGGAGATGCTGGCGGGAGGCAGAAACGCAGCCCGATTACCAAAATGAAAATCATCCGGTAAAACTGAATCCCACTTCGTCTAACAGAAGCTACATTGGGGAAATCGTATCATTTTTATCCAGGCCTAAAATAATTGGCCATTTATCCAAGCACTGGGATTCTCCTGTAAAAGGGAGAGAACAGAAGGGCTGATTTATGGCTTGGCTGCTACAGCATGGGTGAGGCACATTACCGGGGTGTCACACAGCCCAGCTCCGCAGAGTAGCTGCCATTAGTAAATGCTCAAGTTATATCAGCTGTGATTAGTCCTTTTCTAAAGAGCCTGAGTTTCCTCTGAATCAATAAGACCAAAAAAAGACATTTTATGTCAAAGATGGATCTTTAAGTCAAACATAAAGAATGTGTCCATGAATCTGACAAAGGAATTAACAAAGGAAGAAAGAAAATGTGAAAAAAGAATGAGAGGAAAAAGGGAACTACAAAGGAATGACTTCCCTGCATTTAGTATTTCTGAATGGCAAGAAGAGGAAAGAGAGGCACAAAGAATCAGGAGAGCTATCAAAAGCAAAACCGCCAGGGTTCTCACAGTGGAAGAAGGAACAAACAAGGATCTTCCCAAAGCAGACAACGGAAAGAAGAAGGAAGGGTTCACCACACAGTTTTCCAGATTGAACACAGGATAAATAAAAACACCCTCGGGTGTTTAGCCCGTGTGGAGGAGAACACTCAGAAGACTCAGGGCTAGTGAGGGGTTTGGCAACTGAATTTCTGTAACAATAATTACATCTGGATGTGCATAGGATGAGTGATTAGTACAAAAATCCATGATGGGCGGTACTGTGTTTGGAAAACTCTATCTGTTCTCACTTTTTCTTAGCCTCGAGATCCCCGGGAATCTGTCTCTTCTTCGGGGGAGGTGGAGGGGGCAGTTCTTGCTTTGACCTTTTCGTAGTTACTTGTTCTCGTACGCGAACAGTCTCCAAAAGATCCTTCTGAGGGATCTGGGACATCCCCAGCTTTGCCACCGCCTGAGTCACCTGAAGGATAAATCAGCCAGATGTTTGAATGTTTCCTCACCGCTTTATTGAGCTGTAATTCACAGGCCATGCCGTCCTCCCTTCGACGGTACACAGCTCAGTGGTGACCAGTATGTTCAGAGTTGTGCTACCACCCCGCTCTCTCATTGCAGAAGTTTTGTCATTTCCCCAAAAGAAACTCCGTACCCATTAATAGTCTGCCACTCCCCATCCTCTCTCCCCCATCCACCCCTGGTGACTACTAATCTATTATGTCTACGGATTTGCCTATTTTGGATATGTCACATAGATAGAATGACAGTGCATTGAATCTTGTGACCAGCTTCTTGTGCTTAGCATAATATTTTCAAGGTTCATTCACATTGTAGCGTGTGTCAGCACTTCATGTCGTTAACCACCAGATAATACTCCATTGAATGGATAGACCACACTTGTTCATCCGTCCATCTGTTGATGGGACATTTGGGCTGTTGCACTTTTGTGCTATTGTAAATAACACTGCTACAAACATCCATGTAAAACCAAAGTTGTATTTTCAATCAATTCACTAATATATATTTTTTAAATTAATGAGATTATTTAAGATTTAAAGATGATTTAATGGATTCATATCTAAACATCAGTTTACTAAGAGTTAAGTTACTGGATATTAGTAAGTTTTTTTAAGATTTATTAAAATTTACTTCAGAAAAGTAAAGACTTTTGACATGTCAAATTCTCAATTTTATAGTAAGCTAGGCATAAGGAATCTGCTTTTTAGTTTGCAGTTTACCTACTATTCTTTTACCGCATAAAAACTAAAACTAACTTGAACATTTAATTTCTACTTCATGGCACAACATATAATCCAAAGCAAAAGGTACCTGGTTGGAGGAATCTTCTAGTCTCTGAACCAAAGAATCCCATCTCTGAGTTAGTTCCTCTGAGTCACTGTTGATCTTCTTAGATGCCTTGGGATTATCAAGTAATTGACCCACATCCTGGCCAATCTCACTTAGCTGATCCAATGCTTGACGTTTCATTTCCATGTCTTCTTTCAAAATCTAGTATTTCAAATATTTATTAGATGACTCCCTCTTAAAAGGACTCCATATTCCTGCTCCCCAGTCAGGAAATGTAAATATACACTTCAAAGTAAAATTTACTTGCCATGCAGTTCACTAATGCTAAAACATTAGATTCCTGGTTCTAGATCATTACATGCCAGCACTCTAGTGTCAGGTAATGAGTCATAATCTGTATTCACTAAACTGCATTAGCCAATGATACGAAACACTAAAACATCACAGGCTTACAAAACAGATGTCGACATTGACAACACTTACAGCCAGCCGTCGAATGCTGACACTTAGTTCCTTTTGGTCTTTGAAGTTGCTTGTCTGGACTTTATTTAAAGCCTCTTCTTTTTCAGTTAGCCAAGCTTTCAACAAGCACTACAAGTAATAACAAAAGTTAGAAATATATTTGGAGAATCATTTGGTAATTCAATTCAATCAAGTTCCCAAATCTCTAACTTTTATGCTGAGGCTTCACTCTTACCTAGGGTAGGAAGGACTTCAAACACCCAAGCTTGAGGCATGAATGGCCTAGAAATACATCTTTCTTTAAGATAGTATCCTTCTCAGATTTGCAACAGATCAATCTGACATTAGCCCCACACCTGGGTAATTAAACTCTAAGGGCGGTAGGTGGATCTAAAAGGCTAAATACAACAACTATCCAAGTCTCCAAAAGAATCACATTATAACTCTCTAGAGGAAGGAGGAAGCTTGGGAACTGTCCTTTCCCAGCCCCTCATTTCAGGGAGGAAAGACAGATCAGCCATCCTATGTTCAAGATCACTTGGTTAGTTAATGAGAGGATCAGATCAAAGACCCACACCCCAAAGCCAACAGTTTTCCACAGCATCATTCAGGAAAATCACACTAATGCCCCAGGTTCAACAGCAATTGTGATTCAAAGAGAAAGTTTAAGGATAGTCCAAAGCCAACACAAAGATATTTAAACCTCATTGGACAACATGCAGAAGATGTTTAGTAATGTAGAAAGATAAACTTGAAAGAGGGGTGGAAAACCCAATGGCTACATTGGAATAATTCTTCCCAAAATATAGTATCTGCCGCAGAAGCTCTTTTCTATATAGTTGGAGGAGAAAATCTGGGTTCTGTGTTCGCAGTAGGATCAATTCTTTCCCCAACTATTTTATTTATCAGTTTAATAGTTATTCCTTGCTTCTATATTCCCCCCCAAAGAGAAAAAGGTGAATATTAAGAAATTAGATGGCAAACAGGGATCCTGTCCTCAGTATAGTAAAGGTCGTAAAATATGCACATAAATAACCTATGGCAAAAGAAAGTACAGACACCATAAAAAATATATATGTAATAGTTTATTTTATATTTGTAATATATAACAATATATATTTATGTAATAAAAAATATAACATTATATAATGGTGTCTGCACTCTATTTTATTTGGTAATTAAATACACACATACACACACACACACATTAAATATCATGGCAAATCCAAAGAAGAGATGACTTCCAGTTTTAGGATAGTGGGGGATGGAGAGGTAGTTTATAGATGACTTCATGTTCCTTGAGGAAGAGGAGAACTCAAAAATGAAAAAACTGGTAAAAAGACATTCCATAGAAGATACCCCATCTTAAACGAAAATAGGCTAGAAAACAAACTGAATACATTCACTCTTTCAAAAACACGAAAACAAAACAATAACACAAACCATGAGGAAGTTACAATGTGCCGTGCGTTGGGAATAGAACAGTGAAAAAGAACTAGCACTAGTCTCATGGCACTGACAGTCTAGGAATGGGCTACAAACTGGGAATTCAGGGTTTGAACCTGGGTACATAGAAGGATGGAGGGAAAATTAAAGTTGGAAAGGTAGGTTGGAGACCTGCATGCCACACTTAAACTTGGCCTATCCTGCACAAGTTTGGAACTAATTCTCAGAGCCCATTTCTAACTATCGTAAAGGTTCTGCGACCAAGTGAAAGATAGTCTCTTGAAAGATTTTTTAATTCAGATTCAGTTTATTTAGTCTCATTCCATGCAAAAGCAAATATCTATATATTAAGTACCAATGTCCAATTCTACATCTTAACAAGACTCTCCATCCCTAACACTAACAGAAAGCCATTCAAAGGTTAGTTTTAAATCTAACGTAATAAAAATGGCCAAAATACTAGTCATTCCCTATTTTTAAAATATTTTTTAATTACCAAATTAAAAGTATTTCCAAATTTTAAATTATTTTACTTAGTAGAGGAGTAACACTGGTTTTCTCTAGCAATCAATGTCTCCTACTGTCATTACTGAAGTAAAATTTACTCTGTGACTCCTTGACCTGAATACAAGGGTCCAAGTAAATATAAACATTTATAAAGTGAAATGTAAATATTTCAAAAGTCAGAATAAGATCCATCAAAGGATTCTTAATAAGAAAATTCTGTCCAAAGACTGGGGGCAGGAGGTAGTGATTAACAATTTATACTGGGACAAATTTTGCAACCTACTTTTTAGATGTTCTCTCTGCCACCATATTTAGTAAACCACAAAACATCCTACACTTGTTTTTATCCCTTGAAAAGAATATAATTGCTTTTTGTGGATGGAAATGAAATGTATTTAAAAGAATCTAAATGGACACTGAAATGTGAGAAAAAAGTATCTGCTTATTTTCTAAAACCACAAATGTTTGACATTTTGGGAGAAAAGTTTTGCTTATTTTTATTCTGTTTTGATGGTTGCTCTTCTGGAATGATGGAGGGTGGGCAAAGGGCCACCACTCTGACTGGAAGTTTCATTTGCTGTAGTAATCTTTATTGGAAAAAATACAGTATTAACCCAGTATTAAATTAATGGTGTTTCCAAATAATATTTTCTTGTTAATTTCAGTAGTTATTCTGGTTAAAAAACAAGAAAAATTGTGATTTAAAATTCACAAAGCATTGAGTGGACTCATTTATGCATTACTTACTGAGTTAAATTTGCTAGGCACTATAATGTTGATACAAGTTCAAACTCAATACCCAACACAAATACAATAAAAAATCATAATCATGAAAGCAGAATGTCTAACTACTAACATTCTAAATAATTAACACATCAAATTAAGTGTTACTACAATGAAGCCATATAATGTGATTTCTATGAATAAGCTACCTGATCAGTTATAAAATGCATAGAAATCTGATTTTGATAATAATAAACATTGTGTAATTTCCTTTCAAAGGAAAGTAAACAAGACAAGTTTATCGTAATGCCATTAATAAAGATAGATTACTTTTCACTATGTCTTGCCCATTATGGGTAACAGTTTCATACCTGTTCTTCCAATAATTCCTGCCACAATATATTGATTTCTTGTAACCTATTCCAACGTTCCTCAGTCCAACGGCACACTGCTGTCCAACGTTCACCAAGTTTCTAGTAAAGGAAGAAACCGTCCTTTGTCAACAGAACCTTAAAAGATAGTTATAATGATCCTTAAAGAAATTCATGACATCCATTGCCCTTTACTACAGAGTAGCAATTTATGAAAAATATTTTTAATAAAAATTGCTTTAAAATAATACAGATGAATCCTATAAATTTATAGATGAGGAAAACTAATTTCCACAGAATTTAACTGTTGCATATTACATAGCTAAAAAGTGGTACAGCTAGAACTCTATTCTTTAACTTTTGACTCCAAATTCCTGCTCTTTCCGTATCAGTGGTTTTTATATGACAATTTGACATTTTTACACATATCTTCAGAAGAGAGCATACATATCTACCCTTTTGTGCTTCAAATTTTTCAGGCTATAATTATCTTTTCAAAAAATTCATTGCATCAATTAACCACCTTTTATATGCCAAGAAAATTTTCATATGGAATACCAAAATTACAAAAAAAAAAAAAATTTAACCTTACAAAAACTGTTTTCAGTTTCTGTAAGATTTAAAAAAAATGCTTAATTGATTCTTTCTGTTTATATTACATAAAAATCAGGGATAGAATCTTAGGAGTATTAGCAATGCTAAATAAATAAATTTGGTTGTTTAAAAATCATTATTCATGGTGACTTTCCCAACTAATTATTTTATTACCATTTTATAAATAATGATGAACAAATGCTACATTTAATTTCTACGTTACTTACATGTGCAAGGAATTATTTAATTCATATTACACTACTTCAATATTTAATATCAGAGGAAGCTCTGTAGAACATGAAATTAGAGCCAAAAGACAGGTCTTCAGTCTTGGTGTGAAAATTCATTGCCTACTTAAATCTCAGTGGCATCCCATGACCTTTCTGAATCTCAGTCTCCTCACTGTTAAATACGCAAGACATGAATGCCTAGCTCTTAGGTTACTGTAACAACTAAGTACTGCTACAGCAAAAAGGCTCAGAACCACTGGCTAACTTTAAATGTTATAAAAGAAAAAGAATTTCATATAATAAGATTATAGTCTGAAAGTGACTGAAAATCATTTGGTGACATCATATCAGGTAATCCAAATTCTGTTCAAATACAATACTAATAAATCTCTTATTAAACACTTGTAAAGATACACTATAGCCTTTGCACAAAAAGCAGCAATTTATTGGGGTTCCCAAAACTGTTGTTGAAACTCACGCGCTGATCTACCAAAGCAGCAGGGATATTTAACCATACACAGCTGAAATTCTCAAACACAAACTGGCCCCACTCCCAGGGCTTCAGGTCTGTGTGGAGCCCGGGAATCTACATTTTAACAAAGTCCTCAAGTGATTCTGAGCAAGAAGTCTGTCTGTATAGTACTTGTCAAGATCAATTCCTGTGCTTCCCGATCTAGATTTCATTTTGCAGGAGGAAGCTGGGGACCACAAGCAGCCTTGCCCATCCAGCCCAAGGGCAGGGAAGGAAAGATACTGAGGTACTGTTGTAAACCCAGAAGCTGGGAAACCCCAACTGGGAAGCACAGACTAAAGGTTAGTGTAGTCCTCTAATGAACAGTGAGACAGGACCTGAAGAATAGGGGGGTGCCATAGCAGGGTTTCAGACCACAGGGTCCTTGCAAGTAGCCCATCTCCAGGGTCCATACCTGTAACTGATCTTCGAGGACCGCAGTGGCGCTCTCACCACTGTTTTCATCAACAATCACCACCATGTGCGTTAGTGAATTTACCTTCACCTGTTCAGCCTCAAGATCATTTTGCAAACGCTAGGGGAAAAAGATTAAGATACACCGTTATTTCTACTCTCTTCAAATTTACCTATTTAAAATCCACTCAGCTGTCGATAGTAATTAAGGACACTCAATGAGGCATCGTGTTTAAACTTCCCATCATTACCCTAAGTGTTCTACTAATGAACAAGTCCCTTATACATTTTTACATTTCATTATGAACCAAAGCAGGTTGAAAAATTCAGTTCCACAACAGATCGCAAATGAGGTATCATCGCTCATTTATTGTAAGTTCCAGGGGAAAAAAAAAAGTGGAATAGATGGCTTCAGTGAATATAATAGAAATCAAGATAAAAAAAGACAAAAAAAAATATACAGAGTCAGATCATTTTAGTGAAGCATAATGTAAGGGGAGAGGTACGTGGAATGGTATCTGAAAGTCAGAAGCTATTCAGATGAGCTACCCAGGAAAGCAATTCAAGATATATGCACAACTTCCATTCTCCCCTTTTCCATGGTTCCGAGCATGACAGGCCATAAAATTTTTGTATATAGGCAATTTATTTAAACGCTACCAACAGTGTTGTCAAATGACTCATGAGTCATGTTTAATGTATCCCTAAGGTTTTATTTATCAGTTATCTAGATAATCCACTGAAAAACAAAACTCTTCAAACAATTTGCAAAGAGGCTATTTTACTCCTCCTTTCCTTGACTATGAAAAGTTATCTTCTAAATGTGTGACCAAATTATATTGTCTACCAAATTTCGATTCCTCATGTAGTGCCGGACACTCCCCTATCCCACAGAAGAAACACAGCTCGCGTTACAGGATTAGGCAGAGAGAAATCTGAGGGGTTGCCTCTTTGCCCACCCCCTGCATTAATGCCAATACACTAGGGACTTTAACCCTGGAAAGCCTTATGAACACTAAGTACTTTCATAAGAAAACTACACATACTTACGTAAAATTTTATCTGCACTGTCATCCCAGGCTTTAGAAAAGTCACACCCCCACGAACTCCACCCTAACAGACACTGAATAAAAGAGAACACTGAAGAAGTGTCCCATCTCTGCACGAATGACAGAAGCCACCAGCCCTTAGAAGGCTAAGTGCTGCCTTTTCGTATTTGATAAGGTATAAAAGAAATATGAGCCAGATTTACTTTATGGTCTTCTAGCAGCTTTTGTAGGGATTTTAAATCGTCATCCAGGGGGCAAGTTTCCATCTTCTGAATGCGTTCTTCTGTGAGCGATAACCAGGCGGAGAGCTGCTGCAACTGCTTCTTTTGTAGCTCCATCAACACGTCGTGCAGCCTGTCCAGGGACAAACACACATCAGCCCCACTCCTTTTTCCCTTTGCAAAGGCAAACACATGCTCCAGGCACCAAAGACAAGGGGCAAGGGAATGCAGTCTGGCCTAACCATTGAAAGTACCATTTAGTCTTTAAATATAGAAACAAGCAAAAAACACTTTTACTTTTTTCCTAAATGGAGTCAATTAAATGGGAGTCAAAGGATGCAAATCACAGCCCCCTCTATTCATATCAGAATCATTGTTTCTTCAATCCAGAATTCCTGCTTATTAAATAGGTGGAAATTGCAATGGAATGCCGCTTGCTCCTTAATACACAATACATGAAATAAAATGAACCATGGGGGGCGGGGGGGTAACTGCTCTAAAAAAAAATGTTACCAGATGGGGGCGCCTGGGTGGCACAGCGGTTAAGAGTCTGCCTTCGGCTCAGGGCGTGATCCCGGCGTTATGGGATCGAGCCCCACATCAGGCTCCTCTGCTATGAGCCTGCTTCTTCCTCTCCCACTCCCCCTGCTGTGTTCCCTCTCTCGCTGGCTGTCTCTATCTCTATCAAATAAATAAATAAAATCTTTTAAAAAATGTTACCAGATGAAATTGTAGATAAATACTACATAGTCCTGTCTTCAGATAAGAGTTCATGGCTAGCCGATTTTCATAGTGTGAAGAGATAACCGTCCATATGAAAGTCTTCTCCTTTTCTGCTAATTTCTGTGTTCCAACCTTACCCTCTCATTTGGTTAACATATCAAAGAGGAAACAAAGATCGCACAAAATGCCAACACTACAAAAAGGAAAGTGCAAATTTTACAAGGCAAGTTCTGAAATTATCTTGTCTTTGCAGACATGCGGGCTCTCTTACTAAGCTAAACTGGGTAACGCAGTCGATGGAATAAAGTGTTCGTTTTCTTTGCTTCCACTCACCGGGACTGTCTGTCCATACTATCCACCCTAAGTGCCTCCCATCTAGCGTTTAGCAGGGTCATTTGTTCCTGAATCTCAAATTCCTCTTCATCTGACAGAGTTCCTTGTGTTAGCAGCCGGTTTCCCGCCTGCAGGACGCTCCCCACACTGCTCTGGTGGGCCGTCAGCTCCATCATAAAATCCTAGAAAGATACATCATTATATTTGTGGGCTGCTCATGGAAGAAAAAAATCTTAATAAACTGTTAGTGCCTGATATCAGTGCTGCAGAAAAACGCAGCCATGTAGAGCATAAATAAAGTAGACTTTGATCCAATTGTTTAAGCTCCGAATATAGGAAATAAGCAGCTGGCCTAAGTAAAAAGGGGAACAGATCAAAGAGGACAGTGTTACATCTGATAATACCAGCTGTTTTTAAATAAATGCTGATCATGCTACCAATTGTGAACATGGAATTATGAGAAAATAGAATAAATAAAACACCATGCTCACCCAAGAGGAACTGCTTAAGGAATATTACCATTTCTGTTATTTTCAAATCAAAATAGCAAATAAAACCTGTCAATTAATATCCCAACACACCGAAAAAAACCTAATCAAAGGAAATCTCTGTATAATCAAATACAACACGATATATACACATTCTCAAAACAATAGGATTTTTTCATTATATAAAATTATACAGGAGGGGCGCCTGGGTGGCACAGCGGTTGGGCGTCTGCCTTCAGCTCAGGGCGTGATCCCGGCGTTCTGGGATCGAGCCCCACATCAGGCTCTTCTGCTATGAGCCTGCTTCTTCCTCTCCCACTCCCCCTGCTTGTGTTCCCTCTCTCGCTGGCTGTCTCTCTCTCTGTCGAATAAATAAATAAAAAATCTTTAAAAAAAAAAAAAAATTATACAGGAACACTGGATATGACATTTGCTTAATTATCCAAGAAATGCAAATAGTCACTTTCTAGGGAGCACTCAAAACCTAACGATTTGGTGTATTGATTAGCCATGCTGTGTGTTAATTACAACACTACATAACTTCAGAAAGAAGCAGTACTACACGTTAATTTTTGTCCGTGGCTCCACAGAATATCCAAGTCATGGTAAGATTAAAATCTGAAATCTAATTCCAATGCACCGTTAATCACCCACGGCAATTTTATAACAAAGCCCTATTTAAACATCACAAGGCCTAACACAGGCCATGACCTCCCTGTGGAGAAGTCAGTGAACAACACACATGGGGGAAGAGCCCCTGACTGGGCGCAGACGCCATGGTGGGTATACCCTCTCACCAGCTACAGACTACTCACCTCATGGGTGGCAAACTGGTCTTTGACTTCTTCTACATCATCAGAAATGTCATCCTGCTCCTGGAACGTGTCCTCGGCGGACAGCAACCAGGTGAGCACTTCCTCCAGCGCTATCTGATAGCTGTCCAGATCCATGTCAACCGCGGTGACAGTGCTCGGGGTTTCAGCTCCAGGGCCCTCATGCTCCTCCTCCAGTGCTGAGCTCTAGAAAAACCACCCCAAGAAAACACCCACGAGCATCATGAAAACGAGAAGGCGTTCAACAAACACACGCTGTATGGAGAACCTTAAGGGAGGTTCCACCATGACCTCGGCATTCATCCAATTCTCAAGAGCTGGGCACGCGATGCCATGAACTAGGCGGGAGGCATTTATTAAGTGTGCAAGGAAGGCAAAGAGCACAAAAGTGGAATGCACTCCTGGATTCTGTACTCAACGGAAATTCTAATACGCTTGGAGAGAGATAAATAACTCACATGAATCACTTTGGAACAAAAATAAAATGGCTATTAGCAAAGTTATAAATTCCATGGATCCAACAAGGGACGCTACTTGAGTTCACTAAGGGCTAAAACAGGAAAATTTTGGAGTGGATCTGGAACATGTTGTGCCTTGAAGGATGGATATCATTTAAAGAAAAATAGAGAGAGACTGGAACTCTGCTTTGACCCCCTGTTTTACTACATTGCATTTTTCATCGCATTTTAGACACTGAAACATAGTCAGACATCCAGGCTGGTGTGCCGATGGTATTTTTTGAGGCAACTGCCCTCGAGTTCACTTGCTGGCCTTTTTTTAAGGACCTGTGCAATAAAATTATCTCAAGCTCTTTCTAAGCAATGGAGTATTTTCTCATATACTTTAAAATCTTATAACCAAATCAATGATCTCTGTCACATAAGGGTTCCTGTTTGGAGCAATGCTTCTTTAAAATTCACGTGCAGCCTGTCTCCACTTTATTACCTCTCATCCACAATTCGTATGTGTTTCAAATATACAAAAATTTGCAGAGAACAATATATGAAATGCTCATGTATTTAGTACCTACAGTTGGATAACATTCCCTTTTACTCCAGATCAGTTTTGGTCCTTACCACTCACCCCAAAAGGCTTTGAACAATGTCACCAATAACCTTTCTATTGACAAATTCACTTTTCTAGCGTCTGCTCACCACTGTCACCCATGCTCCCACCTCCACAATCCACTTGTCACAGAGGAGCAGAAGGAGCTTTGGAAAACATAATCACACCACAAGACATCCCTGCTTAAAATCTTTCATTGCTTTCCCAATACTCTTAAGAAACAATTTAAAATTCTTAACACAGTTTTCGAAAATACTGAAACAGTGTGTGCAGACTTGTGTGTGTGTGTGCGTCTGTGTTGTGTGTATGGAGATGGTTTTCAGGGAAGACTTCTCTGAAAAAATCACAAGGAAACAGACAAGACAGGAAGCTCACCATACAAATAGTAGGTGGCGGAGCATTTCATAGACAGGGACCCACATGAGCAAAGTCTTAGGGAAGGAGAAGACAATGTCCACCATGACTACAGTGCAGTGGCCTGAGATGAACTGCAGAGGTAGTCTGGGCCTTGTAAACTAAAAGAGAAGATGAGGCCTTTAATTAGCATGAAGGCTGGAACAGAAAGAAAACACACACCAAAAACATTTTGGTGGAAGAATCAAACAGACCCAGTAAACCATATGCGGGAGTTAATCAGGGAGAACACAGATGAAACACAGGCTAATTAAGGCACAGATGCAGCCAAAGACAGAGAAGGGAAAATGAGGTAAGTTCTGGACCTAAAATCCTGAAACTATGGAGACAAAATAACCCTGGATATCAGTTAGAATTCAAACTTCTAGACTACAATGAGGACATCTGAGCACAAGGACAGTTAGTGACCAGGCAACAGTCACTTAGATGGGCCCTAGGATCCATGAGGGGTGAGGTGGGAGGCATTATTTACCTGCAAATGTTCAGAAGGTATTAATTGAAACAAGAGAGACTTTCAACTGAAAGTTTGATTTACAGAGAAATGCAAGAATTATTTGCTGACGACGTAATGCTCTACAGCATATGTTTATAGGAAGAGCCCAGAGAGGAAGGCAGCCTATCAGTGTTAGCTAGAAAGTAGCAGGTGGCAAACTCTGTCAAAGAGTAGATGATTAAGACTTGACCACATTTTATTTCTTCAGTTAACTTAATTCAGCCTCTATAGCACTAATGAAAGCATGAAAATGATGAGATTAATGTTAATACACTTGCTCTTAATCAAACAGCAAATGGCTTCTGCAATTCTTATCATGTAATCCTGAGAACCAAACAGAAATTATTATTTTATCTACACATCACAAAAGGCAAATGAAATTTCCTTTTTAAGAACGGCCTTAACTGTACAAAGTAAAATATACCATCTTTCTAACAAAAGGAAGCCTGATCCAATAAAGAAATGATTTTAAAACCAAAAGGCAACTCAGAAGATTATCTGAGGCAATTAGCAGGCGGCATCATTAATGAAGGATAGCTAAGCTACTCGAAACAAATGCTTCTCTGCATTCTTTTCAGTCAGTTATAAAACATTAGGGCTTTTCCTCAATGTCACTTGATTTTCAAAACTACTAAAGAGACCTGGGTTCAGAATCTGGCCCATCTCTTGCTCTCTTTCCTTCAATAAGTTATTTTCTTTTTCTGTAAATCATGCTATTTTTTGAAATGGAGAACATAAAAGGATTGATACTACTACCCAAAGAAAATCTGAAAAGTAAGTTCTCTGAGCCTTGGAGAATGAAAAACAAGTGTTATGCCAATTCAAAACTATTGTCATTATATGAGAATTAACTAACAGTTTTTTAAAAAGGAACTTCTTGAATGAGGATAAATGGCAATGTCAAAACAAATTTAGAAGGAAAAGTTATAGCAATGATAGCTGCTGCCTATTGAATGTCTATCAAGATCACTGTAGGTGCTTTGACTTACCTTTATAAGCAGGTGGTTTTACCCAGATTTTTCAGCTAAAACTGTGGTTGAAAAGGAAAGTAAGCAACTCAAAACAAGGAATGAACTTTAAGCTTCCAAGCCCATGTTCTGTGTCTCTCTAAAATGTATTTCATATCATTTTGAAATCCATGTATATCCCCTGGTTGCTGAGTTGGCTAACACATTGGACCAAATGACTTTTGAAAAGGTCTCATCCAACTGTTAAGATTCTCTCATTTTATGAATTAAGAGAACTGTTTAGACTAAAACAGAATAAGAAAACATGGATTGATTCAAGACAGGATAATTCAGGAAGGAAGGATAATTCAGACAGGAAGAAAAATTCATGACTTTATATCTCCCCCAAAATATACATTTATATCCTGGTAAATAAAACCACTAGAAGCCCTTAAATGAAAAACTCACCTAGTAGCCTATTGTCAATTACTCCTCCTAAATGAAAGGGGAAATAAAGCATATATTTTGATAGCCCTTGGGAGAATATAATGATAAAAATCTTTTTCTCAGTGAAAAAAAAAAAAAAGATTAGTACTTAAACTACGCTGATGTGAGAAAACCATTTTCAGCACATGACAACAAAGATAAAATGAACAGATGGTGGGAATATGTAGGTTCTTAAGCCTATCATGCAGCAGTGTGCTCATAGCCCTGGACTCTAACTTCAGCCTCATTGTGTAAAATAATGTACGTTCCTTCTCAATAAAATCAGTTGCGCTCTGGTTTTCCATTACATGCAGGTGACGGATGATAGCATGCTAACTGATAAACTGAACTTCTTATGCCTATGTAAGCTGAGAACCCAAGATGTTCTCAGTCAAGAAAAGAATCCTCTGAAAGTGTTCTAATCTAGTACCTAAGAGAAAACAAATACGGCAAGTCAAACTTTTTAATAAAAATTGACCTGTACCTGGAGACTAATCTCTCCTTCTTCACATTCTTTCTTATATTTCCTTGGGAGTGTCTCTACTTCCCGGATGGCATCTAGAGTGACTTGCTGAGGAAGCACCTCAAACAAAGATGTTAAATACATAATTATGGATTTCTTGTCAGGAAGCTGAACAGCAACATCTAAAAGTGGAAGAAAATAAGAAGCAGCTTAAATTAGATGTCCAAAATATGTGAATTGCTCAATATTAGCTATAAATAACTACCCTTAGAACCCATAAACAATACCAGTATATAATCTTTGCAATACCAGAGCTCAGTAAATTTCTATTTCATATAATAATAGATGAGACAAAAGCAAAGAAGATTATTTATTTTGTTCAGTAGCCTATTTCTTAAAAATCTTCCCTAAAAACTTCCCCAAAATGTTCAGATAAGCTACCACTTAAGATGACACAAACTTTACTGAAAATATGAAAATAAGTCTGGAATTCAACTCTGCAATATCTGTTAACTAGTTTTCACATCATGTGCAAGAAGATCACATAAAAACGCACTGTAATTAAATAAGCCAAATACTGAATTGTTTCTCTAATGATTACATTTTCCTAAACCTTAAATATTATGCAAGTATCAAGTAACTATTCTCCAATGATGTAATTAAATTTCCTCCCAAAGTATCCTACGAATTAAGTATAACAGTACTAATAACTAGTCTGCAATGAAATGGCTTGCACCATACTTCAAAAAAAAAATCCACAATTCATTACTCCTTTTAAAAAGGGGGAAAAAACTATTTTTCAAGTATTCAAATTGTACAGCAAAATCAAGGTTGAAATTAAACACTGAATAATACCTTCAGGATCTAACAGCTTTTCAATTCCCAAATAAGTTTGAGCTTTGCTGAAGGCATGTTCAAGTCTCTCAATTGGGGACATTTTGACAACTCTATCCCAGCTGAAGAGATCAGGTCTGAAATTACAATGTAAATAAAACTGAATGAAAATGAAATATATGGACAAAAGTAGGCACTGCTATAATTTAATACATTTCAGTTTTAGATTATTTTACTTGTGAGTTTAAATGAAGAAATTTTTATCTTTTATATCCCAAAGGCTTGTCAAATATATATTTTAGAGTAATTTACAATATGAAAACAATAGGTCAAACATTCTAAGTTTCTTGTGTTGCTTAAAGATGCCTATTAAAATTTATGAAATAACCACAAAAAGATAAGAAATGGTATACAATATTTCCCAAGTAGTAAAGGAAAAAAAGGGAAGAAGAACCTATCCATATAAGACAACAAAGAAAAAAGATACAGAAAAGTTAAAAGAAATGAGAAGCTTAAAATAAGAGGTAAAAATGAACCTAAATACATCAATTATCACAATCAATGTTAATGGACTAAATTCTCCAATGGAAAGACCAAGATTAGCAGAATAGAAAATCCAGCTTTGATCTGCTCACAGGATACCCTGCAACAAAACCGTGAGAGAATTTTTCATCAGTCATCCCCCTCCATACTACCACTTTCCAGTATTTTCTTTCTATCTCGATTTTCTTTTAATCCAACAAATTGGACATTATTGTTATTCTGACTTACCCAAAAGTTGATCATTTTCTTTGTACTCTTATCTGTTCTTGCATCTTAGACCCACTTAACTTCTGGGCTTTGCCTGCCCTACTCCCATACCCAGTTCCTCCTCTGACTTCATCTCCTATTACTCCTCCTACTGGTGACACTGCACCCACTGACTTCCCAAATGCCAGGTCCCTCCTCCCCTCTTGCCTGATTTAGTTTCCTTCAGCATATTTATCATTTCTAAATGCTATATGACCTACATTATCATTTTTTTAATTGTCTTCCTTCTTCTACTTGAATGGAAATTCCAGAAGGACTGGGATTTTTGCTTGTTTTGTTCTCTGCTATATGCCCTATACCTAGCACATAGAAGGCACTCCATAAATGCTTGCTAAATTAATTAAGTAATAGCTGGGGGAAAGCTTGGCTAAAATTCAAGTTCTTTGATAACATCTCTAAACTAGCTAGAAAGAGAGGCCAATCCTCTTGAACTGATAAAGGAGAAGTGGAAGACACTTGGGTGTGGCAGATCTTTAAGTAGATAAAAAGTATATGAAAAAAGCTACAAAGTATATCAATCTTGTGGTAAAATATTGAAACCACTCCCTTCATTATGTAGAACAAAACATTCTGCTTACTGTCACTATATTGTATTGAAAGACAAGGCACAAATGTGGGGGAAAGAGAAGAAAAGAGGAGAGAAGAAACTATTATGAATCATGGATAGTCAAAACAAAAAACAAAAAACCCACCCTACAGAAACACCCAATTTACAGAAACATTTTTGCAAAATTTGTAAAAATTTAACAAATTTCCAGATCTAAGATGTAGAAAACTCAATTGCATTTTCTACATATCAGCAAAAAACATACAGGAAATAGAACTCGAAACAATAAATAATTTACAATAGCAATAAAACATATAATAAATTTTGCCTTTCACATTTTAATCCTTGATGCATCTGGAATTACTTTTGGGTATGGTGAGGTAAGGATCCAATTTATTTATTCACATAAGGGTAACCAGTTGTCCCATACTATCCATTCATCTGCTCACCTACAACATCGGCTTAGGTGTATAGGAGGATGGAGCTATTTCTGAGTTCTTTATTGTTAGGCTGAACTATATGAAACTGCCATTCTTACATGTCAAAACAGTCAAACGTTTGCAATTTCACATTATTCAGACCATTATTAAATTCATGTATTTATTTATAGTACTATATATATAGTCTTAATAAATATAGCTTCATAACTAATTTTATTTCTGTTTGGGAGGCACTCCAATCTGGTTCTTCTTCAGGAGTGTACTGGCTATTCTTGGGCCTTTAGTCTTTTACAAATTACATGTCTTATGAAAAAAATCAATTGTCCTTATTTAATTGAGATTGCAATGAATTTATAGAGTTTCCCTTTCAGTATGAAAATGAAAACTGAACACAATTCATTGTATATATTACTGGTTAGTGCTGAATGAGTGGGACTGAACTATGTGAATTATTTTACATTTTTTAAACTTACAAATATGTAGAAGAAACCAAGGACATTGCAATATGGCATTTGAGTCCTACAGAAATGAAGACTCAACGGGTATTTTCTTGCATAATGTTTCTTTTCTTAATGTTTAAGCATGTGCAGAGAGGAGAGTGGTGGTAGTGGGGAAGAGGCTTTAGGGAGGAATAGTAAGGGAGAGACAGAGAGGAGATACAAATCTGTAAGGCCCACATCTAAGTAGGGTCATATCTCACTTATGTCGGTGGAGCACGGCATTAAAGGCAAGTCCATCTGTCCAGCTGGTGGTGAAGTTGAGGACGTTGACCTGGCTGTATGGCCTAGTAGACTGGCGCACCCAGCTCAGTAGGATCTTCTCACTGTTTGTCTGTTGAAGGTCTGACATGACATCTTTCATGACATCTTTTACCTGTTCAAAAAAACCATGCTGCCTGTAACTTAAAATAGTTGCTGGAATCAAGTCCTTGAATAAGGAATATTTCATTAATTCACCATTATGGATCAGGTAATTGGTATTCATTTTATCTCAAAAATTTCCCTTAAACACTAGAAAGATAAATGTGTTTTTAACAGTAATTATTTTACGGTACTAGGAATTCAAGGTGATTTTTACCTCCCCTTTATGCATTATGGTATTTTCTACATCTTAGCCGTATTTATATCAGGTTTGGTGATATTGAATATCACTTCCATAGCCACAAAGTAATATTTTAATACTATACACTTAGCAAACACCTTTTAATAAGAGGAAAATAAATTTCATTTTCTACAAAAACAAGAAAGGAAGAAGTTTTGACTAACCACAAAATCAAAGAATGAAGTACATTTCATGATGGTAATAACAAGTATAATACAGAACTAATATTTTATATTATTCTAAAGTAGTACATATATTATAAGGAAGTGTTCGAAGAATGATGTGGACATATGAAAGAGACACAAGAGCCAACTTAAGGGGGTTTGCTTGCAAAATAAATAATGGTAGTGAAAGATTCTTGACCTATCAAATAAGTAAAAATCCAGGAGGGAACAGTGATATATAAATGAAAGGATGGATGAAGAAGTAGATAAACAAGAGACAAGGGAAAGCTCTTCCTTATAAGTAGAAAGACAACAAATAAATGTAGAATGAATAATGAAATTGGAAGATCACTATTTGCCAAGCATCACAATAACTGATCAAGTAAGAACTATGAATGGATCTGAAAACTGATGGGAAAAAGTTTGATAAGTAGCTGAATATTTAGGTTCTCCAAGTATAGCCCCCACAAACTACTTTTTAATAACAAAGGGCAGTCACATTCCAGGGGAGACACCTTAACCCAAACAATGAAAGTTTACACTGCCAGAAGGAAAACTAATGGAAAGTATACTAAGAACTCAGTCACTTCTGTGGCCCCTGTGCAAAAAAATGAATAACCCGGATCTAATCATGAAAAAATACCAGCCAAATCCACATGGAGGGACATTCTACAAAATAACTGTCCAGTACTTTTCAAAAAGATCACTACCATGAAATACAAAGAAGGAGTCAAAAAACTATTCCAGATTAAAGAAGACTAAAGAGATGTGACAAATAAATGTAATGCATGATTTTGTATTTTTTTTTCTTTTATAAAGGGGATTACTGGGGCAATTGACAAAATCTCCATAAGATGTGTAGATTACATAATTGTATTGTTTTTATATTATCTTCCTGATTTTAAGAATTATATATTATTTTAGTGTATAATATAATTATATGCTTACAATATTAGCACTGTATTATATATTGTACATGTATACTATGATATTAACATTATATTCTAGTTATATAAGAGAATTTCTTACTTTAGGAAAAAGGTTTGTTTTTACAAAATACACATTGAAGTATTAGGCAAAAAGAAAAAGAGAGAGAAAACAGAAATACAGATAGTAACTGTCAGCATTTGGGGAATCTGAGTGAAAAATATCCAGGAATTCTTTAAGCTATTTTTGCAACTTTTTTTATAAATCTGAAATGATGTCAACTTTTTAAAATTTAATATTTAAAATAAGATACTTTTTTTTTCTATGCCAGAAGAAGACAGCTGTTTGTCAGACTCTTTCATTTCAAATTACTATGAGTTGAACTGTGTCCCCCCAAAATTCTTGAAGTCTTAACCCCTACTACTGGCCAATGTGAATGTATTTGGAAATAGGGTCTCTCACGAAGGTAAAATGAGATCATATGGATGGGCCCTACCCCATTATGACTGGAAGAAGAGATCAGGAGAAAGACACACAGAAAGAGGGAGTACCATGAGGACACAGGAAGAAGGCAGTGATCTGCAAGCCAAGGAGAGAGGCCTCAGAGGAAACCAACCTTGCTAACACGTTCATCTCAGATTTCTAGCCTCCAGAACTGGGAGAAAACAAATTTCTCTTATTGAAGCCACACAGGCTGTGGTACTTTGTGATGAGAGCCCTAAGAAACTAACACACAAATGATCCATCGTCAATTTCTATTAAGAAGTAATTGAAAATTTCCCCACCTGCCAGTGCAAAATGATGTTCCAAAGTAATCCCAAAGTCAGTTTGTGATTTCCGTCTACGATGTCAGTTCCTCCTATATTCACTAAATCCACCTATGAAGAAAAAAACAAAAACAAACAAAAAAACTGTCTTATGACAATTTTGCCCCAGAAGCGAGGATTTTTGGTTAAGCACCTTTGGACAGCAATATAAGCGAATGATAAGAGAAATTTCATTTTAGAGAATCAGGTATACCTAAATCTCAAAAATGTGTTATTTATACAACTAGATCAATAAAGTAATCAGAAAAAGCATGACTATTCCCTCACAGAAAAGGTTCAATACTTATTGTAAGAAAAATGTTTCCAAAAATCAGTTGATGACAATGCACAGAACAGGTGGCCGGTGTGACAATAAATAATCCTGATCGCACCAAAGAACCCCAGAAGTCATACTGCAAACTTACATTGTTCTGATGTAAAACCTGCAGCACTCTGTTCACGTTATTTAAAGCATGGACCCTCGTGGAGCCACGTTCCTTTGGCTAGAAAACAAAACATGACATCGAATGAGACAGACTCTCCACGTTGCCCACACACAGAGCAGCTGAGCATGCAGAGCCCCTCTTCGCCAGGAGCGCTGGCTGGCTTCTCAGGTCACCACGGAGGCTACAGGTGACAAGGCAAATTACCCCACTAACATCTTGAGATAGTAGTTCTCTCACTTGCCTGAACACTGGCATTCAAAAAATACCAAGCCTGTGTACCAACCCTACCCCCAAAGATTATGACTTAATGGATCTGGGGTGTAGCAGGTGTTTGGAATTTCTCTTTTTCTTTCTTTCTTTCTTTCTTTCTTTCTTTCTTTCTTTCTTTCTTTTCTTTCTTTCTTTCTTTCTCTCTCTCTCTCTCTCTCTCTCTCTCTTTCATGAAGAGAGAGACAGCCAGCGAGAGAGGGAACACAAGCAGGTGGAGTGGGAGAGGAAGAAGCAGGCTTCCAGCAGAGGAGCCTGATGCGGGGCTCCATCCCAGAATGCCGGGATCACGCCCTGGCCAAAGGCAGATGCTTAAAGACTAAGCCACCCAGGTGCCCCATGGGGTTCGGAATTTCTAAAAGATTTCCCTGGTGATTCTAATGTGCAGGCGAGTTTGGGAACCAATGCTGGGCTAGACATAGGAAGACTGAGAAGTCATGTCACCCTCATATTGCACCAGTGCGCACAGAGCTGGGAGGATTCAGAGGCACTATCCCAGGTTCCAGGTACCATTACAAGGGCCCACTGGGAAGGCAGGAATAGCCGTCTGGGGCAAGGTGATCTGGGAGGCTTCTTTCTGCCTCACTGGCCAAGGAATCTTATCTGAGGGAGGGATCAGCCTCTCCAACAGGTACCTTACCCACCATCTGGAAGGCAAAAGGCAGAGTATAACATCTCACACTTTGACAAGAAAGGAATTGATCTTCAGGAGTGCCTTTCTCTATACCTTTTACAGTAATTCTACCTCTAGTGTTAAAGTTTGTACCCATAAAATGCATCCTCTTCATTAGCACAGTTATTTCTGTGGGAGTATAAAGTACCTTGCATGTAAAGTAACAGAGTTGGGTTTGATGAAGAAACAAAGATAATACTGAAAAACTGAGTAAAAATAAAGGCCATAGCTTTTAACAACTCCTTAAGACATTTATTAAATAACATTTAAATGTGTTTTCTAAAACTAACATCTTCTAAAAAGCAAAAATGTGTTTTCTACTATTCAAAATGTTATGCCCTCTTTCCATAGCCATTCTTCCTTTGTAATTCTCTCCTGGACTCCCTATAATTATAATAAATAATCTTATCTTTGATAAAAATAGAGCCCTCAATAAAGCCTCAATATTGCTCTATCAAAGATTCATTGAAATACTTTTTTAAAATGTTTTCTATTTGGGCCTTCACATTTTGAGTACCCCCAGCGGGTCTTTAAGTCAATAATGATGAGAGACACTCTGTGGGCCTGGTTCCCAAAGCTGACTCCTCTCACCAGTGATGTTCCTGTGAGGCCTTCCAGAAGATCCAGGAGCTTCCTTCCATCTTTGAGGTCTGTGAACATATCATTGATGGGTGGTTTTCCACTCTATAAAAGAAAAAGTAAATTATCAGTTTCTTCAGCGGCAGAAATTCCATACGTATGTGGCAAATAAATGAGTGGTTTCATCTTTTTCCAATTAAAAGTCTGGATGGGCTGCAGATTATTCAGCTTTGCCTTGTATGGAAAGAAACATAATTACAGAGAACTCTGAAATCCATAACAAATGCTTTAAGCTGAATGATATAAACTGCACTATTTCTTATATAAATTGCATTATTTCTTACAAAGGGAGTAAACAAAGCTATGGTTAATGTCCATCTGCCTTGACGATGGTATACCCCTGAGACGGACANAAATTGCATTATTTCTTACAAAGGGAGTAAACAAAGCTATGGTTAATGTCCATCTGCCTTGACGATGGTATATACCCCTGAGACGGACGGATAAAGAGAGGCACTAAAAAATNTATACCCCTGAGACGGACAGATAAAGAGAGGCACTAAAAAATATAAATGAGCACGGATCTCCTGGGTGCAGAGGCCCTTGAAAAGTGTGTAGATTCTCTCATTCCATTGCTACGCTTTACATTCACGGTATGATGGAGTCTTGCGGCATTTCCATTACAGGAACAGGTCATTTTGTCCACAATTTCAGCTCTCTAGTACCGCACCTATACTTCTAGCTATAATTTCAAACAATTATGACACTTTGGGCTTCGTGTCGAAGTGCAGTACCAGTCCAGTATTTTGAATGGCAACGCCTGTAGAATTCCTAAACTTGCATCCCTGATTGATAAATAGCACCAACTTCCACTGACCAACATACCCTTGTGTCTGATGCCAGAAAATCCCACCCACTGACAGGCAGATCCTGCATACAATAGGATGACTTCTACACACAAAACCAGGAAGCTTCAGTTTTAATTCCAGTTTGACCATTAACAAACTGGTAAACCGGAATCAACCTCTCAGCCTTCCTCTGCAACACAGGCTAAAAATCCAATAAATAATATGACGTGAAAATGTCTAGACCACTATAAAGCACGATGTAGTGTGACATCATTATGTTGTATCAAATTATTTCCCTTTAACCTGAAATCTCTACAGAGATTAATAGTCCTAGTTCTGACAGCTGATAACTCTTTCATCTTCTTCCCTTTTCACTTTGAAAAACAGGAACAGGGGCACCTGGGTGGTTCAGTCGGTTGAGCCTCCAACTCTTGGCTCAGCTCATGGTCTCAGGGTCATGAGACTGTGCGATGGAGCCTGGCATCAGGCTCTGCACTCAGGGGGTCTGCTTGAGGGAAAATTCTCTCCCTCTCCCTACCACCCCCACACACAAGCTCACAAGCATGTGTGCAAACTCTCTCTCTAATAAATAAACAAATCTTAAAATATATATATACATAAAGTCATATGAAGCATGATTTTACTGTGAGCTTGACATGGAGGAAGGGGAAGGGAGCCACTCTGAGGTTTCCTAAAACTCAGCATTTTTCATTTTTCCTCCTCTCCTGATTTTTTACATCTTTAATTAAACATAAAGTATTGTCAACTAATGATGACTAGCATGGCTTTTCAATAGTTTACATACTCCAAATGACAGGAAGTATGGTAAAGTTTTCACCATAGAATCATTAAAAAAAATAAATAAACTACGACTTATTTGTGTCTGAAACAAAGCTGCTTTTCTAGTCCCAGCTGCCATTCTGGTGAGCAGTGATGGTGTCGGGGACACATGGATTATCTCCACAGATCACAATAACAAACTGATTTGCATGATGTGGAAGATGTGGCCCAAGGGTCCAGAGGCGATACTCCGGGAGGCAGAGCAAGGAGGAGCTCCTTGCACGTTAAAGACTTCCCACCTTCCATCTGTAAAAGCAAAGGGAAAAGGTGGCCCCCATTATCTGCTACCTCTTACTTTCTCCTCTCAAAGCCAATATATGTACACTTCAGAGAACGAGCCACCAAATAACCAGATTCCTTTTCAGGGAGAGATGAATAACTCTGCTCTTAGCATGAAGAGACAGGAATATAGCTAAAGCTCATGGTTCAGAAATAAAGAGGGATATCTAGGGGCACCTGGGTGGCTCAGTGGGTTAAGTGTCTGCTTTCGGCTCAGGCCATGATCCCAGGGTCCTGAGATTGAGTCCCACATCAGGCTCCCTGCTCAGCGGAAGTGTCTGCTTCTCCCCTTCCCTCTGCCCTTTATCCCCATTCATGCTCTCTCTCTCACTTATCTCTCTCTCAAATAAATAAAATCTTTAATAAATAAATAAATAAATAAATAAATAAATAAATAAATAAAGGGATACCTAGTCATAGAATGGCTGATAACCTTCTAAAAATTACTGATAACAAGTGCAGCTAATAATCTCTTCTCAAATCCATAATCCATTTGCAAAAATAAATAACATTAACCTGCATAATATCATATAAATATAAATATTAGCCCAGATGGCAATTATGAATGTCCATCAAGGATATCACTAACAAAAAAGGCTTTCCCCAGCCATATAACTCTGGGCAAGTTACTTGGCCCTTCCACATCTATTTGCTCATCTGTTAAAAACTAAGATGACAGATGTTCAATAAATGGTTGATACTATCATTCATAGCAGGAGCATAACTTCAGCATTTCTACTGTCATAAAAGTGCCATAAAATTTCAGCAATATCTGAAAGGACAAATAAAAAAGCACTTCTTCACCTCAGGCAGGAAGATAAAAGCAGATTCTAAACCTGAGTGCATGTTAGTGTCAATTCATAGACAAAGACCTTCTCAGTCCCAAATTCACTAATATGATGACCGGTAGGGATATGGCCCAGTCCAAAGCCATGAACGTGATAGCCTAGAGCACGCCACACTGCGCTGTAGGTCTGCACCATGAGATAAGCCATAATTCAACAGCAAACTCACCAGATTCTTCCCTAAGCTCCCTGTCACTCCATGGCAAAGTGCACGGTATTAAGGAGTAGCATTAATCTTTCTAGATGAGACACTCTTTTCCTCTTTTGTCTAGTTCATTGGTTTCCTGAGCAACAAACCTTGAGAAAAGCTCCCTGTGGAGCATTCTGTTGAAACAAACACAACCCAGACATAGACCGTCTTTCTAGAAGTCAATCATTTATGCAGTATAACAAATGTCCTATTTTCTTTAAAAACATAAAACAAAACCCTACAGTAACAGCAACACAATTTATCTATCTCCAAATTTCAGATGAATATTGATGGTTATCAATAAAATACATGTTTTGTGCTGTGTCCCTTTCTCTAACATTCTCCCACCCATGCCAGTAATGGTGTTATCAGTATATATTCCTATTGAGAACCCTCAGAGGAATTACACCTGCAGGATGGCCAGAGAGGGGAAAATAGAGCCTGTGAATCTCCTCACTGGACAAAGTAAAGGAAAGTACCTGGGCTTGTACAAATCCAAAACTGTGGTTCAAAGCTTCCACAGAAAACACACGCCCACACTCACCACACACATGGCCAGTCACTACAAAAGACCGTATTCCTGACAAATACAACTTACAAATGTCCCATGTAGAGATGGAAAGAACCAGACTATATCAAAGAGCAAGTTCTATCTACTGCCCAAGAGAGTAACACCTGTACATATGGTGATTCAGTGCTTTGAGCCCTACAGGCAGAGATCAGAAAATTTCTGTTGGAAAGATTCAGAGAGTACCTAGATTAGGCATTGCCGGCCAGGTGGTCTCTACCCAAACTACTCGATCCTATTGTAATAGGACCAAAAAATGTCAAACCCATTCCTAGCTTGTGGGCTGTACACAAACAGGCGTGGAAACATGAAATGTTCTTCGAGTAACACAATGACTTAGAAACGTTCTAAGAGATTTATAGAGATTTAAATGTATTAGTCACATGTATTAGTTATTTCTTGATAATAATATTTTAAAGTAGGGAAACTGAGACAGGGGTGACGTGACAAGTGAAAGGCAGAACCAGGATCTAATACTACAGAATCTAGTTCCTAAATCCATGTTTTCAAAGTCTGTGCTAAGCTGCCACTAAAATTCCAAGGGGACAGGACTATGACAAAGAAGCATGGAAATACTTAATTGGGGGGGGCAGAATAGAGTTCTATTTAATGACTTCCCAAAGAAAGCAACAAAATATATATCACATTGAAATGAACTCAAAATGAAGATGATTTTTTCCCAGACACACAGCTTTAAAGTGTACCTGTGCTTTCACATCACAGGCTCTCAACATGGGGTCCACCCTGGGAAATTGTTTGGAAATGTCAGAAGTCATCATTGAATACAGCTAAAAACCAATTCATCCTGACAGTCAACCTCTTATTTAGATGTTTAATTCTTTGCAAAGACATATTTGCAGAGCCTTCTCTGACAGAGAAAATACAGTTCAATAATTCAATAGGACAAATATATGGTGAATGCCTCCTTTGTGCTTGGCCCTGCAGAAACGCCAACTTCAGGCCACCCTCCTCATTCACAAGAGAGGGTTCTGATAGTATTCCAATAAACACAAAATAGTACAAATGAACAGTTTTGAACCTGGAATGTAGATAAGCCGTGGGTCACATTTAACCTTAAAAAACTGAAAAGGCAACATGATATGAGTCCAGATGACAGATGCTAGAGGTGACCAGCCCTGGTGACCTCCTCCTCCAACTCTTCCCCCCACCCCCCCGGTACTTCTGTGCACTCTCCTGACACCAGGTTTAACCCCACCATTGTGACAAGAAGGACCAGTATTAATACCAGCAGCTGGGACATGGAAGCTACTGGATTTGAAAGTGTCAGAGGATACAAACAAACTGTCATCATAGCGCATGAGGAGAAGCCAGGGTCTGTAGGAGGGCAGCAGCTGCGAAGACTGATGGGGACTTGTGACAGTACGACCACATAAAGCCAACCTGATGGGTTCCATCACCCCTGGAGAAATCAGCCCAAAGTCTTCGGGGACAGCTAGTGTTCATTTCCCGCCACAGGCAGCCACGTAGGAATCCCAGCTCATTGTGGGCAGGACTTCTGGTTTTTCAAAAGAACCTGGAAATCTGAATGTATCTGTGTCAACTCCTGATATTTGTAGTTTCCTGAAAGCATTGTGCAGATAAACAAATTGTGTCCACGGGCATACCAGATCGTCGGGCGACGGGTTAGCAATCTCTGCACAGGGCATAACCACAGGTGAGATGTACGTGTAGTCAACAGTGAGTCTGCTGAGGGATTGATAAACTCTGTGGAAAGGACACACGCACGCACACACACAGACACCGCACCACCCAAAGACTAGAAAACATGACTGAATACACGACGACACCAGCAGTCAGAGCAAAACACAAAGAAGTAGGTCGTTTCAGATTCTTTTTTTCCCACTCACTTCTCACCTCATGTTTCTAGCTCCAAACACACATTCCAAAGGTAACCACCTCTCCTTGTCATCATGGCTCCCGCTCCAGTTCATGCCTCCAGGACTAGGCTAATTGATCCCTTTGCTTCTGCATAAGAGCCAGAATCCTCTAATTATAGGCAAAGGACTCCCATTATAGGTAAAGGCAATCCAAATTCCAAGTAAAAGATCCTCTGCGATCACGTCCCCACCCTGTCTCTAATCTGACACTGTCTGATTCTCCTCCTTCTTCAATACTCCAAAGTCACAGTTATTTCCATTACAGAGGCCAAGTTTTTCAGCAATAGTAGTAGCGGTAATAGGAAAAAAAAATCTGTAGAAGATTGAATAAGTAAAATTTAGAAAGTGTAGTTTGGAGTTCTTAAAAGGGCAAAGTGCCAATTCTTTATAGCAACAATCAACCAACCACAGACAGAATTAGGACTTGGATTTTCCATTTGCAAGACTGATCAGTGCCTTCTCTCTGCAGTTGCTTAGGCTGACACTGACCACTCGTGGCTGACAAATGCAGGCCTTGCTTCAAGGCCCTCAGAACCTAGACATAAACAAAACCCAACACAGCATGGTGAGCACATTAAGAAGGACTCATGAGCTAGCGTGGTTCTGCCAAATTTGTACCAAGTAACAGACACAGTACACAGGCAGCATCTGTCCTATGATTTACCTAATCTCGTTATAAATAATCAAGTTACAACTGGGTTTAATAAGGAGATGAGTGAAAACATAAGTTTTTAAATGCTTTCACAACTAACATATCTGATATGTTATCTTACAAACAAATAATAAATGTGAGCCCTTTGACACTGTTCAGCTATTCCGTTATTTATTGATGCTCTATTTTCAAAACAGGATTCGAGGCAGCCAATGCAATTCAGTTACTATCTCCACTGCTTACTGTGTGTGCACGCACACACACACGTATCATATACACGGATATATATGGCATATACATATATACACATATACTATAGAGCATGTATACCATAATGTATTTGCATTCTACTCAGATTCGTCTGAGATTAATCTGAGGTCCCCAGCTGCTGATAACGTACTGTAAGCTTTAGCATCTCTCTCTTATTTTTTCATTGTTTTTTGGTTTTGATCATTTTTGGCAAGGGGTTGGTTATTTTAAAACTTCAAAGAGAACTAAGCAATATAACTTAATATTTTTTTTAACATTTTTAAAGCCAGAGTCTTTCATTTATGAATCCCAAATCTCAGCACTGATGCAAACGTAGCATCCTTTTGGCTCTTGTAATTCTTCATTTTCTTATAAGTCAGTAAGTGCATCAGTGAGCACTATGAATAAGGCCATTCTGGTTAATTATGTTTACATATAAATTTTTTTAAGTTTTTTATAACAAAAATGTTACGCTTTTTCTCTTGGTAGTGGAATTAAAAGTAGTAGAATATTTTCTTTGGATTTCTTCTAACTTTTTGTGATGTGTATTGCATAAAATAAATAATAGATTAAAACAAAGAATAGTATGTCTAGTGAAGATTAAGCAAACTGATAAAATTAGGTTCGTCACAACTATAAACTTATAGCTTCACTAATGAAATGAAGAACCATGATGGTCAATATCAACTTTATGATTCCACCCCACAAGGAAAGGATGAAAGCAACATTGCTTTTGACTGAGAAGAGTAAGAGCAAAATGAGTGCAATGAAATGCCTAAGGAGGTCTTCATTTTTTTTTATTATGCTCAGTTAGCCACTGCATAGCACATCATTAGTTTTTGATGTAGTGTGCAAGGAGGTCTTTAAAACACCTTGCAAAGGAAAGCCAGCAAGATTGCTACAAAGAATCAGTGAGCATATGGCTCTCGGCCATTTATTTTAAGAATCCAAGGTGGTCAGCACAAGTTCTTAAGAACTGAAAAAGATTCCATTTAGAAGCTTGCTTGAAAGGAGGGAAGGAGGGAAGAAAAGGAAGGAGAGTGAGGGACTGGAGAAACATGGCTCAGGTAATCTCACTAGCGACACATTTACTACAGAGCAATGATTTATGCAGTGTTCACACAGGAATCAAATCAAGGATTCCTTAAAAAACTACAAAATACTATAAAGCACAAACTACACCAAATAATGCCTTTCTGAGAATCAAAAGTCATACAGCATGTAAGAGAAGTTTTACCTTGATTTTCAGGTAAGCAAAGTAACTGAGATAGCGCTGACAAACTGGGATGATAAGGAACCACACGTGGGGCTCACACAGCTGGCAGCCAGAGGCAGAGCCGAGTGCATACTCCATGGACAAACAACCAGGTGAGGTCTGCAGGCTGAATAAACCCACTCCAAATGCATACCAGGCAAGATCTATAACAACACAGCTCATTCCATACATGCACAACTGGCAAAGCAGTGGAAATGTTTGGAGAGTGCAGTTCTTCAAACCACAGGCTACCATGGGACCAGAGCAAGGCTTTAGTTATGGTATTGATAATGACAACATAGAGGTAAATAAAATGACACTTCCTTTGTTTAATAAAGGAGAGGCAGCTGCCCTGCCCTTTCTTTCCCCTTAGGGTGTCTCCTTAAAAACACAATAGCACCAACTTTTGGGTCAGGAATTAGATAAACCCCTATCTCCAGCTTTCTAACGCAAGATAACAAAGACCTCAGAGTAACTCAGGAGTCTCGCAGGAGGTACACAAGAGACCCAGACAAGGTGCCTCCATTTATCTCTCCAGGAGATAAGTGTTCATCATTCTTGCTTTGACTTTACTGCGTATTTGTGTGAAGTTCTGTCCAGACCTTCTAGTTTTTCATCAACAGCCTACATTCACCGAATCTGATAGTAACAATAATGAATTGTGTTTGCTCTGTATTCTATATCAAATAGAGGTCTTTCTATTGGCAGGATTTTTTTTTTTTTAATTTCCCCGACAGAGGACAAAAACAAAATTAACAGTATCAACTCTCCCCATCCCCCAACCCAATCTGGCTCCACTCATGGTTGGCAGGCGGCTACCTGTAGCGATGGGAGCTAAAGGCTTCCTAAGGTTAGGTACAGCTGAAAACGGGTCCAGGGTCTCCTAGCTCTGTTTAACAGAAAGAGCTTCTTTCCCCCAAAACTTTCCCCCACCTTTTCAACAATTCTCTCCTTACTGCTCACTGGCCCATACTGGCTTAGGCCTACCCCCACCCCTGCACCAACCAGAGCCCATCTCTGAAGGTGGGGATGGTGGGGTCACTCAGGCTGAATGGAAAAGCACAAGGTCGGTGGCTTAGCTCATCCCTTTCCAGGTAAAGGGTGAAAGGTCGTTTACTCTCAGCAGATCAACCTCAAAACTGAGCATCCGTTAAAAAGAATCAGCAAATACTATAAATGTGCTTAACAATTACAAATACTAATGGGCTCAGTCAAAATCATTTATTAAATACTCAGTATGTACAAGACATAAACACAGCATAATAAATTTATTTTATTTTTTTACTTTAACCACAGTAACCAGGTGAAAGTGATTTTGCAAGTATACTGTTTGGAACCAAAACAAAAGAAATCAAATTGAATGAAAACAAACAATAACAACAAAACCAAACTTACATAATGTAGCCAAAACACAGCTTGGAACTGTTTAGGAATATGGAGTGTACTTTTTTGTTTGCTTTTGAGAGGTAATGGTGAGTAAACATAAATTGAAACTTCTTAACCAACTGAACAGTTATGGCACTTAAAACAATGAGTTAAGCGGCCATACTCCATGCACAGTGCCACAGTGCGTAACTCACAGGGTTCAAATCTCTACTATAGATGTTCCTGACCGTCACACAGGAAGCCCGTACTGTCTCCCTCACAAGACCGGAAGGAAGACTGCACACCTGCGAGCTGCTCCTCCTCCCCCATCTTCTACAAAGCTCCCTACACATCTTTTCCCACTCTCATTTTTGTGACCATCAACTTCCAACATGAAAAGAGGAGAAAACAATGGGACACTCAAAGCAATGTCCCACTGTCTCCAAAAGGAACACATCTGAATAGCTCTCCACATTGAAATCTATTTAAAAAAAAAAAAAAATGCTTCACAGACTTTCCTTTTATGCTCCATCAATTTAAATTTCAAGTTTGGAATTCAGTGACTTATATGAAAACTTGGCTCATCTTTGTCTTCCAAAAGGGAAAGGCAGAAATCTGCCCAAACTAAAGTTCAGCATTTTTAAGTCTGCACATTCTCTGTCTAACCTTTATTTGTTAAACCTCTTTTGAGAATGGCCTCACCAAACTGATAAAAGAGCTTCTGCAATGTGCATGTCTCAGCTCTGCCAGATGAGCAGCTCTGAAAGTCAGCCAAGGAAAACGCAGGCTGGGAGTCCGAAGAAAGTTCCCAACAGTGAAGCAACGAGGCCGTCACTGCCTCCCTTGGGAGACCAGTCCACTAACAAACCAGAGGCTCTTAAAAATGAGAGGGAACACGTTTTACCCACCAGACAATGGAATAAGTGGGTTTAATGAGCCAATGCTTTTTTTTTCCATTTCTGTTTTAAAATATATGTGTAGCACAGACCAGGGGTACCACAAGTTAGGGTTACCTTGAGAGGGTCCTAATTTAGCATTCCTAAGTAATTATAATCTCCTATCATGTTTCATAACAATGCCTCAATATTTCTTAGCAATATAAGGCAAGTAATTACAATCAAGTGTGTTTTATAGCTAAAGGAATAAAAACCAAGTGACCTGGAAAAATTGGCTAATAATTTCCCTGTGGTCATAAATAAATGAGGAGCACATCCAGGAGTAAGTGTTAAATTTCCTAACTCTTAGCTCCTTTAGATAATCATTTTCTTCTGGGCTCTTCATAACTTTTTAAAATCCAACAACCATAAGCTCCTCTACACTGGGTGACTTCTCAGGATTCCCAAACTCCAAAGCATACCTCTGTAACATATCAACAAGGATTTGCAGCAAAAAGAATGTATATTTATAGTGAATGATGCCTTAGCTATCATACTTCTTTATATAGTGAAAAATTAAAAGATGGTTTTAGATCCGTATTATTCAATATTCTCAAGCTCTTCACCAAATCCCTTACCAAGGAATGAATTGAGCCGATTTTCACTTTTAAATCTCATTTTTCATCACCCAAATTTAATAGAAGGATTCTATTTGAAGAATCCTATGCAGCAAGCGTGAAAATCTTGTGTATTAAAACCAAATGGTAATTTAACAACCTTTCCAGTGCAATTCCAAAAAAAACAGGTAAATAGGGAAACTGCGTAGCTGGATCTGTTTGCCAATTTTTGTGAGTAAATGCAGCAAAATGTATTCATATTCATGAAATAACACTGTTTATGCCATTTTGTACTCAATTCTATACTCACTCCTACTCTTTCCAATATAACCACTTCCAGCTGGTTTATGGATATAAAGTATTAGGTATTTAAATATGTTTCTGTCACTGCCATTCACTAATCTATCAAGCCTATAAATGCTCACTGGGGGCCTCCTCAATGCCAGAAATGGTGCCAGTGAACAAAATAAACAATCCTTGCACCCAAGGAGCATCCTACTGATTAGGGAAGAAGAGACAAATATTTTCAGCTGCAACTGTCTAAAGTATAATTCTGATCAATGCATCAATGGATAACGCTTTACGAGGATAGCGCATATCCACCCTCATCTGGGAGCTCAAAAAAGGTATCCTTGGGGGAATGACATTTCAGCTCAGGCAAGAAATAGGAGAAGAAGTTGGCCAGGAAAAGATGGAAGAAGGAGAAAGGGTAGAAGCCATGAGAAGGCTCATCGTGATAGCTAGAGCATCAAGAGGGAACGAGAGTAAAGCAAAATGCAGTCAGGAGTAGATTGGAGTGGGCATNGGAGAAAGGGTAGAAGCCATGAGAAGGCTCATCGTGATAGCTAGAGCATCAAGAGGGAACGAGAGTAAAGCACATGCAGTCAGGAGTAGATTGGAGTGGGCATCAATTCAGGGCCTTAAAAGCCAAGTAAAAACAGTGGGCGACCACTGATAGATTTAACTGAAGAGAAAAGGGCATTGAAACTTACACTTTAAGATCACTCCTGCTACTCTGTAGAAAGTAGAAGGAAGGGAATGGACAGGCAAAGTACTGCATGGCAGAACCAGCTGGCAGATTATTACAGCTGTCCATGTGTTCAGGGATAATTTTCAAAAAAAAACAGTAAGGGGCACCTGGGTGGCACAGCGGTTAAGCGTCTGCCTTCGGCTCAGGGCGTGATCCCGGCGTTATGGGATCGAGCCCCACATCAGGCTCCTCCGCTATGAGCCTGCTTCTTCCTCTCCCTGTCCCCCTGCTTGTGTTCCCTCTCTCGCTGGCTATCTCTATCTCTGTCAAATAAATAAATAAAATCTTTAAAAAAAAAAAACAACAGTAAAATCATGAGTCTCATACACATGTAATATCAACATGTGTCAAAGACTTTAACTCATTGACAAGAGAACCAGTAAGGTGTTACGACTGGTTCAAAGGAGAACTCAAAAGACCACATGTTTATATACAATAAAGGAAAGCAGAAATAAATTTACAAAAGATGCAAAATGGTTCTATCCAAGGGATAATAATCAATTGCATTCCACCTACTTTGCATTTTTATGGATAAGGATCATTTGCATTATTATCTGTTTTCGACAATTCTTGAGAGTTGTAGAGTAGCTCACAGATAAGGGAAGGCCAATAACCCAGATGTCTGAGCTGACAGGACTCTCACTAATCTTTTTGCCTACCTTGAAGTCTTCACATTTTTTCCTAACTCAGATGATAGTGACTTGGCAAAAGGGTGTGCCAGAAAAGAGAGAGAGAAATAGACATTTTGAATATATATAAGTAGTGGACTCAATAAGATTTGATATTTGATTACAATGGGCCAGGCAGGGGACCACAGAGAAAATGTCCAGGGATGGAATTCTAAATAAATTCCTAAACGGTGGAAGATGCCATCAGTTATCTATTTGCATTTTTCAGCACAAGGACCCGACTGCTCTGGGGAGGGACCCACACTGCACAGAAGCAGCAGACTCAATAATTCTATTTTAAACTACCATAATATACCAAAGGACATGGATAAAAAATAAATGAAATCGAATTCATTCTCTTCAACAGGAATTTTTTTTTCTTGTGCTAGCTTCTGGAATACCTAGTGACACCATGCCCCAAAACTACCTTTTCCCAGCAGAGTGGAATTAAGCTGTATGGGGCATCTATGGAAATCTCCCAGCATAGAGAAATGTGTTATTCTCCTTCCTGACCGGCAGTGTGGAAGCAATCTGATTTATGGATTTAAGACAGCCAGAGGAAAGAAAAAATGTGGATGAAGTTCAATGTCACTGCCATGAACCCTCCATCTCTTTCTATCCAAATATTCATAATTTCTTTGATAAGTTTGTTCTAGAACTATCAAATTTTCCTTCTACTTTGATTTCTTACTCGAAGTCATCTGAAAGGAAATGTTTCCAGGGTCAGATCTACTTTTGATACTTTTTCTCCAAACAAAATAAGCTTTTAGCTTCTGTGTCAGTTTATATAACTGGAACTGTTAAAATGTTAAAAATGTTAAAAATGATAATATTACCTGGTCTTTTCACTGTCTTGGCAATAATTACAAGCTTCCTGGGGCAAATAATTTACACGGGACCTAAAACCCTCACTTAATATTGCACAATAATATATACATTATAAATGTACAAGTTTAAATATCAAGTTCATCAAGTAAACTATCCTGGTAGTACTGGACTTTGTGTTATTTGAGGTCTTTTTAAAGATGTTAATAAATAAACATCTGATAAATAAATACTGAGTTATTTCTTTTTTTTTTCTTTAAGATTTATTTATTTATTAGAGAAAGAGAGAGAGTGAGAGTGAGCATGGGGGAGGGCAGAGGACGAGGGAGAGAGAGAATCCCAAGCAGACCCCTGAGGAGCGCGGAGCCCAACGTGGGGCTCAGTCTCACAACCCTGAGATCATGCCCTGAGCCAAAACCAAGAGTCAGATGCTTAACTGACTGAGCCACCCAGGTGCCCCGATACTGAGCTATTTCTTGAGAGAATTCAGGTGCATGACCCAAATGATCAATGACAATGAAGACCATCCAATGGAAAAGAAGTCAAGGGACAGTAGCTTCAGTGAGGATACTTTCAAAGCTCAGCAAAGGGCTTCCTGGGCCACACTGGGTATGAGTGACAGGCTGGTGCCAGCCTTGCCAGCCTTGCATCCATGAGCAACAGCTCTGGGCCTGGAGATGAAGCAGATCTACTGGGTGATGCTCCAGCTCAACCATCTAGCAAATCCTGTAGGGTGCTAGCCAGCCTGAGCCAAATTCATGGCAATACTGATAAAGTTCAACATTCTTCAATTATTTTTTCTCAGTTGTCACCTCTCTTCTTCTACTCTCCACCTTTCCATGCTCCATTGCGCTAGTTCTCTCCATTCTCATAAATAGGGGTAAAAGTCATTCACCCAGTTTCAAATGTCCCCCAAACGTAGGTCTACCAAGACTACAATGCTTCCAAATGATCTTTACAATCAGTTCTACAGTAATTCTTCCCCCACGACCACGCGGAGCTGCTAAAGAGTAGGTCTGCTTAACTTGCTCTCCCTAGAAATCACTGGATCATCCTCAACAGCAACCAGGATGGCTAATCTTACACATCTGAGCACCCATAAAACCACTGGGATAAAACCTCTCATATCCAGACTCTCTTAGTTGCTGGAACTCTGTTGCCCAGAATATGGTCACACACAGATGGATACTTCAAAAGTTTCAGATACTGTCAAATCCAAAGCACCCAGATATTACCTGTGCCCCTAAAATAAAACAAATTAAAATTTCCCCCAAAATACCTGTCTGCTCTGGAATAAATCCTACACATAAAACCACCAATTATGCAAGCACTTCTATATTCTTGACCCTTCTGTCAAAGTTCATTTTCATATTCCTTACATTCTCAGAGGCAAGATAAAACATCCCTCAACAAAAACGTGCAAAACCTAAAAAAACACTGCAATCAAATAATCATCTGTAAACACTGGGATGTGAAGCAATTTTTAAACCGTGCTGCTGCACAAAGTAATCCTAAAACATTCTCACGTTGCCTCAAAGAAATACCAGTGTTTATTTTCTTGACCTTTGCAACCTTCTCAAATAGAAAATTTTGAAAACAAATAACTCATAATTAAAGTAGCTTTCATACTATTTAAAAGACTATGATGATGTGTCTCCAAGAAACTTTATTTCTCCTCCTTCTTGTGTGGAGTCCTGCAAATTTCCCTCCCACTTCAAATTTAAAGGACCAAAATCCAGTGTCAATACCGAATGGATAATTCCATAAGAACGAGGTTGAGAATAGCACTGCCAATTCCTTTGTCAGTTTGCCCTGCCCCTAAAAAGAGTATCACTCAAAACACTGGTTTTGTTCCAAGCGGTCAGGAATGCTGAGAAAGAGTAGATCCTCAGGAAAAGAAGTGAGAAAGTGCACAAAAAAAGAACCACAGGGCAGATCAACAGTATTAGCCACACCCACAGGTAGGAAAAACCCTAAACCTTAGAACGGCTGCCTGGGTAACAAGTTGATTTTAACCAGGCAAAGTGAAATCATCATCTGTCTAGCTAAGGGAACACAAAATTTGCCTAGTGATACATTCATTTCCTAAATGTACCCAGGATTCAGAGAGTCAAAAGCAGCAAACTGTTGGCCTATATCTGGAGAATGCCAGGTAAAAATAAAAAGCTGTTTATCCCATGAAGGTGTTTACACCATGAACTGTTTGTACCAGGATTTCCATTTAAATGTATTTGAAAAGAGAATTTTTAAAAAGTATAAATGCATCTGCATACTCAGGAGATTCCCATGTTATGGGAACATTCACTGCACCTCCCAACAAACTGTCAATCTGAAAGAGGCATTTGAATCACCATAAAGTGTTTGAAAGTCTCTGTTACCTTTGAAAATCGTGCGTTAATCCATTTGGTAAAGGTTTTCTTCTGCACATCGTTGTGTTCATCTGCAGGGGGGGAAAGGAGAGAAGCGAAATGTATGAAAGTGTGTACCTTTGGGAAGGGTTCTAAATACAATCATCCCCATCAAGCAGAGTTTAAAATAGCAGTCTGCAAGTAGCACCTCAGCACAGCGATCCACAGCTAAGGAAGAACGGAAGGCGGAGGGAGTCAGCTCGCACAGGAAGGTCAGGCACCTTCCCCAGGGAGCTGGCCCTCCATCGCCACCAACCCTTACGCCCATGCCTGTGGGATAGAATCAGCACCTCACTTTCACACTATTGCGCATAATACTTTCTCCTGCATTTTGTTTAAGTAAAATTTCAGCCTGATAAAGACGTTAGCATGTCCAAAACAAAAATCGAAGTTATCCACAAAAACCTAAGAAACTCATGATCTTCCTCCTTTTTTGTACAAGTCTTACACCCTCCAAAACAAAAACTAGCATAAGGGTATTCCACAACCTGTTTTCTTTTTTTTTTTTTTTTTTTTTTTTTTTTTTAAAGATTTTATTTATTTATTTGACAGAGATAGAGACAGCCAGCGAGAGAGGGAACACAAGCAGGGGGAGTGGGAGAGGAAGAAGCAGGCTCACAGCAGAGGAGCCTGATGTGGGGCGATCCCATAACGCCGGGATCACGCCCTGAGCCGAAGGCAGACGCTTAACCGCTGTGCCACCCAGGCGCCCCCACAACCTGTTTTCTTGTAGGAAGACTGACAGGACAAGGTTTTAATGATCTTGATATATCAGTATTTTACAAGTGGAGAAATCAGAGTCTTTTTTTTTAAATGATCAACTTTGATTACAAATTCGTGCTCCAAGCCACGGCCAATAAAAACTGACTTTAAAAACCACAGCATCTTGAACTTCTGGAAGATGGGCAGAAGGATTTAGTTAAGCACAAGGAAACCATGCGATACATCAAAAAGAACAAAGGGCTTTAGAATAAAATAGACCGCACCCCAATCTACTTAGTGTGTGACCTCGGTAAATCATTACTATGCCTCCTCACCTCCGGTTCTCATCTGTAAAAGAGAGATAAACAACACCCAGCCTGCAAGGGCATTTTGAGGATTAGTGAATATGAGCAGAAACCACCTGGCAAAGAGCTGGCACTGAGTTCTTTGTTACTGTTATTGCTATAATTATTACTACAGTATACATGTAAGCTGGCAGATAAATACCCATTGTACCCTCTCTGTTACTTCTAATGATAGCCTCTTCAACTGCTCCCCAGTTCTCTATTACAACCAGCAAGAGTCACTGTTGGCTTAACGCCTACAAAACAGCACATTAACAATCCCTAACTGGTTCTGAAAGTGGCCTCCGGAGGATTTGGAACCCTGCAGAATGCTGCGGTTCTGTCTGTGTGTATGAATACACTACCTGCCCGGGTACCATCCACACTGCCAGGCTGCCTCCCCGCCTCGTAACAGCAAAACAAGAACAGAGAGCCCCCCACCCCCCGCCCCGTGCGCTCTGCTCCCTGTCCATCTACGTCAAAGGACTGCCTTCCCCAGAGACCTCCTCACGCATCTCTCACAGCAGAATTAGAAGTTCACCCATCCCTTCACCAAGTTTGTGGTATCTTCCGTCCTTACTCCCTTCTGGAAGGAGAGTTCGTGACTAAAAGGTCATTCCCGAAATAAACAGGATAGCTGCAGCTCCAGAAAAGAGTGCACTTTTACACAACCATAAAGGTAATTGGAGACTGACTCAGAGACACAAAGGGGGCAATTGGATGAAAAACAAAACTGTCGTCTAAGAACCTTCTCGATGTTAATTGCGCTGAAAGGTAGCCTGCCTTCCAGAAAGGACAACGCAGTCAGCATCAGACCTGATTTCAGGCTTTCTACCATCGATCAATGCCACATATAAGCCATTTATTAACCAAGAGGACTTGCTTACACACTCTGAATTCCCTCCCCACCCTTACAATCATGCCTAAGAGGGACAGAGCGGAGATTATACACACACTAGAAGTCAGCCACATGCATCGACCTGCGGAGAGCACTATACCAGCCCCACCAATATAAATATAATATTAAATATCAGTGTTCCGAGTCTTAGAAAAACTAATTATTTGTCTCATTAACCTCAGAAAGTATTTATTTTTGTATATTTTACCATACATATTATTCCATAATGCTATGAACAAAAATACATGTAAAGGTCATAAATATTAAATTTTATTATGTTTATATATGTTAATTTCATAACATTCATACAACTTGAAGATTTTATCCCCATAAAAACAGGGAACATTCTTAAGGATTAATATTAATAAATTTTGTGTTTTTCTTATCCTCTTTTCTGAGCATTTAACCTTATTTTCAAAAACATTAAAATATTTAATACTTCATAGATTTTTCTCCAGATGTAGACTGGACAAAGAAATGAGTATGTGCACCATACCAAATGATAAGCAGGTCTTTTCAACTTATCACATAAAGAAGGAAATCAAATTCTAAAAACAGATTCCTGCCATTCAGAAATGTTTATAAAAATTAATAAGTTAATGTTTCTATAATAATCTTTGATTTTTGGGTCAAATCAAAGTTTGAATATGAGTCTAAGTAACCAATATGAAATAAAATATGAGGTTGTAGTGATAAATTGTCTGGCATCCAAACCTTTCAAAAATACTCCCAAATTTATAAAAACGCCTCTGTATTCATTTTCCTGGTACACTTAAAAAAGGGGGGGAAAAGAGTTTATACTCCAAAAAAGGTGTTAGTTCACATTTCTCTTTTCTATCACACACAAACACACACACACCTCTTATTTTCTACCAGAGAGGAATTCAGTAAAAGAACTAGAATTAGACAGCAGCTTTTCAATTATGAGAATAAAATGTAACAAATTTGGAACACTTACTAGTAGAAAACTGCCCTCCGCACCACAATTAAGGTAACAACACTGGCCCAGGTCCTGTTTCTGGGAGATGAAAACATGCTCGCGATGTGGTTGCAAGACAACTAAAAAATCTCAGTCATGCACTTCTGATCAATCATTTTGCCCTTCCTAGAAATTTATACAGAACTTCAAAAGTCTCAAAGTCATTCAGCTCTCCATTATCAAGCCCATCTGCCATTTAATTTCTCCAAAATAAAAATGTGCAGAAAAAACCATCTTACATATAACTGGATTATTTTATAGAAATAAGTTAGAATAATTTACACTCTAAATGTATTCATTCTAGTTTCCAAACAAGCATTTTCTTTAGATTTGGATTTTAGAAAAACCCTTTAGCTTCTGAAAGCCTTTTGGGGCTTAGCAAATCTTATCCATTAATGACCTTCCTCCATTAGGGGGACAAACACGGGACTGAATTAGGAGAAGAAAAATGTGTTAAATCCCTTAAGGCTGATTTTCCAAATTCTTCCTCTAAATATTTTGCTCCTCTTAAAATGCTTTTGACATGCTCACACAGATCCAAGGGCCTCTGCTGCTGTCTCGCCTGGAATTTTATTTCTGTGATGGGTGAGAGAAGTGAAGCAAGAAACATCAACAAAACTGCCTGATAAATCTTCCAGGAAACTGGCTTGCAACTTTTTTCACTTCACCAGCTCAAATACATATCAAAAATTCTTTCAGCAGAACGTAGCCACAAATCTCAATTTAAATCTTAAACTGGAAATGTGGCACAGACATTAGACTTGTTTCCCTTATGGAGACACCCAAGTCCTAGGAACATGTATACCACCATTAAAACCAGACTAGTATTAGAGAGAAAGCATTATCCTTCGGTCCATCTTCCAAAGCAATTGAAGAGTGTCCAGTTTGCTGGCAATAACCTGAGTTCCATCGAATGCTATTCAGAGGAGAAGTCCCTACACTTTAAGCCAAAAACGAAATGTCTTGCTGGATGATTTAAAACTTGGATTGGCTTTATTAAAGCCTCTCATGAAATGCAACTCACCCTAGAAAGCCAGTTTCTCATTAGCAAAAGAGATTATTTCGGAAGCAATGAAAGCATTTCAGATCATACTCCCACTTCTTCTTTTTCTGGCTACTGTATTTAATCAAGCCCAAAGAAACTTACCAAGGCTTAGTGAGATCATTCTCCTCTCTTGGTGTCTCCTACCCACTTAGTTGGCCTCTGAACACCACCAATTCATTTATTGAAACAACATGAATTAAAATGGCACATAGAAATATGTAAATATTATGTAATAATCTGCCAAATGTTACAACTATGTAGTCAAAGACACAGAGACAAGAGGAGACAGACTGCTCTCAATTAGAGTGTGTAAACTCCAAGTTTGTTTCAAAATCTGACATCCTCAGAGGGCCTGGAAAAAAAAACAAACTTAAAAATATGCTTTTTCAAAATTGTCAAAACTACCTAAGTATATGTGGAGTTTAGATAATTAACATTTCAAATGTTATCTTCGTATGTTTATCGCATTTATACTTTGAAGCTATTAAAGCCAAAAACTGCATTTGAAACAGGCTTTCAGACTTCACTCTATAAAAAGCAAAACACAAGTCGATGGTCTCTTTGGGAGATGTGAAGGTGGGTGAAGTGACGAGAGGAAAACAACTTTACTTTTCAAATGAGAAGCCTGAGATCCAGGGACAAAAGCTGAATGAATTGTCCAGTGTCACCCACTGCGCAAGTGTCAAGAGTCACAAACAGAACCAGGTCCCACTGACTCTCCAGCCTGCCTTCAATGCCAAGCACAAGGAGGTCAGAGTTTCATGGGGAAAAAAAGGCACTTAAAATCTATCTTGAAGGACAGATGAAGTCTGGTTCATGCAAAAAGGGGCATTCTAAACAGAGTAAGAGAAAATAGAATAATACCTTCTTCATTTCAGGCTCAAACTCAATACCTAACAAAAAAGAGCATATTTAATTAAAACATAATTGTGTATCTATGAGAAAACTGAGGGTTTTAACATATAATAACATTAAAAGAATAATTCTAAAATACTCCAAACTTTAGAAAGTTTTCAATCCTGAAAAATGTTTATACCCATAAAAAGAAGATGGGTACAGAGTTAGAAATATATGCTCAAAAAAATTTTTAAGAAAATATGGATTCTTTGAAAAGCAACCTCTTTACATAAACACAGGTTCTTCTAGCATGATCCATTCACTCCCCTCCCAAATTCATGGCAATTCTGAAGCCCTTGGATTCCAAAAAGTCTACAGACCCACCTGCACTGTATTTAGGATTTCTGTCATTTTTATCATTGGAGGAAAATGTTTGTTTCAGCAGGAACCAACCTAACCCACCCAAATTACCCACCTTATTACTCTCACAGAATCAGCACGTCTCAGAGCAGGAAAGAATATAAAATTAGAGGACCTGATCAAACCCCATCCTGAAACTAGACACATCAGCAGCTTACCCCATGAGATGAAGTTAGGTGGTACCAGAAATCAAATCAGAATCCCCATCTCTTTATCCAGTACTCCTCCCATGCTTGCAAAGCTTTTTAACATCTTGATTCCAATACAATTCACATACCATACAATTCATCCATGTAAAGTCTATAATTCAATGGTTTTTTGGTATATTTCATTATTAATTTTTTTAAATTGTGGTGAAATACGCAGAACATAAAGTTTGCCACTTTAACCATATTAAAGTGTGCAATCCAGTGGCATTAATTACATTGACAAGGTTGTATGACCATCACCACTATGTCCAAAACTTTTTTCATCTGCCCAAATAGAAATTTTATAACCATGAAGCAATAATTCTCCCATTCACAGGGGCACCTGGCTGGCTCAGCCCATAGAGCATGTAACTCTTGATCTCGGGGTTGTATGTTCAAGCCCCACCATTGGGAGTGGAGCCTACTTACAAAATAAATAAAGTGTGATAATTCTCCCATTCCCCCTCCTCCCAGGCGCTAGTAACCTCTAATCTACTTTCTTTCTCTATGTATTTGCCTCTTCTAGATATTTCATGTAAGTGGAATCATACAGTATCTGTCCTTGTGCATCTGGCTTATTTCACCTAGCATCATGTTTTCTAGGATCATCCATGTTGTGGCATGTGTCAGAATTTCCTTCCTTTTTATGGCTGAATATTTCATTGTATGTATATGCCACTTTTTAAAAACAGATTTTATTTATTTATTTATTTGAGAGAGAGAGAGAGAGAGAAAGCAAGAGCGAGCAAGGGAAGGAGAGAGGGAGAGGTACAAGCAGACTCCACACCCTGAGCACAGAGCCTGACACAGGGCTCGATCTCACGATGCTGAGATCATGGAGATCATGACCTGAGCCAAAACCAAGAGCTGGACACTAAACCGACTGAGCCACCCAGATGCGCCTATATGCCACATTTTATTCATCCAATCATCTGTTGATAGACACTTGGGTCATTTCTACCTTTTGGGTATTGTGAATAAAGCCACAAAGAAAACTGGCATGTGAGTACCTGTTTGAGTCCCTGCTTTCAGTTCCCTTGGGTATATACCTAGGAATGGAATGGCTGTGTCATGTGGTCGTTCTATGTTTAGATTTTGAGAAACTGCCTTCCCTGGAAACTGTTTTCCATTGTGACTGCACCATTTTATACTCCTATCAGCAATGTACATAGATTTCAATCTCCACATCCTCGCTAACATTAATTTTCCTTTTTTTAATGATAGCCATCCTAGTAGGTGTGAAGTGCTAAGTTATGGTTTGAATTTGCATTTCTCTAATGACTAATGATGCTGGCCATAAGACTGCACTTGGAAAATGCAAAAACCACCAAACTCTGAGATATCCTGAAGACTTTCTAAACTAGCCCAAGTGCAACAGCACGTTACTCCAAAGTCACTGGGGTTCAGAGATAGCTCTTTCGCATTTAACCCACAAAACACTGAAAAACAATCTATTCCCTAAAGAATTATTTCCAAAATTAGATATAACCAATAATTCCTGACCATCTTCTAATTTTAGAGTTTATTCACCTCTTAACTATTTTCTAGTTGATGAATTCAAGTTTTTTAAATACAGGAGGGAATGTTTTCCAACTTTCACTTTCTAGAGCTGCTAAACTCAACCTAAAGACTGTAAGATTTATAGGTACCCAGAATTGTGTTTGAAACCTTTTCTCTGAAAACATCTTTTGGAAAAAACTCTTCACATCTTAGACATAAACTGTATTATATATGTTGCAAATGCAAAAGAACAAGCACTGAATATATGGGGGCAGAAATTGTAAATTTTACATACAAACACTTTATTTTGGATTTCTGTCCCAGGAGTGAAAGAGTTCTATGAAAATCGCTTGCAAGGAGCCTGACTGACTCAGTCCATTAAGTGTCTACCTTCAGCACAGGTCATGATCTCAGGGGCCTGGGATCAAGTCTCCCATTGGGCTCCCTGCTCAGAGGGGAGTCTCCTTCTCCCTCTCCCTCCGCCCCTCCCCCCTGCGCACGCTCTCTCCCTCTTTCTCTCTCTCTGAAATAAATAAATTAAAAATCCTTAAAAGAAAAAATCACTTGAAATGTCACAGTACAAGGAGAGATTATTTAGGAAGAGCTGAATGAGTCATAACAATGATGAGTCACTGTTACGAAAAGTCAATAGAAAACTAATTTTTTTAGTGATTTTAGTGATAAAAAAGCAAGACTTTTAAAAAGAAAATATCTGTGAAATTCTCTTACTTTATTCCTATTAAAGATCTATTATATTCTACAAACTGTCTACAGACATCTTCATAAACATACATCCCCAGATGTATGAAAATTCATGCAAATGAGTTTTCAGGAGAATGGGGGAAATTTTTTTTTTTTAAGATTTTATTTATTTATTCGACAGAGATAGAGACAGCCAGTGAGAGAGGGAACACAAGCAGGGGGAGTGGGAGAGGAAGAAGCAGGCTCATAGCGGAGGAGCCTGATGTGGGGCTCGATCCCATAACGCGGGGATCACGCCCTGAGCCGAAAGCAGACCCTTAACCGCTGTGCCACCCAGGCGCCCCGGGGGGAAAATGTTTTTGAATGGAAAAAACATTCCAGGGATCTGACTTCAAACTTTCTCATGACAAGTTCTACTTTCTAAAATAGGAGCAAAAACATGTCCTTTCAAGACTGCTAAATATTCACATAGTAATGTTCTCATTTTAATTATTTAATTATTTTCCCCATATTATGCGGAATCTAGGGGATTCATCTAGGTTCCTTTTAGATTCCTAATAAGTCCACATAATAAAACAAAAATGTCCAATAAATAGTACTTCTCAAACAAAAAATCTTGCAAAAAATATCCAAAGGAAAAGAAAACAATACTTTCAGTACCCAAATATGTCTTCGCACTCCTATGTAGGAATGCTATTATTTTCTGTAGAACTGCTGAAAAAACTTTAGCTGTAGACCACATGTCTTCTATAATTACAACTTTGGGTCATCACAGTCAAATTAAAATATATATTGAAAAACAACGAGCAATTAGTAATGAGTGAATGAGCATCGTTAGAGGCCAGTGATAACATTCTGAAGCCAACAACTCCAATGAACTAAAAGGTATGGCGGTACTGTTTGACTTCCCTCCTTGGAACTACTTCCATTTACTTCTGTGTGCGTCGGGGCCCACATAAGCACCCTGAGACAGACGAAGACCCAGACCACAATTCATGCAAGCTCAAGTACCGCCCTTCAATTCAGCCACTCAGGACAGTCCCCAGGGAGCCCCAAAGAGCAATGTGACCCCAAGGAATTCGAGACTCAAAGAAAAACTATCTTTAGCTCATCAGGATTCAACTTGCAAAAGTCTACACAATCTTAGAGGCCAGAATGAATATTCCAAAATGTCCAGAACTACCAGCCTCCTTAACTACAACCCATCATTTGAAAAATCCCTAGGGTTGAGACTGTTTCCCTCCTTTTCTCCTCTTAATTTTTATTACTTACCTCCTTCTTCCACCCGTCTTGCTTTTTTAAACATCCAAACATCCCTCCATCCTTCCTCTCTGAATATTCTTTTCCAAAACCCCTCCCTGGACCTGTCTTGGCTTAGGTCACCATTTCGGAATCCTCAGCCATACAGATTACCTGGCTGCACGGGTGTGTCCACCCTCAAGCAACCCCAAATACCACTTCTTTCCTGGAGTGTCTTCCTGCTTCTTTTCCTTCTCTACTTACAACCTCCTGTATAGGACACCTGGGTGGCTCAGTCATTATGCATCTGCCTTCAGCTCAGGTCAGGATCCCAAGGTCCTGGGATCGTGACCTCTGGCTCCCTGCACAGCAGGGAGTCTACTTCTCCCTCTTACTCTCCCTCTGTTCTCTCTCTCTCTCTCAAATAAATAAAATCTTAAAAAAAAAAAAAAGTTCCTGTACGAAGTCTATAAAATACATTTTCTTTTTTTTAAGATTTTATTTATTTATTTGAGAGAAAGAGAGAGCACAAGGGGGGGAAGAGCAGCAGGCAGAAGCAGAGAGAGAATCAGGCTCCCCGCTGAGCACACACTCAGACATGGGGCTGGATCCTAGGACCCTAGGATCGTGACCTGAGCCAAAGGCAGACACTTAACCAACTGAGCCACCCAGGCGCCCCTATAATATACATCTGCAACATAGAAAGTGTGATTCTAAGTTCGTTTTAAAGTCAGAGTCTTCAAACATTTTTGTTCAGGAACCTCTAAAAGAATTCCCATGCACATTTTTAAGTTGCATGCATTAATATCTATGGTAAATCTAAATAGTTATAAAGATATAATTTCAGCACATTGTTAAAGAGTCACAAATTAAGCTCATTCAATTATTAGAAAATGTCTCTACTACCTAATTGGCAAAACTAGTCCTCATTGTCAAACTAATCAGCCAATCAGACTTATTTTCTGACGAGGAAAGTCTGACTTTACTTTTGTATTTATAAACCATGTTCATATGTGTCTCCAGGGTAACCCGGCAACAGCTCCCATCAGAATTCTCATTCTGAGAGGGATGGATGGATGGATGCACGCATGCATGAATGCACTCATGGCAGCCACAAAGCCTTGCCCCTGGATGTAATAAAGCACTAACCATTTTAATAATTTTTAAGGGAATGTTCTTTACTTTGCATTCTAACATTGTTCCCTTGTTTGCAATAATGCAGTAATGAAGCACAGTAAGACTTGGAGAGGGAGATTGCTGTGTCTTTCTTTTGTGACGTGGAGGAGGGGAATCTGAGAGGAAAGATGGAAAAGGAGAGGCAAGTTGCGTAACCACTGGAAAGGCTGGCCACAGGGGAACACATAAAGTCCAGCACGCAAATGATTTCAGGGGCTTATGTTATCCCAACCTAGGATAAAACTCCAGACAAGGTAAACTTTAATTTAATTAGAAAGACTAAACCCTGGAGGTGGCCTCTACCAAGCTATGTTATCTTTGTCACCACTAACACCAGAGACTTTGCCAATTAATTTAATTAATTTAATGAACATGAGAAATGTGCTTTTACTGCGCTTGGTAACTGACATAATTAGAAGGTTAGAAACACTCTCCCACCAGTGAGTTTAGTGTTATTCAATAAATGTGGATTGGGGGCGCCTGGGTGGCACAGCAGTTAGGCGTCTGCCTTCGGCTCAGGGCGTGATCCTGGCGTTATGGGATCGAGCCCCACATCAGGCTCCCTCCGCTATGAGCCTGCTTCTTCCTCTCCCACTCCCCCTGCTTGTTCCCTCTCTCACTGGCTGTCTCTATCTCTGTCAAATAAATAAATAAAATCTTTAAATAAATAAATAAATAAATAAATGTGGATTGGCCAAAATATTTTACAGACAGGTTCCACCACTGACTAAAAAGAATAAAAATCTGGCACATCTGGGAGGCTCAATCCCTTAAAACCCAGTGTTCAGCCACGGGCTGGGATGATCCGGCTGCGATGATCCTTGGCCTGATGCTGGTGGTAAGTCTAACTAAATCCTCTCTCTAAAAGAGCATTGTTCTATAGAACAATGCAAGCTATATATATAAAAAATTTAATTTTTAGTTTTCTAGTAGCCATGTTAAAAAAAAAGGAGGTAAAAATAATTTTAATAATATGTGTTCTTTACCCCATATAGATGCAAAATAGCATCATTTTGACGTTTACTCAATATTTTTTAAACTATTGCTATCTTACACTCTTTTTCTCACTACCCTTTTGAAGTCTGAGGTGCATTTTACATTTATAGCACATCCCAACTCAGACTGGTCATGGTTCAAGGGCACAGTAGCCATCCCACTACACGGCACAGCTCTGGAATATTGCTGCATTTACTCCAACTAAAACTCTCATGTCCTTCAGAAGGACAGAGAGCTGTCACTTACCAAGCTTATGAAACAGGCTGTATGAACTGTTTTTGAGCCTGCTTGCTCATAATGATCGTTTAAAGAATGCCAATGTGCATGGCAGGTTTGAGAAGCTGCCTTCATTGCAGCTCTCCCAGTGGGACAATCGATTGCGCTCATAACCTACTTTTAAGCATTGGGAGCAAACAGGATTGAGCAAAAATAAAGCAAAAATTAACAGCTGTGCATGAACGACCTAGTTTAAGTTGTTTCATAAGACTTCCTGTCCAATAAACAGACATACTAAGAATTGGAAATATTTCCACTCTTTGTTATAGTCACCACTTAAAGTTTTATATTTCCTACTCTTTAGATGAAAAGTAGTTGTTCGTCTATTTTGTGGGAAACAAAGAAACAGAAAGTGGCATTTACTGACCACCAGATAGTGTTTAACTGAGCATCTATTATGCTGGTCCCAAAAAAGATTCAGATGATGCTTTCAAGAAGCTATCATGGAGGGAAGGGTGGGGGTGGGGAGAGGATAAGACAAGTATATGAATAAGAGACGGACAACTATAATTAATATCTTAGGCATAGAAACATTCATAAATGTGGAGGAAAAATATTTCTTTTTGATGGGGTTGAGGAGGGAATCAGAAGAGGATGCAAGTAATAAGTTGCATTTGAATTGATTTATTTGAGGCATGTAGACACCGTTAGGGCATTTGTGGATGAGAGAACATGCAAAGTCCTCTAGGCATAAAGAACAGGACACAGAGACAAAACTATAAGTTGTTTCTCTGGCTGGATGATTTTTGATCACCGACAGTTGCATTATCATTGAATATTTTAAATGCACTGCAGCTAGATCATGGAGGACTTTTAAAATCAAGCTAAGTTCAAAAGAACAAGCATTGTGGACCACTGACTTTTTCTGAGCAAGGAATAACATGAACAGTAGTGTGCTGTAGTGAGTTTTACATGAAAAATGGATTCATAGAGAGAGGCCAGAAGAAAGGAAGCCAACATGAGGCTTATTACAGTTGCCCATGATGGACATCTGATAGCCAGAAGTAGTAAGGTAAAAATGAAATTAGAAAGGAAGAGATGGGGGTGCCTGGGTGGCGCGTTCGTTAAGCGTCTGCCTTCCACTCAGGGCATGATCCCAGGGTCCTGGGACCGAGTCCTGCATCGGGCTCCTTGCTCAGCGGGAAGCCTGCTTCTTCCTCTCCCACTCCCCCTGCTTGTGTTCCCTCTCTCGCTGGCTGCCTCTCTCTCTCTCTGGCAAATAAATAAATAAAATCTTAAAAAAAAAAAAAAAAAAAAGGAAGGAAGGAAGAGATGGATGCAAGAGGCACTGAATGGTCCAGGTGAGGTTACCATGACTTGACTACTGAATTACCAGAAGGGCAATGAAGAAGAAGAGAAGCCAAAAAAAGTCCCAGGTTTTCAGGCAATGTGTAGGATGGCAGTGCCTCTCCTCCATTTAAAAAAAAAAAAAAAAGGAAAAGAGAAATAGAAGCAGAGGAAGAGAAAACACTTAGGGAAGAAAGGAGATATTCAAGTGAAGTTGTCAAGCAAGTCTGTGACAACAAAAGACGAGGGCGGTGAGGAGAATGTCTTCACCTACAGGGAACCATCCCAGGAGCTCAAGTTTTCAGAAGAAAGGCATACTTAACTAAGCTAAAGGACCTGAGGAGCTGGGAAAAGAACACCTGAAGAAAGATGGTGAATTGAACCACCCAGAACCAGCTGGTATCCACTGCTGAGAAGGGAGCAAGGAAGCTGGCTGTGGGCTGGCAAACATGTATGTGTGTTATTATAAGTTTCCCGGAGCAATACGACAAGATCTGTACTAACATATTTAAGATTATATGACCACTGACCTACAAATTCTGGAAATTTATCTTAAGGAAATAATTAGACTCTCACATACTTAGACACATGCAAAAGAATGAACTTCTTCGAAGTACTCAAAAAAAAAAAAAAAGCCTGTAAACAATCTAAATACCTACCCACAGGGATTATTTTAAAGTATATTTTCATGCAATATTTTCATGCATAAATACAACCATTAAAAAATGATATTTAAGGGGCACCTGGGTGGCGCAGTCATTAAGCGTCTGCCTTCGGCTCAGGGCATGGTCCCGGCATTCTGGGATCGAGCCCCACGTAGGCTCTTCCGCTGGGAGCCTGCTTCTTCCTCTCCCACTCCCCCTGCCTGTGTTCCCTCTCTAGCTGGCTGTCTCTGTCAAATAAATAAATAAAATCTTAAAAAAAAAAAAATGATATTTAAGAGGGTGCCTGGCTGGCTCAGTCAGAGAAGCATGTGACTCTTGATCTCGAGGTAGTGAGTTCAAGCCCTACGCTGGGTGTAGAAATTATTTAAAAATAAAATCTCACTGAAAAATGATATTAAGAAAGAATATGTGACGATATGGAAAGATTTTCACAATATATTAAAGGGAAAAAAAGCAGATCATTAAAGAGTATACAGTGTTTCATTTATACATTGTGTGCTTATAGGACTGACTAGAATGACAAGAGGCAAAATATTAGCACCATTTATTTCTAAGATCCTGAGAGATTCTTATGTTCTATTTTTATGAGCTGTTTTCAAATTTCTATAACAAATAATACTTGTGTACCATTTTTTTCTTTAAAACACCCATTCTGCAAAAGGTGTGTGGTTTTCCACTTTAAACAAGTAGGAAGGGAAGAGAATGTGGCAGCTATAAAAATAAACTGGGCTGGGAGAAGGTCTGTCTGTCTGCCTGCCTCGGTGGGGGATGGTGAGGATAAGGGAGACATGGCCTGTCTGTAATTACATGCAGACAGGAAGGATCTGGGAGGGAGGGAGGGAGGAAGGGAGAGAGTGTAGATGCCAGCACTCAGCAGGCAAGAAGAGCTCCCTTAGAGACCAAACCCCAAGCTCCTACACTGGTGCAGTGAAGGTCACGCATTTCCAAAAATGAAACTCTCCAGGTTACACTGCTTTTCCTTCTATCTGTCTTTCCACTGGGTTTCCCACTTCAGTCTGAAGAGATAACTGGGGACATGTAAAGTAACTGTGCTTCTGGGGGTTCATGCCTTCCCCTCTTCTCCTCTATGCACTATGGAAACATTGTTGAAAAGGGAGTTGCATCATTTAAAATACACTTCTTGCAATAAATCCAAGTATTTCAACGTATAATTATCAGAGTACTGATCAGTTATGAAGATGGGAAGACAAAAATAGAAGATTAATGTAACCAAAATGTTACTGACAGATTACACCAAGCCACCTGGACTTTCTCAAGTATGTATATCACTGTGTGTGTGTGTGTACATTTATTATACATATATGTGTATTGTTTTTAAAATAGAAAATAGAGTATTTCAGAAGTACTTTTTGAATTTTTCTCCATTTTAGAGTATTCTAATATTAAGCCATGGCAAGTCAAAACCAAATGTAACATAATTTAAAAGGGGGAAGAGTCATTTTAATAATTACATTTTCAAAACTGCAAGTACATTAAAATGCAATCCTTTATCCAAGAAAAATATTTACAATAAGCTGGAAGAACATGCCAGAAAGGAACACTATGTTTCCCCTTAAAACTTCAGGGGCACGTATTTCTTCCTGTGGACCTCACCGTTAAGAAATCAGCCCATGAAACACAGCACTCTTGGCTTCAAAGTGTATAAACTGAAAGTTAACGAGTAAAATAACTTAAATAGTCTCAGACTGGAAAATGCATATTCCCCCATTTTCAATTTACATAGCTAATAACTATGTGAAAAGTTCACATGAGCCATTAATACTTTTTTATTGAAAAGCTTATTCAAGTAGAGTTGGACAAGAGAGAGAAAATCCACAGATTGAACAAAAAAAATGCAAGAAACCTGATATTCAAGCCACTTCCCCAGCATGCTAATGTTATCCTTTATGATCATTCATCCTCTAAGTTACTGTTGAAAATTAAGATCCTGCCTCAAATCAGCACTCTCTTTATTTAATACTCTACTGTAGGTCTAATGTCTATTTGCCTTTTTTGAAAATTTATAACTTCAGACTATACCATCTCTGGGTATAGCAAACTGGGGGATCACCTTCTGTGTAAAACACTCTTTTCTTTGTCTAAAATGTGCCTCTCTAAAGCATCAGAAAGTCTAGATTAATTTAACTTAGTTGGAGATTAATTTAATTAATTCAGTCAAAGATTAGAAGAACAAGTTCATGTTTGGTCTTCTGAAATAAATGGCTTTATACCCAGTAATTATATCTCCTTTCTATTTTCATCATTTTAGACTCAAGAGTCCTAATCATTTCAGTCACTTTTATGAAAACACCAAATGGATTCACTCTAAGCTTCCTTCACTAGACTCCTCTCACTGTTAAATCACTTCTTAATTAGGAGACCAGAACCTGAGAGGGTCATCCATGTGCACAATCAACACAGCTTTGCAAACGACGGGTAATACTCTGTTTTCTTCTCTGTTTCGTTCCTAATGATACTTTAAAAACTAGGTCCTTCTATAGTGCAACAAGCCAACGGCCAGTGGCCTCTGAGAACACTTCAATGACTCTCTCCTTTCCATTATCCCAGACTATAGGAAGTCTAATTCATGATGACAAATTTTTCTTGAAGTTATTAGCAAAAAAGAGTGAGTCAAACAAAAAGATTTGGATAATTTTTCTTCAAAGCTTTAGCATTTCCCTCAGGACAAGCACAAGCTAGCAAACCTGAGTATGAGGTACAAGCATGTGTAATAATATACCCAAAAGAATTGAAAGCAGGATCTTAAAGAAACGTCTATGCACCTATATTCATAGTCGTATTATTCACAATAGCTAAACAGTGGAAGCAATCCAAGTGCCCATGGATGGATGAATGAGATAAACAAAATGTGGTGTACACACACACACACACACACACACACACACACACACACACACAATGGAATACTATTCAGCCTTTAATAAGGAAGAAAACATGGATGCACGTTAAGAACATTTTGCTAAGTAAAATAAGCCAGTCACAAAAAGTGGAATACTGTATGATTCCATTTACCTACAGTAGCTAAATTTTTAGAGACAGAATGTAAAACGGTGACTGGCAGGAGAGGGGAATGGGAGTTATTGTTTAATGGGTACAGAGTTTCCATTCTGCAAAATGAAAAGAGCTATAGAGATGGATAATGGTAAATGTATGGAATACAACTGAACTGTTCACTTAAAAATGGTTATGATGTTACATTTTGTTATATATATTTCACCACCCAAAAATGGGGGGAAAAGGTATATGCAATACACATTTTTTCTTCTCATTTCAACCTGACTTTCAAAGAAGAGCTATTTACTATGCCTCATCTCATACATTCTCCAAGAGAACGAATGGGGAAATTTCACTGGGTACCAATTTCATTTTTTAAAATTCATATTTCAACATATCATTCTTTAAGATAATAAATGCAGATATTCTAAATTCTAGAATCAAAACTGTTTTTACAATGACCATGCCTCTAGACTTCTTACTCCTTGTTCAAGCTCCTTGCAGATACTGCTGGTTAACTTCTCAATCGCCTTTCCCCTCCTGCCTACAAGTCTAATCTAATTTTTTCCCCTGGAGGCAAGGTGGCCAATTACAATAATCACCTCCCCTTGCAACTAGGGATAACCATACAGCCCATTTTTGGCCAGTGGTGAGCAAAAGGGTGATGGGTGGAACTTCCAGATGAGCTATGAACTCCCTGATACAGCTGGCATAAACATTTTACCCTTGGCCTTCCACCCTTCTCCAGGAAGACGGGAGCAGCCAATTTCCCTGAGCAGGCAACCAGCCTTGGATTGCCCATCTTCAGACCGAAAGTTTCTGAAGAAAATGGAATTATTTCTTATAACCCAGAATAGTAGGGTTTCTCTTCCTTACAGTTCCACTCAACCCTAATTCAATCTGGCACCACTGGGATAAGACTGAGGGAAGAAATTCGGGAATATTTCTGGTCTAGAAGATGGAGTTCTAGAGTCCCTCTGTAAAAGGGACATTGGCCAGACTGAACTGTAACAGCCCCCATATACAAGGTAACACTAAAAGATGATTAGAATAGGGAGAAGGTATACTGAGGATGCTGTCAGAGCCTCACCCCACAAATACGCTTTCATAATAAAACTAACATTTATTAAATGCTTGCTGTAAACCAGACACAAACCAGACATTCTGTGTGCAACGCAAATCCCAACTACGTCACAAGGCAGAGCTCGCACTCCAACCACACGACTGAACTGCCTTTTGAGAGCTTTATGCCTGCAACACCTCGTTCAGTCTCTCTTATTTCCCTCCGGTGTAAAAGGGGGAGAAAAATGCAACACTCAAATGACTGCAGTAAGAATAAATGATAATATGATCAAAGTATGTAGCAAGGGGCTCAGGGCCAGGCTCAATGAAAAGTGACTGTCATCCTCATCTGAATGAACTGCAGACATTCCCAGACATAGCTAAACATCAGACTCCCCTAGGGAATTTCCGCGGAACACAGATTCCTTGACCCCAACCAGGCTTACTGAGCCAGGAGGGTACCATCACGCAGAGATGGGGTTGAAAGTCTGGTCTAAGGGAATGTTAACTCTGCATTCTCAAGAGAAGACAAACTTCACCATTTTGTTACATCAAATCATCAGAAAGCTTATATACTTAAACCACATACAGGAATCTGCCCTCTGCCTACAGAACTGCCTTCAGGGAATCTACATTTAAAAGTATGCTCTATGAGAAACAAAAGATAAAATGAACTTGTGGGACTTCATCAAGATAAAAAGCTTCTGCACAGCAAGGAAACAGTCAAAAAAACTAAGAGGCAGCCCCATGGAATGGGAAAATATATCTGCAAATGACATTACAGATAAAAGACTGGTATCCAAGATCTACAAAGAACTTCTCAAACTCAATACACAAGAAACAAATCAAAAAATGGGCAGAAGATATGAACAGACACTTTTCCAATGAAGACATACAAATGGCTAACAGACACATGAAAAAATGTTCAAAATCATTAGCCATCAGGGAAATTCAAATCAAAACCACACTGAGATACCACCTTACGCCAGTTAGAATGGCAAAGATAGACAAGGCAAGAAACAACAATTGTTGGAGAGGATGTGGAGAAAGGGGATCCCTCCTACATTGTTGGTGGGAATGCAAGTTGGTACAGCCACTCTGGAAAACAGTGTGGAGGTCCCTTAAAAAGTTAAAAATTGAACTACCCTATGACCCAGCCATTGCACTACTGGGTGTTTACCCCAAAGATACAGACGTAGTAGAGAAGGGCCATATGCACCCCAATGTTCATAGCAGCATTGTCCACAATAGCTAAATCATGGAAGGAGCCGTTCAACCGATGACTGGATTAAGAAGCTGTGGTCCATATATACAATGGAATATTACTCAGCTATCAGAAAGAACGAATTCTCAACATTTGCTGCAACATGGACGGCACTGGAGGAGAAAATGCTAAGTGAAATAAGTCAAGCAGAGAAAGACAATCATCATATGGTTTCTCTCATCTATGGAACATAAGAACTAGGAAGATCGGTAGGGGAAGAAAGGGATAAAGAAAGGGGGTATAATCAGAAGGGGGAATGAACCATGAGAGACTATGGACTATGAGAAACAAACTGAGGGATTCAGAGGGGAGGGGGGTGGGGGAATGGGATAGACTGGTGATGGGTAGTAAGGAGGGCACGTATTGCATGGTGCCCTGGGTGTTATACGCAACTAATGAATCATGGAACTTTACATCAAGAACCAGGGATGTACTGTACGGTGACTAACATAACATAATAAAAAAACATTAAAATAAAAAAAAATCTGTAACTATGAAAAAAATAAAATAAAATAAAAGTATGCTCTAAGCTGGGGTGCCTGGCTAGCTCAGTAGGTACAGTACATAATTCTTGATCTCAGGGTTGTGAGTTCGAGCCCCACATTCGGTGTAGAGCTTACTTAAAATCTTTAAAAAGAAATTCAAAAAACTTTTTAAAAATAAAAGTATGCTCTCTGCTATCACTACAATTTAAGAACGTCTATGTAGTTTATGTGAAATTGCTTTAGAGGGCAACGCATATCCCATACTCTCACTTTGGGGACCAGGAATGAGGCAGGCTGTCCGGATCAATTAGAGGCCTCCTTCGTCCTAGACAACGGAGCTACTTCAGTCACACATTGTACCGCCTTGGCTGCCGGAGTTTGGTGTCACAGTTTTCCTCCATCAAGTTTTAAGTACCGATAGTGCAAGTATTATTCTAATTATTTTGCTTTGCCTTGGGAGGATATTTGAAAACATTTTGTTATAAGAGCAATCCACATTTATTAAGGAAGAATCAGATAAGCAAAAAGAAGAAAATTTAAATCACCCATTTCCCTCCACCCAGAGGCAATCACTATTAACACGTTTGTGTCCATCCTCCTAGACATTTTTGTCTTTTTCTTATGAAAATGAAATGAAAAAAGAACATAGTGTTTTATCACCTTTACTTAAAAGACATGATGAGCATGTTTCCGTTATAGTGCATACCCTTTTATAATGTCACTTTTAAAGCTCCATAGGTATTTTATTGACTGGACATTCAATAATTTATTTCCCACTACCACCCTGTTATTGTACATTCCTGATGCTGTTTCCTGTTTTTAAGTTTATAAGCATTTCTATAACAAACATATTTAGAGTTAAAATTTTATACATATGTATGACTCATTTATTTACTCATTCATTCACTCTTTCATTCATTTAAAGAACAAATTCTTAAAAGTGAAGTCAAATAGACATCTCAGTAGCCTTCCACACAGTAGACTGCTCCCCGCCTCTCAAAAATCTCTCTCCTTGTCTTTCCAGATTTAATTTCCTTCTTCTCCTCTACTCCTCTGCAGCAGGTTCTCTGAAAGTCAGATTTCCTAAGAGATCAGTCCTGGGCCACATCTCAATTTATTCACTCTTCACAAGTAGTTTCTAATCTACTCTCATAATTCCGAATACCATCTATGCGCAGAAGACCCCGTGTTGTATTGCCAACCCAAACCTCTCTACTAAATTACAAAATTATGTGTACTGGTTTCAAAATATGTTCACAAATTACTTGTTAGTCCTCCATTTAAGAGGTAGAGCATAATTCCCCTCCCCTTTAATGTGAGCTAGATTTGGTAACTCACAAGAAGAATACGGCAGAGGCAATGATAGAGAGCTTCTGAGACTGTGTCACAGGCATTGCTGTCCTTCCTTGCACTTTCTCATATCACTCGCTCTAGGAGAAGCCAGCTGCCATGTCATGAAGACACTCAAGCAGCCCTATGGAGATATCCACATGGCATCAACAACCAGGAAGGAACTGAGATCTTCTGCCAAAAGCCATGTGCATAAACCATCTTGGAATCAGATCCTCCAACCTCAGTCAAGCCTTCAGATGACTGCAGCCCTGGCCAACACCTTGGTTACAACCTCATGAGAGACCCTGGGCCAGAATCACCTAGCAAAGACATTCCCAAATGCCTGACCCAGGAAACTGTATGAGATAATAAATATTTGCTATTTTAAGCTGCTAAAGACTGGGATAATTTGTTGTACAGCAGTAGATCATGAATGCAGATTTGCTGCTAAGTTTCAAAGTAATTTGCTATGCAGCAAGAGATAAAAACAGCATGTGTCCAAGCATCTCTCTGACTTCTCCACTGAGATATCTCATGGACTCATTTCAAACTTAACACATCTAAAACTGAACTGCTGGCCTTTTCTCAAATCAATTCAGTCTCCAATATTTCTTAGTTTAGTACCCAGCACCTACAACCACTCACTTGTTCCTGCTAAACCCTAAAACCAATCCTCGGCATTCCACATTCTACCTGATACCACAACCTATCACCAACTCTGTTGGTTCCAATTCCTCAATATACCTTGAATCCAGCCACAACTCTTCATCTCCCAGCCATCCTCCCATCTGAGCTACTGTCATCTCTTGCTTGGAATCCACTAACCTAAAGCCAAAAACCTGACATTTCTGCTCCTGTTCCTTTCTAATCCACTTTCTAAATGGTAGCCAGCTTGACAATGAACTTTGGAACAATTAAATTAACATAGTTTACAAAGCTCTGACTCATCTAACCCTTTCCTACCCAAGCCAAGTACTATCTTGCAACACTTTCCCTTCCTCTCAAGAGCTCCAGCCACATCGTCTTTTGTGTCCTGTGTGTGTACCCAACCCTTCCTGCCCCAGGATATTTGCTCATGCTGCTATGCCTGCCTACAGTACTCTTCACCCATTCTCAACCTGCTTAATTCCTATGGCTATCTCAGGTCTAATTTTAAACATCTTTTCTTCAGAAGAGACTTCTAGACTTTCACAGTCTCTCAAAGCATCCTGTTTTCTTTTGCTCCCTAGTACTTATCTCAATTTGATTACGTATTGATCTGTATAAGTCCATGAGGACAAGAAATGTTTCCTTTGCTTGTCATACTATATGCAGCTCCCAAAACAGGTTGTCAATTAAAGAAGAAAATCAGGGGCACCTAGGTGGTTCGGTGTGTTAAGCGGCTGCCTTCAGCTCAGGTTATGATCCCAGGATACTGGGATGGAGCCCCACATTGGGATCCTTGCTCAGCAGGGACCCTGCTTTGCCCCTGCCTGCCATTCCCCCTGCTTGTGCTTGCTCTCTCTCTCTCTGTGTCAAATAAATAAATAAAATCTTTAAAAAAAAAAATCCTTGGATGAGTTTATTTAATATTTTCATTGGGCCTACACAAACTATGAATTGACCATAATTCAATCTAGACCTCTAATTTTTCCACTTCAATTTAAAGAAAAAAAAATCTGTTATATCTATGGCCTTTTCATCCTTCCACAAAATTTTAAAACCATGATCAGGATGATTCACATATTTTCTTTCTCACTTCTTCTTTTTCATGTGCTTGAAGAACCTTTTATTATTGACAAAGAATGAAAATGTGACTTCTAGTAACATTAAAAAGAAGAAAAGCTAGTATAAAAATAGTCCCTGAAGGCAGAGCAATTCTGAAGCTCATTAGCAAACTAAATTGACCCCTGATTCATCTAAATAGGAACATTTTATCCTGGTGTTTAGAATTTTGATGAATAATCATTTCCCTTGCCAGAGCTTGGTTGATTTGTAAAGGCAGGAGGATCATGACTCTGCACAAGACTATTTGTGGATAAAGAAATCAGAGACCCACTGATGGGAGAACCAAGAAACGCTAATAAGGGCAAACCAAAGCACAGGGTAGAGCAGCAACGCCCAGTCGCAATCCCAGGAAACACTACGCTGACTTGCAACCAGGCCCGGCGTGGGTCTGGGAGCAGACCGTGTGGGTTATGAGGCAAAGCCACACATAGTAGTGTTGGCGGCAACTAACTGAAAAAGAAACTGTGCGTGGCACTGAGGCAGGAAAGCAACAGAAACCACGTATCCATCTTCCCACTCACATTCACACATACCAAAACTAAACCCCAACATCTTAAAGTTTACATATAAACACATCATTGTGCCGAACACAATGATAAACAGCACATATTTTAACTTGATAGATTCATCTGAATACATAGTGTTAGAATATGATAAACTCAATTATATATATAAACACAGGTATATTACACACTTGCACAGAGACAAACGTCACTTGGTAGAGTAAAACTACAACAGTCAATGAGTTTGAGAAACTGTCCCTTGGTCATTCCACTCACTGTGACAAATGAGGGACACATCTTCTTTCTTAGCTCACAGTACAATATCATTAATATTAACTATGCTTATTCACTCTGTAAATCAAGTAATAAAGCCAGACTATTTTTACTGTGGTAAATTTTTCACTTCACTAAAAGTGAAATTTTAGTAAAAGAATCTAACCACAGACACCTATGGTAATTGTATACATAATTCTTTAATGTATAAATTACCAGACAGATTAAACTATTTTCTTCCCAATAAGAAAATAAATGATATAAATATTTAAGACATAATAATTATTTAGAAAAATTCAAATCAGAATAACACTGGGTATCAAAACTAACTATGTATAACTTACTCACATATAAATAAGATTTTAGTATTACTACCTGTTAAGCACACAATTCATTAAAAGATTGCTACTCTTTGGGGCAGGGAAGCATGCCTTAAACCTGCCATGCAGAAGGTGACAATTGTTGGAGACCAGCCCATGGACTAGAACAGAAAAGGGTGCCCCTGGGCAGTACTCAGACAAGAGCTAGAAAATAAGGATACCAACACATAAAGTCATCAAGGGACATCCTCCAACCAGCAAGCAAGACCAAAGCATCCAACTGTCAGGACAATCAGGTGGGTCCCCATTAGGAAAGAGTCAGTGTAAGAGCTTTATCAAAGGTCAAAGTTGCAAACTGGTAGCCAGGCAAAGGCAGACAGGGGGTAGAGATATATAATAACCAAAGACAAGTCTAATATCCATATAAAGAACAGGGGTGGGGGTGTGGTGGCCACCATGATACTCAGTTACAGTGAAACTGAAATGATCTTCTTATCCTGGTATTGATAATAACGAAAGCAGAATACCCTTTAAGCTTGAAGGAGTAAATCCAGAAATGAAAGTTAAAGCTCAGATCAACTTTAGATCCTGTAACAGGCAGAAAATGTGCATTTCCCTAGCCATAATCAAATATTCTAACATGCTATAATTTATTAAAGTTTAATACTTGTATGAATACCATTTAATCCTTAAAAACATGAAATGCCCCCAAATCTCTTCTATTAGTAGTTCTTAAAGGATCACAGTGTTTAGAATATGGTTGACATATTCAGCAAACACAGTCCAAATGTTATTTCAGACTAAAGAAAGAGTCAATTTTTACATGTATTTTATATAAAAGATTTTCAAAAACCATCCAAGTGTGATTATGTTAACATACTGTACTGCTGTAAATCTCAAGTGATGGAGCTATTTCCCAGAAAAAGAAAAGCCCCTGTTTAACTGTACGAGAAAACATTGAAAGGGAAATTTCCCCAAGACTGAGGAATTCCTCTAGATTATCCTATTCCTTGTTTCTTTGCTTTCTCTCCCTCACAGGAGTTGAATATGTCCAATCAGATAAATCAAATGAAAGAGAGTAAAAAGGAAAAAAAAATTATAAATGCCATATGACCTGTCAAAGAAGTACCACGTTTCACACTAAGAAGATGCTTTACAGGTAAAGGGGAAAAACACATATGCCCAGAGGAACTCAAAGGCTCCCTATCACAAAACCTATTCACAGATGCAGATCTTCACAAACGTTTTGCAAGCACTAAATTGCTAGTATTTGTGTAATTTGAAGAGAAGAACTAGAAATAATATAACCACATGACAAGCAATTATCTTTTTATAATAATGATGATGATAATGATAGCAGCAGCAGAAGTAGCTACTGTATACAGAGTCCCTATTATGAAGGCATGGTACCAGCTCCCATGCACTATCTTCTTTTTTGTCAATTGAGATATAATTTGCACACCGTTAACATCTACCCATTTAAAGAGTACGATTCAGTTGTTTTTAGTATATTCACAAAGTTGCACAATGATCAGCACATTTTCATTACCCCAAAATCCCTGTCCCCACGAGCAGTCATTCCCCACCCCCAAGTTCCCCCCAGTCCAAGGCAACCACACCTTGACCTTCTATGGATCTTCCTATTCTAGACATTTCGTATACATAGAATCATACGGTACATGGCCTTCCGTGCCAAGCTTCGCTGACATAGCATTATGTTTTCAAAGTTCACGCATGTTGCAACTCGTATCAATGCTGCATTTTATTTACAGCTGAATAATGTTCCATTGTATGGAGAGACCACATTTTGTTGATCTACTCATCAGCTGAGGGGCAATTTGGTTGTTTCTATTTTTTGCCTGTTATGAATAATGATGCTATGAACATCCGTGTACAAGCTCTAATGTGAACATAGTTTTCAATTCTCTTCGGGATATAACTTAGAGGAGAGTTCCGGGTTAGATGACAAGTCAACGCTTAATTTTTTGAGGAACTGCCAAACTGCTTTTCCAAAGCTACTACACTCATTGTACGTTTACACCAGCAGCATATGAGAGTTCCAATGTCTCCGTATCCTCATCAACGCTTCTTTTTTTCTGTATTTTTTATTATATCCATCCCAGTGGGTATGAAATAAAAGCTCACTGTGATTTTGATTTGCCTTTCCCTAAAGACTAACAATCCTGAACATCTTTTTACAGGTCTACTGGTTATTTGTATGTCTTTGGAGAAATGTCTATTCAAATCTTTGCCCTTTTTTTCAATTGGGATACTCGTCATTTTATTGTTGAGTTGTAAGAATTCTTTATATATTCTGGACATTAGAACCTTCTCAGATACAGTACTCTCCCTTTATCTGTGGGGGATATATTCCAAGACCCCTTATGGATGCCTGAAACCATGGATAGTCCTGAACCCTGTATATACTATGTTTTTTCCTATACGTATATATCCATGATAAAGTTTAATTTATAAATTAGGCACAATAAGAGATTAACAACAACCAATAATAAAATAGAACAACTCTAACAATATACATAACAAAAGTTATGTGAATGTGGTCTCTCTCTCTCTCAAAATATCTTCTTGTACTATACTCACCTTCCTTCTTGTGACGATATGAGATGATAAAACGTCTGTGTGATGAGATGAAGTGAGGGGAATGCCGTAGACACTGTCAAAACACCATTAGGCTACTACTGACCTTCTGACCATGAGTCAGAAGGAAGATCACCTGCTTCTGGACCATGGCTGACCACAGGTGACTAAAACCTCAGAAACAGAATCCATGGATAAGGGAGAACTACTGTATAAGATTTGCAAATATTTTCCCCCACATCTGGGTTGTTTTTTCATTTGCCTTATCCTCCCAACAACCACAAGATACGGCTATGAGTATCTTCCATTTCACAGATGAGACAAAGTTCATAAACTTGTGTGAGGTTTCATAACTACTAAGAGTTGAAGCAGAGATTCCAACCCAGACGAGCTGCCTCCACTCATCCATAGGATATACCGTCAGAGCTCCTCAGGGGTTGCAGCAATGGGCACTCAATAGGTAAACAGGAGTAAAATAGTTAATTTAAAAAGAAACAGTATTGGGGCGCCTGGGTGGCTCAGTTGATTAACCACTCGACTCCAGATTTCAGCTCAGGTCATGATCTCGGGGTCGTGAGATGGAGCCCTGCGTTGGTTTCCACCCTGGGCCTGGAGCTGCTTAGGATTCTCTTTCTCCCTAGCCCTCTGCCCCTCCCCCTCCCCCACGCACTCATGGGCACTCCTGCTCTCTCTCAAAAAAAAAAAAAAAGAAAAAGAAAGAAAGAAAGAAAGAAAAAGAAAGAAAGAAAGAAAGAAAGAAAGAAAGAAAGAAAGAAAGAAAGAAAAAAAAAAAAAAGAAGAAGAAAAGAAACAGTATTACTGATGCTTTGCATAGAAATACCAGAGGGCCCTTCTCTTGTTTATATCAGTCTTCTTGAGAAGAAAGAGCAGCTTAAAATAAAGCACATTCAGCCTTAAAAGGCAAAACTTGGCCTGTAAACAGTGTCTATTCTTTTCAATTGTAGGAAACTTTCTTTCTATTGAGTTATGTAGTTGAAACAAAAGAATTCAGAATCCAAGTGGTATTTTTGCTGAGATTCAAACATTGTAAATCATCACAGTGGGTGTTCTGTTAGGTGGAGGCCTATTTCTTGGCCACAACCCCCTGTTCAAAATGTATGCCTCCCCCAGCCGTACCGTACACAACTACTCTCTGAAAAGATGAACAAAGGGGAGTTTTAGCAACTGACATGTCATTCCAACCAGTCCTCCTTATTTTCCTCTTATTTCTGCCACCAGCCATGTTAACTATAAAAGTCAATCTACAAATAATTTTAGTATGTCTGTAGACTTCCTTATGTCCACTAAATAAAGGGTGGAGTAGTAGTTTAAAGAACATGACAGATCTACCAATACCGGCATGGAAAAAGACCTAGAGCAAAAAAAAAAAAAAAAAAGCCGAGCCCTGTAAAACAATATAAACAACATGATCTTGTATTTATTAAAAATAGGCAGTATGAAACGTATGATGATACATACACTAGATATGGATACAAGCAAAAGAAATTTTTCTTAATCATCTAATGATGGGTATTATCCCCCCTGGGAGCAGGGCATAATTTTTATCCAAAGAAATGTTTGGCTTTTTAAACATAAGTACATAATATTTTGTTTTTTAAAAAAAAAAAAAGGTAGCCTTCTCTTAGGTAATCCTATAAACCTATAGAGCTATAGACATGATGGGCAAATATGAATAAAATGAATAAATGAACAGAAGTTTATATTTTGCTACATATCTGGATAAGTTTTAGTGACTTTACAAACTTCTTTTAAGTTCTGAGAAGTATGTGTCTGCATAGTGATTTTTGAGTGGGGGCAGAAATTCCATAGTTTCTATCAATTTTTAAGTTACTCTCTGACCCAAAAAAACTTTAAGAACACTATCTTAAAAGAATATTATATGGTCTCATTATATGAAAGGTCAAGACAGAAATTAAAGGATCACATAACAAAACAACACCCTTTAAGCCACACACAGTATAGATACACCCTTTCAAATCACGAAAGAATAGGCACTAGATCTCTCTTTGGTCCTTTTCTGTAGTTCATAGCATAACACTGGGCTAATCTTATTTTTAAGCTTAAGATTCATAGTTCTAAATGCTAAAGGTATGTTTCTCCCTTTAGACACGATACAAACACCTTTCCTAAAGCAAAGAGAAAGAGAAATAATTTGCCCTATAAAAACTAACTGTAACCACATAAATGAACAAGTTATTTGATTCATTTCTTTAAAAATTGTTTATGAGGGATCTACAACATGCTAGACTCATTGTTCCTTTAATTAATGTCATTCTACACACTGCAGAATGAAGAAACTGAAGGAATAAATGTCCAGCATTAGGCCATCTTAAGGGTGCATGTCCCAACTGCTTGTATGATGGCTGTTTAAGGGCACATGAAAAGGAAGAGCAGTGGCAAAGGTACAGGACCTCAAATCCTTAGATCAGTAAGGATTATCAGCAATAAAAGAACTTCCCCTTATACGGGGGTTTAACATTCCTAGACTTTTCCTCTTGGTCCTCACCCAATTCAACTGCCCCCATGAAGATAAGTTCCTCCTTGAAAATAAAAGCTAATCAAATTTATCAGAAGAAAATGAAAGATTTAGGCAGTGTTAGCTAAGCTCATCAGTTATTAAACTGACATCGTATTTCTCTACAACAAAACCCTACTTTAATCCTAATGGTAATCTGAGTATTTCAGAAATGTAAATTTTCTAAAAATTATGCTAAATATTATCATTCTAAAAATTCTAAAGGGCATTCAATGGCAACTGCACTGTCTATATAATGATGACTGGGGAGGAAGTCAGAAAAAATCCTACCTATAAAATTAACAAGGCAGAAGTGGTGGGTCTAAGTGACTTATTTATTATTGTCATAGAAGTGTTTTCTTAAGAAATCCTTAACTCATGTAAGACTCCTTCCTAAAAATTCAGGAAGAAATTTCATGGAAGTGACATCTCCCATAGGTATACTCCCTAGTTCCAAGTAAGTGAACATGAATTGTATGATTATAATACATCAATTTTTATATTCATGTGATAAGTATGCCATCCAGGTTCTTACATCAGCAATAGAATGCAATGAACATTATATCTAGAATCTGCCTTAATAATATTTGGCTTACCTAAAATAAATTCCGAAGGCCAAACTATCACAGAATCCACAAAGAAACACCCCTGCTAACTAATCTCTGACCCTCAGTTTTCATAAAATAAAACTCTGTAAACTTCACTTTTAGTTCGGCTACTCACTTGTTTTGTTCCCAAATACACTTCAAAACCATGTTGGATGCTTCTCCTTAAAACATCCTGCCAAATAACACTGAGAGAAAACCATTAAATCACACTAACTGAAGTATATGGCTTCAGAATAAAGTGTGAAAAGTGGAGAATCATGAGTGGTTTACATGTTTTTGTCACAGCAAAGTTATTTCTCCTCTTTATGACCCTTTCCGGAATTTCAATCCAATCCTTGCCTGTACAGTTGAAAGCACTTGGTTCCTTTCTTCCCTTTTCCCCATCATGGGACAAACATATACATCATAATATAATACGTACACACATACACATGGAAAAGAAAAGCTTCAAACTACTTCTTAAAATTTAATTAAAAATCAGCTGACCTCCCCCCCAAATGTGGTGAAATTTATTTTGAACAAGCAGGAATGACTGGGGAATTAACCACCGTGCAAAATTATTTGTGCAGAGGTTCTATTTTTTTTAAAAAAAATGAAAGTTAAGAGTTACCCACCACAATGTGAGAAAGACTTGGCCCACCATTGCTGGTTCTGAAGTAGGGGTGGGTCATGAGCCCAGGGATGGGGGCAGCCTCTTCAAGCTGGAAAAGACAAGGAAACTGATTCTCCCCTAGAGTTTCCAGGACGAATGCAGCCCTGCCAATACCTTGATTTTAGTACAGTGAGACCTGTGTCTGATTTCTGATCTCCAGAACTATAAGATAATAAATTCATGTTGTTTGAAGCCATCAAATTCATGCTAGTTTGCTACAGCAGCGATAGGAAACAAACACACCCACTCATCTGCAACATTTCTCAGTCATTCATCTCTGCCTGCGAATCACAAACTGAAATATAAAATCAGAAGCAGACACACAGAGGAGGGAGGGCACAGCTGTAACTATCCAAGCCTCTAGCCCTAACTGGGCAAAATACACAGATCGGCACCTACGAACACAACTGAAGAGGGGCAATCCCACACAAACTGACCCAAAAGAATGAAATTTGGCCTAAGCACCTCCTTTTATCTTCCAAGCAAAAATAACCAGGAAAAGCACAAAAGAGACAGCGGCGGGAAGCAGCTCACAATCAGAAGCAATCTCTGCAGCTGAGCCCCTACGCTAGCAACTGATCCTGTAAATATGGGAGGAAAGAATCTTTCACACACAAGTTCTTTCAGCCATACTTACACCCAAGAGGAGAGTGAGCTCAGCTTCTGGCAGCAGAACCTTAAATATTAAAACCATGAAGTGAGCTTTGACATAATTAAATTTAATTCTTCAACAGAGCCAAGATATTCCCAAGCTACCAACCTCAACGTCCAGCTCCTCAGCACCCTCCCCTCAGGGTATTACAACAACCTCCCATACCATCCACCCACCTATAGGCCTCCTAAGCCCCTTTGAAAGATTAACTTGTGCTCATGAAACTCTGCACACAGGAAACCTCCCAAATGTCATCCACTGCCTCTAGTCAGGCACATCTACATGCTACCAGGCAAAGTAACCTGCTTAGCACGGCATTCAGCGTGCTTCCCTATAGACATCCCCTACTGATCTGCACCCTCTTTCTGGAATATTTTCCTCTGGTCCCAGAGCTCCCGCCAGTTTCCATACCAAATGGCATCCTCTTTCCTGAAGACTTTAGAGTTTCCTCCCCAGCCCTATATCCACCCCACCCCCACCTTGTGAATTCACATATTTTGTTCCTTAATAACAAAATATGGGGGGGTTAATTTTATATATATGTATGCCCATGTTGATCTCCCCTCCTTATGAGATTTTTTTTTTTTTAACGTAGACTCCATGCCCAATGTGGGGCTTGAACTTACAATCCTGAGAGTAAGAGTTGCATGCTAGCTCTACCGACTGAGCCAGCCAGGCATCCCACCTCCTGAGACTCTTAGTTCCCTGAAGGAAAAAACTGTCTTAACCCCTGGCCTCTCTCACATAGTTCCTTACACGTCCTAAATATACAATAAATATTCACTGAATTACCAAAAAAATAACTTGATGTATCCTTGGGAAAAAGAGAAAAATTCTCATCATTCAAAACAAATTAAGAGTTAGCCATGTAAGAAAACTTCTTCAACAGGATCATTCGACTCTGATTAAATTAAAATGTTTTAGAGGATTTTGTTTGGTTTGGTTTGTTTGCTTTCAGCAGGGAAAAATTCTAATGGGAACGAAGTGAGTAGTTGGTGTCTCCGCCCATCCACAGTTATTCCTACCGCACAGATTCCTACCAGTTGACTCCGGGCCTAGAAGCTGTCCCAGGAGAAGAAATTGAAGACCCCGCTGGAAAACAAGAAAGTAATCACCGAGGAAGGAACAGGACCCAAGCAGGCCCAGCCATCCCTCCACATCACACTAGTCCTGGGAAAGCCAGGCTCTCAGTGTGTCGTCTTCAAAATTAACCCATCCTGTGGGTTTAAAAGTTGCAGCTGCTAGGTCTTGTGGCAATTCATCATACAAATGGATGTATGTTTACAAATACGTAACTAAGAACTGGGGTAGCTGCCTCTCCAAATGGGGAAAGTAAAGATGACAGACTAGAAGAAAGTCTTTTCATAACTTCTACATTCAAAAGCCTAGAGAATACACAGAAAAGAAAATAAGCACAAAAGATAGTTCTTGAAGATGCTATGTGCTACGTGCAGGAGTCTCACTATTTTTAAATTTAAGTCTCACTATATTTTCATCAGTTATTGTGTATGACTCTTAAATGAAATACTGAAAACAATAAAATTCAAAGTGCTGAGTGCTAAGAAACCTGATTCAAAACCCTACTTCAAAGAGCAAACCGACAGGATCCTAAACTTAAAGATCAAGCCATTAACAAAGTAGTCGGACCCACAACTAACTCTTCGCCACATTTCTTGGCACAACAAACTCATTCTGAACAACTTGGCCATGCTAGGTCCTCAGTACACCTTTGTTTTAAAGCATTTCTCCCCATGCAAACTCAGGGTCTAGGTCATCTATCTTAAGGGTCCAACACATCATTCGATCTACTTGACATCAATTTTTACACTGTATAAAGAATGGTGTGTCACTGTTTTGTTTTTCTCTGCCATGTTTCAAAAACTATCCAGGTGTTAATGCTGACCTTTTCACCGTATCTTGGTAAAGCTGAATTTGAACACGCAGTTTCTCATGACCTTCAAGTCTGGGTTCAAAAATGAAATCACTTGGCTTTATATCCTATTCACTTATTAATCACAAACAACAAAGAAAGAACTTTCACACAGAAAATGTGAAACCTATGCTGGCCAACATTCACTTTGGTTCACTCTGGGTCACGTTCATGCAGCTAAGGTCATTGGAAACCGAGTGATGATCCTGGCTTTTGAGAAATCACATTCAATATTTTGCTGGCAAGGAAACAAAACAGCTATGTGACTTTAAGACAAGTGCTCCTGGAGGTTTGCAGTCTGGAGAGGGGGCACCAAAGGAAACCAGCTGGATGACGGCACAGGTGGGAGGGTGTGGAATGGGTCAGGGAGACAGGTACCCATGTAATACGCTGATCAATTACCCTCCTTGGGAGGGCTCTATCAGGAAGTGCCTGAGAAAGAAAATTTCTGCCTTAGCGTGGCATACTCACATAGGACCTCAGCATTCTGACTCCACCCACAAAAAATTCAGCTCTTATATTCTAGCCAAATTTGACTTTTTAGAAATCAGCTTGAATAAGTTGATTTTTTTAATTAACAAAGCAAATATTTACTTTATTATTTTACTAATTTTCTTTGTTTCCTATTAGTACTACTACTATTAATTTGGTCTTTGTTTCTATTCTTTAAATTTGAGTAAGAAAGTGGCAGCATAATGACAGAAATCCCTGGAATCAACCAACCTGTGCCTCTAATTTTAAAGATTTATTTATTTAAGAGGGAGAGAGAGAGAAAGAGAGTGCACTCGCTCAAGGGAGCAGGAGAGGAGCAGAGGGAGAGGGAAAGAGAATCTCCAGCAGACCCCCTACTGAGCGCAGGACCCTGAGATCATGACCTGAGCCGAAATCCAGAGTCCAACGCTCAACAGACTGAGCCATCCAGATGCCCCTTTGTGCCTCCAATTTTAAAGGGGTTACCCTTAATGGTCCCGCAAAGCCCATTTTAGAAATAGACCCATCAGGTCATCCCTCAATTCCTAAGTGGTTTTAACTCAAACAGCCCTCTGGACTAAGCCTGCAACTGAAATAATGCCCTGCCTGCCAAACTAGTAGAGGTGCAAGCCAAAAAATTTCCCAAAGCATTAATAATATCTCAAAAACAAGGACAAAATTAGAAATGCAATAAATGAGGATTCTTTTTTTCTTCCTAACATTAGTCAATCTCTATGTGGAGAAAGCCACAAGCTGAAAAACCAGGCTTTCTGACACTCAGCAAGCCTGACTCCGCCCAAGGCGTGAATTAACCCGGCAGAAAGTCACATTAGGTGGGGACACTAAAAGCCATCCTGCTGTGGCTTTAATCCCATCATGCCATCCCGCAACTCCTTCTCGAAACTCCCTGGGCAGCAGCATAACTAGAATATTTACTTGTCCCAGTTGTATCTTGAATCAGTGAAACTAAATTCATTTACTGTCTATACAGCCAGGTCTTCAAAAGATTTCTATTATCCTGGTCTGATTTTTGCTCTTCTTTCATCGAGGTTAAATGAAAGGGTCAAGATCAAAGGAAAAGTTGGCTAACAACTTAGGTTCTCCCCAGAAGCGGACACTGGGACAAGGATTCATATGTATAAGTACAACTGACCCTTGAACAATCTGAATGCTCAGGATGCCAACCCCCCCCTTTGTCAAGAATCCACATGTAACTTTTGACGCCCAAAATACTTACCTAATAGCCTACTGTTGATTGGAAGCCTCACCAGTAACATAAAGTTGATTAACACATTCTTTGTATACGTATTGTATACTATATTCTTACAATAGAATAAGCTAGAGACAAGAAAATATTAAGAAAATCATAAGGGGGGCACCTGGGTGGCTCATAAACATCTGCCTTCGGCTCAGGTCATAATCCCAGGGTCCTGGGATCAAGCCCCAGGTCGGGCTCCCTGCTTAGTGGAGAGCCTGCTTCTCCCTCTTCCTCTGCTGCTCCCCCTGCTTGTGCTTGCTTACTCTCGCTCTATCTCAAATAAATAAATAAAATCTTTAAAAATATTTTTAAAAAAAGAAAATCATAAGGAAGAGAAAATACATTTACAATATTGTACTGTATGTACTGGGGAAAAAAATCTGCATATATGTGGAGGTCAAACCTGTATTGTTCAAGGTCAACTGCAGTTTATTTTGGAAGTGATCCCAAAAAACACTGGGTGGGGTATGAAGAAATGAGACAGGAAAGGAAACGTAACTAATAAAAGGGTCATTTTCGAGCAAATTACCACTGAATCATAATCCAACTGGGAACTCAGAGAACCTCAGGGTAAAATGTTCATCTCAAGGATAGCTCACCTGAGATGGCAAAAGAGCAAGGGATTTATACTACTAGCAGTCACTAGCTGTTGGCTGCTGGCAGCGGGCAGGCACTTCCTGCCAACCCTGGGTGTGAGCTTTTCCAGCCAGAAAATGCCCTCAAGCAAAGGAATGTCAGTGACTGCAGTTGGAAGGCCCCAGGCACTGACGTGTTAAAAGCCAGGAATATGGGTGGGGCACCAACTGCCTCTCACAGCAACATGAGGATTATTTCCAAAAGCGTAAACCAGAGGCAACCACATTAGTTAGGGGACACATCACAGAATACAAAGTTGAGCTCTCCTCCACAAAATTATCCTTCAAAAAAGAGGATGCCACGTTATATTTAAACCCTGCAAGTTCTATTATTATGGGACACTGTCAATTACCATGTCTTAATCTGAAATCGCAAAGGACTGTTTGAGTAAAACACAATAATCTAAAACGATCTCAACAATGTTCAACTTGGATGCTATTAAAGGTCAAGCAAAGATGGGGCGCCTGGGTGGCTCAGTCGTTAAGCATCTGCATTCGGCTCAGGGCGTGTTCCTGGCGTTCCGGTATCAAGCCCCACATCAGGCTCCTCCACTGGGAGCCTGCTTCTTCCTCTCCCACTCCCCCTGCTTGTGTTCCCTCTCTCGCTGGCTGTCTCTCTCTCTGTCAAATAAATAAATAAAATCTTAAAAAAAAAAAAAAGGTCAAGCAAAGAAATTTAACACAGACTTGGTTACTGAGATATGACTTTTCAACCTCAAGAGGTGGATGGTAAAGCAACTCAAAAAAGGAGCAGTAGGGGAGAGGAGGCTGGGGGAAGGGCTAAATCAACAAAAACCATTACCAGAACCTTCAGATGGGGCAACACAAGTAAAGAAACAGAGGAAATGCTCGTCCTGACTAGTAATTACAGAAATTGAACATAAAACAATATGTGGAATTCACAACCGAATATTGGCTGGATCTCAAAGTTACTGAGGGCATCAAACTTAACACAGTCCTTCTAGAAAGCATTTAGTAATAGATGTCAGAAACCCTTGTCCCAGAAATTCTATTTCTAGGAACCTACCAGAAATAAATAACTGGAACAAAGAATGATACCAACAACAATTATAGTAATAGCAAATATTTACACAGCACTCACTAGAGCTGTGCCAGGCTGTTCTAAGTGTTTTATATCAGGAGTTCTCAACTGGGAATGGTTTTTGCCCCCTAGGAGACACTTGACAATGTTTGGAGACATTTTAATCAAAACTGGGGGATAGAGGCCAGGGATGCTGTGGGAACATGTACACTGCACAGGACAGCTCCCACAGCACAGATTTATCTGCCCAAAATGGTAAGAGGTCTGTGTCTGAGAAACCCTGCCTTGTATCTATTCACTCTTATAATCGTCATGACAACCGTAGGATATTTCTATTACCTCCATGTTACAGATCAATAAAGATAATTTTCACTCAACAATATCTATAATGTTGAAAAGCTAGGCATAAACTAAATACCAAAAAACAGGGAGACAGTTAAATAAATTACAGTAGAACGACCTAATAGAAGCTGAAAAATACCTACGAAATAATATGAAACTAAAATACCAGAATAAAAAATTAGGAGTACGATATAATTACAGTTATTTTAAGGTATGAATATAGAGACTAAATGAGAAGATAAGATATTAAAGTTACTACTGTGTTAACATGGTAGAAATAGGAATGAATTTTTTTTTCCTTTTTTCTAACATTCTTTGATACTACTCTGATTTTTAAAAGAAAAAACAACACTGGAGATAAGAAATTTGAAATTTTCTTTAAAGAATGTTTTTTTATGAAATAAGGAATACCTTATTTTATTTTATTTTAAGATTTATTTTTAAGTAATATCTACACCCAGTGGGGAGCTCGAACTTAAAGCCTTGAAATCAAGACCCACACGCTCTATTCCAGGCATGCCAGGAATGCCTTATCTCAACAACACAGGAGTTAACAAGCTGAGAAGATAGTTACTATCAAGAAATTAGAAGGATTTCCATGGAATAGAAATAAATGTTAGTGCTTTAAATTCTGAAGTTACAATACAACTGAATGTTCAGTGTAAGAATGAATAACCTATATTTTATATTTACCACTCTTTCAGTTATTTCATGGCTTACTATCACCTAAAGAGAATGAACAAAAAGATTCAAACTTAATTCAGCTAAGTCTGACTCATTTTAGCAACTCTATTATACATGGCAATTTAAGCAATTTTTAATGTATTAATAATTGTAACAATCCTAGTAGTAGTAACATTATTATTGTTGCCATTATTTCCAACATGCATTGAATGCCTCCTACATAGGAATACTACGTAATCTAATTCCACAACATCCATATGAAGTAAATGCTTTTACGATCCCTGTTTTTCAGCGGAGGTCAAAAACTCTAAAATTAAGCAACTTGCCCATGGCTCACGGGGTTAGTAAATGGAAGCCCCTGGATTGAAATTCAAGGCAGTCTGACTCCAAAGCCCCAAGTGTGCTTGGGGACAAGGTGGTGGTGAGGGAAAGATAGGCTCTACCCTTCCTCCACTCCATCAGCAATGGACTGATTATAGCTGATACATGGTTGTAAAACCCACCCTCTGAAGTACATTTACTAATTGTGTGGGTAGACCTAACAATGATTTAACCGATCTTTTATCTCATATTTAGGTATTTTTAAATTATTTTTTATAATACTCAATGGATATTGACAAATAAATGTTTGCCAAAAGTGCTGAGAGGATTCAAAGGAGAAAAAAATAAGGTTGTCAGAGTATCCGCCAGAAGCCACGTGATCAACGATTCTAACATGGGGGGATCTCAGTTGATCTTCATGTCCCACTGGATATTCAGTTCTTATGGATTCGGGGATTAAAAAATAAGTCTATATATTATCAACAGAAAAATGGATCTCTTAGATAAGTAACAGGACTATCTATGTAAACAACTTAAGCATCTACTTCCAAGAATGCTGAAGAGGAATGGATAGGAAGGTTAACTATAAAATATTTGTAGATATTAAATTGTTGGGCTTAAATGTCTCTACTCTAGTCTCACCTCCCCAGAGCATATACTATGAAATGAAGTCACTGAAAACAAAATGCTGTGATCTGCTGAGATCCCTGAAGCGCAGATTAACTTAACAAATAAGAGGGATCAGGATACTAATAACATATCATCATGAGGAAACGAGGGGAATTTGGCATAAGCCAAAGTAAAAGCTCCTACCCTGGCTGAGAGCTGTTATCAACTCAAAGCAGGCTACAGGGTGGTGGGAGGAAGCCCAGAGGAACAACTGGTCTCCAATTCCACACCTACAGGCTGTCCTCCCAGTCTCCAGTTTCAGGGCACTGAGATGTCAGGAAGATGGCAGGCAAGGAAAATAGAAAACATAATCTGTGGAAGGGTCCTTATGTATGTGCTCTGACAAACTGTGAGTAAATCTTATCATCCAAAGTAGAGCCTTATTTGCGATACATGTGGCGATTTCACTGGAGAAAAGAATCCTGGTGTGTCTTTCTTTGCTGTATGTTTTTAAATGTATCAGAAATAAATAACCGAAATGAAGGAGGACAACAATCATAATGACAGCAAATATTTCCATAGCACTCACGAGAGCAGTAACAGGCTGCTCTTAATGCTTTCTATCCGGGGCTTTCGACAAGGAGTGATCTTCTGAGACATGTGGCAATGTCAAGAGACATTTTTAAGGCATTTTAGACATTAGTGGGACTGATGGACATACTTACCAGCCGTCACCCTTTCTGATTAATTGGACATCAATCTGATAGGTTCTTGCCGTTCTCCTATGGGTTATTAAATATTTTAAATAGCAACTCTGCCTGAATATACTATAAATAGATAAAACAAATATCCTAACAAAACCTGAGGTGTTGATATTTTTATTATTTTCTATATTTTTATTACTATGAAGTACTTCAGATATATTAACCAAATGTTAGCCTTTGAAAATAACTTTCCCCTCCTCTAGATCCCAGAAGACTGACACCTGGAAAATGTGTTTCATAATCACAGGAAGTGGCCCTCTCCATTTGTGACTACACTTGCAACTGTGATTGCAGGTAAGAATTCAAACACAGGCCACCTGGGTGGCTCATTCAGTTAAACATCTGCCTTCGGCTTAGGACATGATCCCGGAGTCCTGGGATAGAGCCCCACAACAGGCTCCCTGCTCAGCATGGGTTGGGCTTTGTACAAGGGGAGTGGACAGGACAGGGAAGGCTATGTGAATTGGCTAGGGCCACCACAACAAGTTGGCTGTGCTTCTCCCTCTCCCTCTGCCTTTACCTGCCCCGCCCCCCACTCACATGTGCTCTCTCTCTCAAAAAAAATAAATAAATAAAATCTTAAAAAATATATATATTTCAAATGCAAAACCCTAACCTCAAGAAAAACTTGGTACATGTATTTCATCTCTTTTTTTTTTTTTTAAGATTTTATTTAGTTATTCAACAGAGATAGAGACAGCCAGCGAGAGAGGGAACACAAGCAGGGGGAGTGGGAGAGGAAGAAGCAGGCCCACAGCGGAGGAGCCTGATATGGGGCTCGATCCCATAACTCTGGGATCACGCCCTGAGCCGAAGGCAGACGCTCCAACCGCTGTGCCACCCAGGCGCCCCTTCATCTCTTAATCTACAAACTTTTAACAGTAACTCTTATGGAGGCCTTTGATTGATGAGATTACTAATAAGTTAATAATAACCATGGATCAATACTGGTCCATTAGTTGTGACACAGCATATGTAACACAGTAACGAAAGATGTAAATCAGGGAAGAAAGAAACCGGGTGAGGGATGTACAGGAACTCTCCATACTTTTTGCTTTTACATCTCTATAAATGTAAAACCGCCCTAAAATAAAAGTTTATTTCAAACAAGGTAAAAATAAAAATAATCACATACAGGATATTTTCTTGGGCAAGAAAATAAGAGAAGCTAATTCTGGTATATCCCTATTACATCTTCAGTTTCACATTCTGTTGATTTATAAAACAATAAAGAAAAGTGGTCGAGAATCATTTGCGTGGCTTTGACTGTGCTGGATTCCACATGCACACCTGCTTTCCATACATTTCTGAAGGAATTCTATCTCATTCATTGAACAACAACAACAACAAAAGAAATATCTGAGCCACAAAAATGTGCAAGAGCTGAGGTAGGTCTAAGGATTCCAAGACAAAGAAGCATAGGGCCTGTCTTCAAGGTCACAGTCTAAAGTTGAGGTCCTCAAGCATGCACAGTGGCCACTTGAAGAGATTAAAATGCAGGTCTTCATGGGGCGCCTGGGTGGCACGGCGGTTAAGCGTCTGCCTTCGGCTCAGGGCGTGATCCCGGCGTTATGGGATTGAGCCCCACATCAGGCTCCTCTGATATGAGCCTGCTTCTTCCTCTCCCACTCCACCTGCTTGTGTTCCCTCTCTCGCTGGCTGTCTCTACCTCTGTCAAATAAATAAATAAAATCTTTAAAAAAAATAAAAATAAAAAAAAAATAAAATGCAGGTCTTCAGGCCACATCCTACAGAGACAGACCACACTTTCAAAAATACTGATCTATAAAATCTGTGATAAATGCTGTGACAGATGAACACATCTAGGCATCACAGAATTCGATCCCAGGAGGGAAACTGTGGGAGCAGAGGAGTGGGGCACCCAACCCACACTTGAAGGTCAGGAAAGAATTCCTGGAAAAGAAGTGAATTGTTGATCACTTAATAGCAGAATAAACCTTGAGGTCACACCCTGCCTCTAGCGGGGATGGCACAGTACCAAGAACACGTGCAGTGCTTCTGGAAGTCACTGAACGGTGGCCACAAAGCCAGCAGCTGGAAAGCAGCAATGCACGTGCACCTACCTCGGGCTACTCCAGGGCTGCAGAAAGGGGCTTTGTCTTAATTCAGTGGGGTCTGACAAAATATGCAAACAGGATTCTAGAGCCCGAACAGTTGCTGCAGCCCAGAAAACCCTACTGGCTCTCCTCAACTGTGGAGCCATTTCACGGGGAAAAGCTTTTTCACCTCTTAATGGTTTGTCACTTTCAGCCTGTTAGAGGTTGCAAAATCTACTGCCATATTGACCCAGGTTGCTTGGCTCTGAGGCATTTTGCTCTGNTTTTTTTTTTTTTTTTTTTTTTTTTTTTTTTTTTTTTTGTCTTGTGTATAATCAGCACATCTCATTATTGTCACTGTGTTGATATTTAGCAATACTCCAGCCTGCTGCTGGATCTTCTGATTTACTGCCCTAGATCTAGAAACTGAATACCTAAGTGTGAACTAAGAAAACAGTCACTAGAAGAGGGACTAATGTGCTTCACAGATGTCCCTGCACTGCACACACCAAGGAACAAATGTCGACTGTCACCTCTGTGCAGTCTGTGGGGTATACGCAGTGGTTCTGGGCTACCAGTGAGGAGAATCGTGACATTGAAAACCAGACTTAAAACACCCCAGCAGCTACAACAGGACCCAGAAAACAGTAGATCTCCATAAATGTTCTTTCAATCGTTTATTTTGGGCTCCTTTTTTTTCTCACTTCTAATTCTTAAGAGGTGTGGCTCACTTGAGGTTGACAGAAAGTAAACACTACTTGATTTAAGAATCAAAGCAGATGAGAAATTTTAGAAAATTACAGAGAAATCAATGCTGACTTTCTTCCTAATACGAACCCACTATGATAAGAATTGTTCACCATGAAACACCAGGCACACACTACTTACTGAAGACTTCCAAGTTATTGGAAGTAAATGCCAATTCTTTATTTCAGTAATCAAGAGGTAGATATACCTTCAACACCATTTATTTTTATTTAGATTTTATTACTCTGAGAAATTTTGCAGCATGAAGCCCAGCAACAAATTCAGTGAATACACAGAATACAACCTCAAAGACTTTTTTTTTTTTTGGTAATAGTGCACAGTTCATTTAGCCACAAAGTTACTTCTTATCACAAAACATAAGATTCTCCTTGTAACAACAGAAGAAATAGGTAGGAAGGAGGTGGACAGATAAGAAGGATCCAGTGGAACTTGAGAATTGTTTTCTCATCCTACTTGCAAAATAGCCATAACCTCCCAGCTTAAAATCCATCACTATGAAATCCACCATGATTTTTTAAATTCATATAATCAAAGATACAGATGTAGTGAAGAGAAGGGCCATATGCACACCAATGTTTATAGCAGCATTGTCCACAATAGCTAAATCGTGGAAGGAGCCGAGATGCCCCTCAACAGATGACTGGATTAAGAAGCTGTGGTCGGGGCGCCTGGGTGGCACAGCGGTTAAGCGTCTGCCTTCGGCTCAGGGCGTGATCCCGGCGTTCTGGGATCGAGCCCCACATCAGGCTCCTCTGCTATGAGCCTGCTTCTTCCTCTCCCATTCCCCCTGCTTGTGTTCCCTCTCTCACTGTCTTTCTCTGTCTCTGTCAACTAAATAAATAAAATCTTTAAAAAAAAAAAAAAAAGAAAGAAGCTGTGGTCCATATATACAATGGAATATTACTCAGCTATAAGAAAGAACGAATTCTCAACATTTGCTGCAACATGGACGGCACTGGAGCAGATAATGCTAAGTGAAATAAGTCAAGCAGAGAAAGACAATTATCATATGATTTCTCTCATCTATGGAACATAAGAACTAGGATGATCGGTAGGGGAAGAAAGGGATAAAGAAAGGGGGGGTAATCAGAAGGGGGAATGAAACATGAGACTATGGACTATGAGAAACAAACTGAGGACTTCAGAGGGGAGGGGGGTGGGGGAATGGGATAGACTGGTGATGGGTGGTAAGGAGGGCACGTATTGCATGGTGCACTGGGTGTTATACGCAACTAATGAATCATGGAACTTTACATCAAGAACCAGGGATGTACTGTATGGTGACTGACATAATATAATAAAAAATCATTAAAAAAAAATCTACATACTGTGCTCCATTTGTAGAGATTCTGATTTTGTAGATCTGAGGTAGAGAAAGGGCATGTGTATTTTATTAAAAAAACAAAAGAACAAAAACGGGGCACCTGGGTGGCTCAGTAGGTTGAATGTACAACTCTTGGTTTCAGCTCAGGTCATGATCTCGTGGGCTGTGGGCTCGAGCCCCACGATGTGTCTGCTTGAAAGATTCTCTCCCTCTGCCCCTCCCCCATAAGTAAATAAATCTTTAAAAAAGCAAAAAAAAAAAAATTCATATAATCAAAGATAGAATGGAACAATTGTTTTAAAGAATTTGCATGGCAGAGATAAAATATAGTATGAATTTTCATTTCATGATGTCTTTCTCCTCTAGTCCCAAACGTCCCATAAATCACACACACACACACACACATACACACACACAAACTATACTTTTCCTTTTCCGGCTGTGACACTAGTTATTCTGAGTTTGCCATTAAATATTTATTAAAAACTAACTAAACAGTTCTCCAAGCAATGTCAGATACCAGATTGCATGGGTGGGTTGGAGTTATCTAGAGAGAAAGTGAATCTGCTGGGGAAATAAATTTCTGCTGTCAAACACAATCCAGGAGCTACTAACACCAGAAAGGGAGTTACTCTGTAAGCATAGAAACAGAAGCTAAAGACACAGAATTCCAGACTAGAACAAGAAAACAGGCCAGGTCAAAGCCAGGAGACTCACTCTGGCAGCAGGTTCCCAGCTAGGGGCTGGCTGGGCCAGGAGAAAAAGGTCAGGATTGGTGTGACAGGAGGAGCTGTCTCTAAGAGGGCCAAGAAGATTGCAATCTGATGAGGCATTTCCATTGATGTTATGCAAGTGACCTGGAAGAATTTGTGCGAGATGCCTATCTTACAACCTCCGTGCATTCCAGCCTCTCACAGTATCTGGATCAGTGGCATTAAACTGAAATCTATCATGTTTCCAGACCATTATGACAGTTCTCCTCTATTTGGAGAAACAGTCCTCTCTGCAGACTAAATAACGCTTTTTTATATAAGGTACCAAAAGGCAAATAGGTCGTACAGTACAGAATCATACGGGAGGCTGTGTGCCCTTTTGCTTTGCTTGCCTTGCTTGCTTGCAAACAATAAAAACCTTTCTGAACAAATGAAAGTGAACTTTGAAACCAGCAAAACATTTTGGGCACCTTGCCACAAAGATATTCTCCAAGCAACTGCAGGCCATCTGCTGTCATGTATAGCTCTATATTTCTTGCCACGGACTGGATCTGCAGTTAAATGAATCTGTCATAGAATTATGGCCTTGATGCTTTGATGTGAAAAAATCACTAACTAGATCTAGATCGAAGGATGAGGACAAACTGGTCAATTTTCAGTAGGATGATGCATATGGGACCTCATTGAAAGTCATGTCTTATCTTTATTTATTAACTAAGCTGTATTCATTTTTCCTGGATTAACTTGAAAGGCTCTACTAACAAAAACAGCCACCATTTACTATAATCCTTCCTGCAATTTGCCAAGTAGCGTGCAAGGGATTTTACATGGATACACCTTTAAAGACTCACAACAGCCCCATTATCACCATTTTGCAAGTGAGGAAACAGACCCAGGATGCAGGATGGCTGGGATTCAACTGCAAGTCCAACTCCACAGCCTCTTCCCAAGTGTATCGTGCTCCACAAATTACATGGAAAAATGAGCATTCTATAGATACCCCTCGGATTCACCATCCCAAGGAAAGCAATGTATCGGTAGAGGAAAATGTAATAAAATACTGAAGGCACCTAAAGAATCCCCAGTCTCAGCACAATCGGGGATGATGATGACAGCTGCAACGCCAGTCAGAAGAGAAAGAAAATACAGAATCTAAATCCAAAGACTCAAACCTCTATCCCAGACAGCCAGAAATCACTTCTGTCTTTTAAGCCGGAAGTTAACCATCTTCAAACTCAAAAGAAATTCAGGTCATTCAAAATCTGCCATTTTGGAGGAATTTCCTTCAGAATCAGTAAGTTTTAAAAAAGAGATCCAAACAACAGAAAAAAAGGGGGGGAGGGTGCAATGTATGGAAGGGCAACACACTGAAGAATTTGTCTAAAGAGCCATTAAACATATGTAGGGAAGTTCAATTTCACAAAAAAAAGAAATGCAAGTTCGAGCACCTGCATGGCTCAGTCGGTTGAGCACTGGACTCTTGATTTAGCCTCAGGTCATGATCTACAGGCCACGCAATGCAGCCCCGAGTGGGGCTCCATGCTGAGCGTGGGACCTGCTTAAGATTCTCTCTCTCCTTCTCCATCTGCCCCTCCCCCCCCACTCGCTCACACACGCTCTCTCCCTCTCTCTCTCAAAAAAAAAAAAAAGAAAAAAAGAAATACAAATTCATTTATATACTACTTTTCATCTCCACACTTCAAGGACAGCAACTTAAGAGTAGACACTTAGCTGCCCCCAGCAATTACTCAAATGAACTAAGATATATGTACACATTTCATTATTTCTAACTTTTTTTTTTTTTTAATGGGATGCTACTAATGCTGGATGGTTCCAACTTTGGTTCAAAAAGAAAAACCACACTGCTTGTGGGAACTTAGATATAAAGCTGCACATTTGTATATTCATAGGAAAAGGTGTGGCGGGACAAACAAAACTATTAACAATGGCTATGGGGGGGGGAGAGAGAATGACAATTTTCTACTCTGTATAATGTTTATTCTGCAATGAGTTTTTTTTTTTTTTTTGGAAAGAAGCTGATTACTTAAGGTTTTTTTTTTAAGGTATTTAAATACATTATTAAAAATTACTTTTGGGATCAAAAATTTCTTACAACGAAATACCTAACTTGACAGCCACCCTCACAGAGAGCCATACTTACTTTTGCCCAGTTCACAGTCCAAGTTTCAATCCTGTGGTTTAGACAGAACAACTGACCTGTGTTCCTTTAGTCCCAGACTAAAATTTCACTTTGACACAATGGTAAAACTAGGCTATGACTCACCTTCCTCTGCAGAACAATGAAAGTTCTAGTTCGGTGGGAAAAAACTACTTGAGATGCCAGTTCACTGAACTGTTCAAATCAAGGGCAAAATATTGAGGCAGGATCGAGCGAGTCACTGCACCCAGATCCTATCTAGTGCTCCTACCAGTCCTTGCTCCTACCAGTCTTTTAGCTGGCCCTCCCATTAAATCTGGAATTTGCAAATGGTTAGAGTAGGAAGCACCTGGTGCCCTCTAAATAAGGGTCAAAGAACCCAACTGTAACATGCAATGGATCCAGGACCCATGTCATGAGCATACCTTTTAGTAATGCCAAGGAAAAACACAACTAAAATGATGACAGAGTGCACTGCGTCAGCTTAAATATATTTTAAGTATCATAATGAACAAAATATTTGTTTTCCTATTCCTAGACTCTAGGTACTAGATAAAGCCCATTATCAGCAGACTAGATTTTTATAAGTTTTATAGAACTTATTCTTTTTATTTACCTTGAATGTTACTATAGTTTGCAAGGTGCTTTAAATGCCCCCTGGGGAATATGAATGGTTTGGAGACCTAGCTCATTGGATCAGTGACTTACACAGTCAGTCGTAAGGGGAACTGAGACCAGGGTCCATACCTTGAATGGCTGTTCAATACCATATTAGTTACACATATCATCTTCCCCCAAAATTCTTTTGTTTCAAACAAGTCACTCTGTTCACCCTTCTTCTTCCAATTTAACAATTTTCTCTCTCACCTCTGCAAATTATATTCCACCTGGTCTTCCCAACCACCAATGCATTTTCTTTATAAACATTAAGATCAGCTAAAAATTCACAAGGCCTGAGAAATTTTCCCAGACAAACTTCACTACACTCTGATGCAATCAACTGGCAGGTCAGGAAGCCCTTAAGATCTGGCAAAGATAAACATACTCCTTCCTTTCAAACTAGTCCTTCCAGGTCCTTGCAGAGAACCTCCTGGTACTGTCCCCCACCAGCCCCACCTCCACATTCCCACATACAGACATGCCAGCCCCTGATGAAATTCTTATTCCAAAGTTCTCAACCTGCCTTGCTTCATGAAGACACTGCCAACTGGGAGGCTTGTCTCTTGAGAGGGCTGCTCAATGGGCCCCAAGGTTAGCCGGTTCCCCCGTGATCTCTTCCAGGAGCTTCTTCCTAGATGACAGCTGATATTTGGAGGATTTCACAGTCTAATATAACATACTCTCCTACATCAGCACCAACAGGAAACGAAGAGATCCAACCCTCTTCCAGCCTTCCTGTTGCTCAGAGGAATTGATTCGTTCATTCCACAAGGAGATACTAAGCCTTTCCTGCAATGTCAGGCACACGGTGAAGTGCTGGGTACAATGGTCACAAAGTTTCCTTCTTTCCCTCTTCATGGAGCTTTCAGTCTTATAGGGAACAAGTAACATACCTTGTGCTTCTCCCCCTTGAATCTACAGTAGAATCACTCAGAGGGTTTTTGAAAAGCTACAAAGTCAAGGCCGCAGCCTGCTTACATCAGAACCTCTGGCCATGGGGCTTCAACACTGGTGATTCTAACATGGAGCCAAGGTTGAGGATATTTTAACTAATCCATCCAAAAAGGAAACAGCTGGCATAGAGTCCTGTCAGCCAACAAGGAGGCAGGAAGGATGGTGAGAAAAGCTGGGCCTCCCAGCAGTGGCTTCCTGAGCAAGGCGATTTCTAGACATATATCATCTGTGTCTACAGGTCGTAGAATGGCACCAAATAATTTTTTATTTCACATTTTCAAGACTTTTTTTAAACTTTGGTCTCCCTTAATTAGATTTTTTTTTTTAAGATTTTATTTATTTAGTTGACAGAGATAGAGACAGCCAGCGAGAGGGGGAACACAAGCAGGGGGAGTGGGAGAGGAAGAAGCCGGCTCCTAGCAGAGGAGCCTGATGCAGGGCTCAATCCCAGAACGCCGGGATCACGCCCTGAGCCAAAGGCAGACGCTTAATGACTGCGCCACCCAGGCGCCCGTAATTAGATTATTTTTAACACTTGATCATGTGTACACAGACATCAAGATTAAGAAAAGGAATGTCACAAAAGTTTTGGGTTAACACTGTAAGATAAAAAAAGATTCTGTATCAAAGAAAGATAGATGACAGAGAGATTTGGTGATATGGAGATTTGGATTTCAGCTTACTCAGTTTTTCCCTGTTGTATCTCAGTGGATGGCTGGGAGGCAAATACACTGGGGTCCCCATTTCAGATCACACCACAGAACAAAGGATCGGCAACTTCAAAAATAACACTGACTGGCTGATTTTGAGCAAATACATATCTAAAATTCACTCCACTTTATACCTTGTTTTTTATTATTCCCTTTAAATTCTACAACGGTCATTTGCATATCAGCTCTGTATTGTCAAAAGTTTAATGCAAAAAACTTATGGTTTCATTCTTTCTACTTTACTTGAGGTCTGTAAATAAAGGACTCATCCAAAGAAAAAAAAAAAAGAATTCATCCCAAAGTTTAATCTATTATGGAGACTGCTCTAGAAGCCAAAAAAAAGGCCGTATATTGCAATGAAATACAACATCCATTAAAAATGCAATTTTTTTGTATCTTCATTTCTAACAAGATGACTAGAGATCTACCCAGCAGATACAAGGAAATATTCAGTTAATCAAAAACCAATGAGAAGAGAGCCTAGACCTTTGTGGATTTTGAAATCAAGTACACATTGGTTTGCTATTTTTATTAAAAGAACATGCCCTGAAAAAACTTTTGTAATGTTTTCAATATTCCTAAAGCCCTTGGACTGATCAGAGGGCAGGAAAGAATGCTATCTAAATGGACCAAAATTCATATTTAAAGCTTCAGTCTACTCACTTTGAAATGTGCTTACTATTTAAAGATTTGTTTGTATTTTTCTCCTGTCTTTTGATTTCACCACCATAGTCACTTGAGGCCCTTTGTAGCAAGACAGTAACACACACACAAGCAGACTGTGGAGACTATTAATGCCAGAGAAGGAAGATTAAATCAGAGTCCAGAGATATCTTTGAAAGGCCATGATGCCACAATGCTTTCCTATGCATGGGATTTTAATTCTGGTCCCTGAACAGTATTTTAATTTTCAGTTGAGAACATATTGTTCTTTAAATAAGAAAGAAAAGTAATAGCCAAGAAGTGAGTTACAGCCCACTGATCTCCTATTACACTTGGCCAAGAAACCAAACTGACTAAGAAAATATGGACTGCTTCAAATATTTTAGTTTAAATGTGCTCCAGAGAGAACACGCCTACCAGCAGTGACCACCTCACTCACACGGAGTTAGGAAGGAAAACAAGAGGTAAAGAGTAATTCCGAAGGGAAAAAAACTCATATTGCAAAAATTCTAACCAGCATTCAAGCATGAATGTGAGGTCAAACAATACCTGGGTTTTTGTTTTTTTGTTCTTTTTCCTCAGAAAGCTTATACAACCAGTACACAAATATATACATTAAACAAGACATGGACATCTGATCTGATCAGAAAATCTAAGTCACCCTGGAGTAAACCGCGCTGAGAAACATACATGACTACATCCAGCGCGAACTTCGGCATCTCTGTTTCTCCTCAACAGCACGGGACTAAAACGGAACCCCCTTCATTTACAGCACCACAAAGTCCAAATGTCCTCTTTGCCTCCTTATCAGCTCTATATTACATATTTTAAAAGGTAAAATATCTTTTTAGCCAGCACAATAAATCAGGTACACGCTGGGATGAGCTCTGTCACTATCCAACAGCAGAGGAAACTTTTGACAATAAATAGTCAAACCACATAATAAGCTACTTTGAAAATACAAGAGGTACTGCAGCACATTTGTCACAGCAGATTTATGGACCCTCGAGTGCTTTTTTTCCAAAGAAGCCAATAACTGGCAAACTGTCACATTCTGTAGAGAAGGATGAAGCAGACAGTGTTGGTCTCCACTACTCGGAGTCTAGACAGATGTGGCGTCAGGAAGCACAAACTGGTATGTTCCCCTCACCAGCCAGGCCCTGTCTTCAGAGGCTCTGGTACTTAACAAATCGGGTTCAGTAAGTGACTAAGAGAGTGCTGTCTTTGCTGTGGTCCCCTTTTCAAAACCTCCCAGGCCGGGAGTCATGCAAGTTGACAAACTTACCTGGTAAGTGCTTGCAGGCCTGGTGAGCTCCTCGCCCTGGCAAGTCAAGTCTGCACTTTTTCCAACGAAACGGCGTGGCTGCCGGGCTGCTCATCACCTACAGTGGCTTAAATGACGAGGGAGAAGATGCAGAGGAAGTGGACAACAAAGCAGCCTGCGAACTGCACACTGGGATGTCCTGTTTTGGGGTGGCTTTCATTTTTCCCATGAGAGGATCTGACTAAAGCTAACCCAGCCTCCTCTGCATACCAGACAGGAAGTTACATTTCGCAGCCAGTGAGAACTCCTTAGGTAGTTTTTATTATTATTGTTATTGTTGTTTTGTGGATTTTTTCTTTGTTAACTGTCACAACTCAGGGCCTTTGAATGTTCCTAACCTACGACAAAGAGATTATAACTGTGCTTCCTGTTTTGACAGTGTTGGCTGGAGAGGGACACCTCCACCCACCTCGCTACCCACTATGTATATAAATAGAGGCATTTGCCCTGGGTGCACAACTGGGCTGAAGAGTTTGGTTACATATTAACTATACTTCAAAGACAAAATCAGAATTGTTATTTTACTTTATTACGCACATATACCTTGAAGAAATGAAATTCAAAAGGACTTCTTAAATCCTTATACATTACTCTTACGGAAAAAAAATAAGCTTCACCACACAGAGTTATAAAATAAGAAGTAAAACTTTTGACTCATATTTTCCAGCCTATGCGATTCTGTGTCTGCGCTGTGCTCTCTTGCTCGGCACACGTTATCCACACACAAGCAAGGAAAATCATTACCCATAGTGCCCCACCCTCTTCTCTTTCTATTCTTTTTTTCTCTCCTGCTTCGAAATGGAAACTTTTTACTTATAAGCAAAGGTTTTCATATTTCATAGAATATGTACCCTTGCCAGGATCCCCAGGGGCTTAAGGTAAAAGCCATCTCTGTCCCTGCTACAGACTGAGGGACGAACAAGAGAATTTGCCAGGACTTGCCCCGCTCTTCCCCTCCTTATCTCTATGTGTTTCCTACATTAGAAGCTGTTGGACTCCAGCAAAATACTTTCTAATACAATCTCCAAGTCTGTAAAATGGGGGCAGTGGCCACACCTGTGTGCTTGGATTGCTGTGAGGAACAAGTAGCAAAAAGCACACCGCTACAGATTATGCCACATGGTCAAAGCCCAATTCCTTTTTTTTTTTTTACAAAGATTTTATTTATTTATTTGAGAGAGTGAGAGAGAGCACCAGGGGGTGGTGGGCAGAGGGAGAAGCAGACCCCCTGCTGAGAAGGGATCCCGATGTGGGACTGAATGTCAGGACCCTGAGATCATGACCTGAGCCAAAGGCAGACACTTAACTGACTGAGCCACCCAGGTGGCCCCAATTCTTTCTTGTAAGAGCTTTACTGACGTATAATTCACACAGTATGTAATTAAGCCATTTAAAGTGTAGAATTCCAGGATTATTAGCATTTTCACAGAGTTATAGGCATCCATCACCACAATCAACTTCAGGACACTTTCATCACCCCAAAAAGCAGTCTCTCTCTGTCCTCTCCCCCACCGGCCAGCCCTAGACAACCACGAGAATCTACTTGCAGGTCGCTATGGGTTTGTCTTTTCTGGACATTTCATATAAATAAAATCATAGCATATGTGGTCTTTTGTGACAGGCTTCTTCAACTTAGTATAATGTTTTCAAAGTTCATCCATGTTGTAGCATGTAACAGTACCTCACTTCTCTTTATGGCTGAATAATATTCCCTTGTATAAATACCCCACATTTTATTTATTCACTCATCAGATGATGGACATTGGGGTTGTAGTTAACTTTTGGCTAATACAAATAATGTCGCTAGGAGCATTCATGAACAAGTTTTTATGCTGACATGTTTTCATTTCTTGATAAATGAATGGATAATGAAGACGTGTATATATGTGTGTGTGTATATATATAATGGAATATTACTCAGTCACAAAAAAGAATGAAATCTTGCCATCCACAACAACACAGATGGAGCTAAAGGGTATTATGCTAAGCAAAGTAAATCAGACACAGAAAGATAAATTCCACATGATTTCATTTATGTCGAGTCTAAGAAACAAAACAAACAAACAGAAACAGATTCATAAATACAGAGAACAAACGTGTGATTGCCAGAGGGCAAGGGGTAAGCTGGTGGACAAAACAGGTCAAGGGGATTAAGAAGTACAAACTTCCAGTCATAAAATAAGTAAGTCACAAGAAGGAAAAGTACAGCATAGGGAATATAGTCAATAATAGTGTAATAACTTTGTATGGTGACTGATGGTAACTATACTTACCAATTGTAAGCACAGTGTAACATACACAATTGCCAAATCACTATGTTCTACACCTGAAACTAATGTAACATTGTGTGTCATTCATTCTTCAAGTAAAAAAGAAATGTTATATGGGGAGGATAGTAATTATTCTAATTCAAAGGGATTATCCAATCTAATTCAAAGAACTAATTTCAAATTTAAAAATGCCAATTCAAAAAGATTATCAGTTTTTTACTAAAGCTAAGGGATTATCTAATCTAAATCAGAGGAATTATAGTTTTCTTCAGACTTTATGGTATTGGAACAAATTCAAGTACAAATATGTTAATTATCTCTTTCCTAAAACATCCTGTCTTAGAATTTTCATTTTCTTGATCCCTAAAAGAAGAAAAATAAACAGAATAAAACCTACACAAAATATGACAAACAAAAAAAATGTCATAAGCCTTAAAAATAATTTATTTTCCAATATAAGACCTCAAGCCTTACAACATGTATTAAGAATATGATTCATCCCTCTCCTAAGAAATTTTCCATGTCCCAAGGCTGCACTATGTAATCCATTGTTTTAGTTATTTCTTGGCATACAGCTAACTATGAAACTGGCCGCTGAACTTTCCTATGTCCAATAGAACTTTCCATTGTGGGAAATTTCTAAAACGTTCATGTTAAGCTAAGTGGAAATGTCATCATAGCTCAGGAGCAAATAAGGTCTGTGTCAACGAGTACAACTTCTAAAGCAGATTCTATGCAGGAAAAGCAAACCATTGATCAAACACAAGCACAAAGGCTTTATCGGAGTTGCTATAAAAACTTGATGGTGAAGAAAATCAGAAGCAACGATCAGCTTATCGAAGGTATCTAGAAAGTTCTTCTAAAAAGATCTAATAGGAGGGCACTTTTTAAAATTGTTTTGCAACGTCAGAATGCATCTATCCACAGACCCCTTCTTCTAGATTACACGTTGACCTCATTTCTAGTTCTTGGGAAATCAATAGACCATTTATATTGCAAGTATCTGTCTAGGGACGCACTTTCTTATTCAATCTGGTGTTGACAGCAATAATCAAATTTTGTACATACCACTAGTTCTTTTATAGCTCTACAGCAACTGGCTGCCAGCCTAGGTCCACGGTCTCACCAAAAAGGAAGGAGAGGATTGGACTCAAGAGAGAAGCACAGAACGAATCAGCTGAAACGACAGGAGGTGATACAGAAGCAAGACAGCCACGGAGAGACCAGGCTCTCTCCAGCGGGGAGGCACATGCCCATCAGCTTCAACACAGTCAGGCAGTGGAGAGTCGACCTTGCTGTTGAAGGCATGCATTTTCTTCATCCTTTCTCTTATCTACAAACCATCTTGGCTTTGAACATCTCATTGTAACTGTCGGTCCTAAGGAACCTCTATCTAACCCTGCAGAGCAGCTGATGAAAACTAGAGACAAACCACACCCTCCAACACCAGGGAGGCCCAAGTGAACACTGGAGTCAGAGCACTTCCTGTGAACTCTCTAGACTCTACTGGCTTCATTTCGTAATTCTTCTACACGCACAAAGGCTGGAATCAAACATTTTTCTCAGACCACAAAATGCTAAATTAATCTTATGAAAAGCAAGGTTAGCTTTAAAAATAATTGGGGAGGCAGGAGACCTGACTGAAATTTTATGGGACTTGCTGTTACAGACTTGGAATCTCCAAGAAAACTATACTCTAGCTAATAGATATTCTCTACTTAAAAGCAGCACGGATGATGCCATGTCCTGGTATGACAAGCAACTTTTTTTTCTCATATTTTAGAACTTGAAGTAATTTTAGATTTACCAAAAAAGGTGTAAAAATAGTACCCAGAGTTCTCATATGCCCCTCACTTAGACGCCCCAAACATTACCATATTACATAACCAGAGGATGACTGTCAAACCATACAATTAGCACTGATGCAACACTTCAAACTACTCTACAGGTCATGTCCAGATTTCTCCACTTGTCCTGTCTTCCTGGGGATTCATGATTCAGTCCAAGACCCTGCACACAAGCAACACTTCAAAAATCCAGGATGTGTCCTTTTCAATAAATCATGCACTATCTCATGAACATTTCTTTTTTTTTTTTTTAAAGATTTTATTTATTTATTTGACAGAGATAGAGACAGCCAGCGAGAGAGGGAACACAAGCAGGGGGAGTGGGAGAGGAAGAAGCAGGCTCATAGCGGAGGAGCCTGATGTGGGGCTCGATCCCACAGCGCCGGGATCACGCCCTGAGCCGAAGGCAGACGCTTAACCACTGTGCCACCCAGGCGCCCCTCATGAACATTTCTGATCCCTCCAAGAGTTCTGTTTCTTCTCATGCTAATGAGGAGGTGTCATCGTTAACCATGGAGTCTTCCAGGCTAGGAATGTTCTTTTCCTCTACAAGTCTCTTCATATTTACTCTGTCGGTCTTACCAACCTTACCATGTAAACACAGGTCAGCCCTTTCCAAAACCCTTGAACCAGTTGTTTTGCCAAATTAGAACTTTTCCCACTTGAGCAAAGTTAATAGAGCACAGAGGGCATATGTTACTTTAAAACAAAACAAAACAGCAAGATCCAGGGCAATTTCCCCTAAGCAAACGCGTTAATAGTTCTGCAATAAATGTGTGTCATGAATGATAAGTAAGAATAAGTAGAGCTTTTTAAAAAGCATCCTAGCAGTTCAAGTCAGATTTCACCAACAAATGAATTCAGGTCAAGCTCAGGCTTACTGTCAAATGAGTTACAAAGAAAGTATCTTTTGGTGTTGAGTTCTTTTAAACTACTATCACTGTGGATGAGGGATGGTGAAACTGCCTGTGAAATCCATGGCCTTGCTCAGCTCCCGCCTACCTCAACCACATCCTCTTTCACTCCGTCTCCCGATGAAGCCACCTGCAGTGTCCCCTCTGCCTCCAGGCTCTCTCCACACCAATCCACCTTTCCACAGATTCCCTGGAGTGATCTTTCTAAAATATCTACAACTCCCTAGCCTCATAATCCTTAAAGATTTTCCCATGCCAGAAAAAAGGTGGGGGGTTGGAATCTAATCATCTTCATAAAGTATACACAGGTCTCCACTATCTGAGCCAACTCTCCTGGTGGTCCAGACCATCTACACAGCATTACAAAAAAGGTATAGTCTCTGTCCCTCAAGATTCTCACGGTCGAATTCAATCCCTTTCATATTCTCAACTGAGTAATTATTGTTTAGAATACGACTTCTCTAATAATCAGAGTGTATCATGATATTTTAACTCATTTTTTTTCTAACTAGGAAATTCTAGCTTAGTTCTTGATCACATTAAAGATTACTAACAAAATCCCACATGTTGACAAGAAAAGGATTTTTCACATGATTTTAATAACATATCTAAAAATACTCACAACACTACTGTTGATATGGTTAAAACAATTACAAAGAGGAAAAGCCAGGAAAACTTTTCTAAAAACAAGCAAAACCAAAAAAGTAACATCAAGGATGGTATTTAATGGGCTGAGTGATTTCTCATGAGATTGTTTTTCCAAAGCACGAAGATATAAATAAAATCTGAAATCATGCTTTTGTTTCCATATTAGTATATTAATGGAATGGAATGACATTATAATCAACAAAATTACATTAGAGAGAGTTAAGCCAAAATACCCACCATTGAAGAGCTTAGAATTTATCCCCAATCACGCAGAGGCTGACCTCAGATACAGACGTTAAGAACATGCCAGTGAAGGAGGAAAGAAATCATACTTTAAGTATTATTAGTTTTGTTTCCTAGCATGCAAACAGTCAAAGATACCTACTTGGAAAGATGAATTAAAAGAAAAAATTCCTACAAGTTGTATTTCAGGATTAAATTATAAGCGTTCTTACAATTATCTCAGGAAAACTGCACAAAAGTAAAGAGATTCAGAGGTAAAGAATCAGTACCACCAAATCGCTTAATGAGATGGGTAGAGAGAGATGGTAGGTGCACACATCCACGCTCTACACCCAGACAGGTGAGGAGGGCTCTGAGCAGGAACCTAGGGTTCCCTCCCAGGGTAGCTCTCCTCTGTGTGTGTGTGTGTGTGTGTGTGTGTGTGTGTGTGTGTGTGTATGTGTACATGCATGTAGCAGGGTTTCTCACCAGGAATGCTACTTCCAAACAGAAATGGCCATGGCCTGGAATCAACAGAAGTGAGGCCCAGGAGCTGATGCCATCTGTGTTAGAACAGGCTGACACTACATGGCTGCCGAGTGACACCAAGGCTTTATAGGATCCAGCCTGCCAGGCCAGCAGAAGGAACCCTGCAGTACTGGCTGCTGAAGGCAGGGGTCCCTGGAATGGCCACTCCAGAAGCAAGCATCCCATCCTAGCAGAAGAAAGGAATGTCATTGCCAGGGTTCTGCAGGGAGCAGGAATAGTTATCTAAGGAGACATCAAAAGAGATGAATAAAATAACACAAATGCTTTAAAAGGAAAGAGGAATTTTTAAACATTATTTTAAAAGGAAGAAAATGGAAGTGATTTTTCTCAATTTTTTGCATGTTCTGTTTTTATAAACCAGGTGAAAAAGAAATGCTGCCATCCGTTAACACAGTGACTGGCACATTGCAAGGACTTAATAAATGAACACTTAGTGGAAAAAAGAGAAAGGAGCTGATGTGGAAGACATCATCAGAGCAGAAGTTAATAGCAGAGCAGGACAGCGAGAGGAACCCAGGCTGGTTCTCACATCCAAAGAGCACAGTGAGTGTGACAAGCCCACCTGATATAGACAGAGGTGGCAAGGTCTATGATGGGGGCAAAGAAAAACTGCAGCACTGGGGCAGACCCCAAAACTGCGAAGGGGGCTCCACAAGGGAGTAGAGAGCTGTGGCCAGGCAAGAAGGACACTTTCAGAAATATAAAGGTGGAATCATTTTTAAAAGTAGAAGCAACCTGCTGGTCTGTAGGGCAAAGGTCAGCAAGTGATTTTTGCTTGAGGTGCATCTGCTGGCATTGTGAGGAAAACTTCTCCAGTTTCAGAGGGTTCTAGAACCATCATGCTTCATGAGAAGGTATGAAGAAGAGAAGCAGGTGAATTATTCTTCATTGTTAGCAATAAAAACATTTAGTGGGAAAAGTGACCTAAGTCACACCCACAGGGCACACCAGCCTACAAATCCAAACATGGGACTCATATAACACTTTGCCCCTCAGTCACTTGCAGTGACGATCTCAATTCAATGTCTTCTGTTTGGAGCTCTTACGCCCTTATGCAAATCTGAGGATGTTGGCCACTCAGGAGATATGGGTATTAACATGTGTGAGTCATCTGTCTATTCTGCTTGCAGCTGATACCACACAAAGATAGTCCTGTCTAATTATGGGCACACCTACCCAAACTCCCATGGGTCCTACCTCTCAGCTTGGGAATGAGGTGTAATCATCTACTTGTGACAACTTAGGGCTGAGCGTGGTGAGACTATGAAGGAAAGATCCAGGTAATAACGAGGCAGAACCAATGCCAAGCACTGACCAGGCATATTTTCAATCAGCTCCAGGACTTCTGAGATGACAGGGTTTCCAAGAGGTAACCAGGTGAGGAACAGAAAAAGCAAGTACTGGTTATCACTCAAGAATTTAGGAGCCACGGCACTTAGCAACAACGTCCCAGGGCCCAAAGCCGGGATCCCTGAGCGCCTACTCTGTTGCAGGCAGTGCAGTGAGAACCAGTTCCCAGGCCAGGCACAGTGACGCAACACCAAGTGCCACAGAAGGGAGGCTGTGGCACTTGCTATCACCACGCGGATCGGGCTGAAGCACCGAGACAGGCTGGAGCCCATAAAAAGGGAAAAGAGAGGGCAGAGGCTGAGCAAACAAGGTGGGAGTGCTCGCTACAGAAGGCAAGAAATGCACAAGCAGCCTATTGTTAAAGTATTCTGAGAAGTCACAGAGAACAGGGAGGAAGATAGCAGGGTGGAACTTGGAAACAATTCCAGAAGGTACAAAAGAGAAAACAGTGATCCAGAAATAAGGCAAAAACAAAAGTCAGGCCCTCTTATCCCAGCGCAGGCTCTGAAGGTGAAGAGGCCGTGACCAACTTTGCCGGTTGGGATCATTTAGGTACGTTCCACACAAAGCTCTACTTTCCATAAAATGTTTCCACTTGGAGAAGGTCCATGAGTAAATCTGTCTGTCTATAAAAGTATAAATAAAGCAAATATAACAAACTTGGTTTTAAATTGGAAACTCTGGACTAAAATATCTTCCGAGAGGTTGCCAACTCAGGAGAGTGCTGGAGGCCCTGATGTCCCCATTGGAACATGGGTATGTAACTGCTCAGTAAAAACCCACCAGCTTCAGGGACCTCTGAACCTCAAGGTTCCTTCACATTTATTTTCAGTGATGCCTGCAAAATTCCTACAAGTTAAGCTGTACCAATATCTCAACTCTCCTTTGAAAGATGAAGTAACAGAGTTTCATGACACCAGATGAAACACAAATTCACTTTGCACATTTTTTTTTAAGATTTTATTTATGCATTCGACAGAGAGACACTTTGCACATTCTTAACCTCAGAACCAGCTCCTAGCCCCACAGCTTTTCCTTCCACTGGTCGTGAGCCTTCTAAAGCAGCTCACCGGTGTTCCGGGGCAGTGCCTTAACCAACATGGGGCCCAGAGATTTCCAACTTCGTTTCCCGAAAGTAAATGATACTATACAGTACTTCCGCTCTTCCTCAGAGTCATAGCCAAAAACCATATGAAACCAAGAGGAAATGCTATTCCTCAACAGCAGGAAGGTTCCAAGTATCAGGTAGCAGCAACAGCTGCAGAAAGCCGTCCTGCCCCACCCCAGTCCCAAACCCTGGCACAAACACTGGCCTCAGGATCTTGCCGTCCGCTCACGTGGGAGTCTTTCTGCAACAGGACAGAAGGACCTAACACTTCTGCTCTCGAAGGCATTAAAATCATACCCTGAAGGAAGAAGGTGGTGACTCTTCACATGACCAACTACTCTGACCCCCTCCACACCAGAAAGAGGGGGGAGGAAAAGGAAATGAAAGCAAGTGACTCTAGGTTCAGGATTTTGTATGCAAGAATAGCCAGCAACAGGTGCAGCGTTCCGGTGAAATTAAGCCTCTCAAAACGCCTTTTGCCTCCGCAGCACAAAGAGCCCAAGCCCAGAAACCCAACATTAGCAATGATGTCAGAAGTGCAAATCATCATCATTTTCTCGCCAGTAGCAATTTTGTAAAAAAGAAATTACCACACGGACCACAAAATATGTCTCTGCTGACACATGACTTCTTTCACATCACCCTCTCCCCCAATTTACTCCAAAATAATCTAACCATTGACCATACTCAAACATTTTTTCATGCCTAGTGACTAGCACAGCACCTGGTATAGAGTACCTGGGCAATATATACTTAGCAAATGAGTGACTGAAACAAACAAGCATGGAAACAAAAAGTTGTCTTTGCAAATAAAGGTAACAAAATCTTACCTTCAGAGCAGTATGCAAATGTGCTTTTTCCTATCCTCAAAAAGAGAACGGAAGGTCGAAATCGGGAGCCGAGAGCAAGAGCTCTCACTAATGAACAGATCAGCAGTTGCCAAACAGCCATCCAACCCCTGGCTGAAGCCAACAGTCCTGTCAGCCACCCCTTGGCATTAAAAGACCTACGCACAAGGGATTCTCATTTGGAGGAGACCAAACAGGGAAGACAGTCATAACCACTGGAGCAATTTGGCCTTTAGGTTTTCCTTTCTTTCAACACGCCATGTCACATAGCATTTTCCACCTGCCATTACTATAAAATATACAAAATAAATTTCATTGTGTAATCATATCAAACAAGATAAAAATAACCCACTGGTAATATGTTATGGAAACTGTGCTAAATGTGATGTGTGTGAGATAAATAGAAGTACGGATGAGATGTAGGAGAGATGAAGCCATTCTATGAATTATAAAAACTGAGAGAAGGAATAGAGGAAAATGACATAAGACTGAGCCCATGGATGGAAAATGTCTGCGGCATGGATACTGTATTAAATAAAAAGTGTGAGAACATCACTGATTTGTATAAGATAAAGGGCTTAAATAATGATATTAATTATAAAAATAAAGTTTCAGAGCACAGATAAGTTAAATCATCAAAATTAGCAGATGTCTGAGAACTGAGAAGTACAAATAAAAATTATAGTGTAATAAATAATTTTCTAAAACTACCATAAAGAATAAGTCCATTTATGGGCGCCTGAGTGGCTCAGTTGGTTAAGCCTCTGCCTTCTGCTCAGGTCATGATCTCAGGGTCCTGGGATCCAGCCCCACTTTGGGCTCTGTGCTCAGTATAGAGTCTGCTTGGGATTCTCTCCTTCCCTCTCCCTCTACCCCTCCCCCCTGCTCGTGCGTGTGCTCTCTCTCTCTCAAATAAATAAATAAAATCTTTTTTTTAAAAAAGAGTAAGTCCACTTAATGCACTCTTCATTCAATTTTTTTTAAATTAATGAATTTCCCTTTTATTTATAACAAGAAATCCGAGTAAAATGACTCATCCTTATATATTCAATTTAAAGAACGCTTAGATTTTTCAAGTCATTCCTTCCAAGATCCAAAATAACTCTACTTTCTTTTACCTTTTAAAGGTCTTGAATAAAATTCTTAACTGAGATCCTAAATGCCCAATTAAGAATTACTTCAAATTCAAGGAATAAACTGGAATAACACATACATTGAGAGTGCTTTGGGGGTTTTTTTGTTTTGTTTTTGGGGTTTTTTTTTTAAGATTTATTTATTTATTTATTAGACAGAAACAGCCAGCGAGAGAGGGAACACAAGCAGGGGGAGCAGGAGAGGAAGAAGCAGGCTCCTAGTGGAGGAGCCTGATGTGGGGCTGGATCCCGGAATGCCAGGATCATGCCCTGAGCCGAAGGCAGACGCTCAACGACTACGCCACCCAGGCGCACCAAGAGTGCTTTGTTTTTTAAGTGACATCTTTCCATTCATGCATTCATTCATTTGCAAGATCTATCATCCCTACAGGCCAGTGATGAACAAGAAAATCTTGGTCCCTGCCCTGGTGGAGATCACAGTGTGGGGGAACCTATCAATCACAAAGTCAACAAAGCAATTGGCATCGTGACTAGTGGGCTGAAACGAGCAACAGGACAAGTGGTAGGAGATGACAGGCTGAGACCTACTCCAGACGGGCAGTCAGGACAGGCATCTAGGAAGACAGGCGATTTAATCCAGTGCCCAAACCCAGAGAGAATAGCAGGGGCTAGCCAAGAGCCAGAGGCCAGGTACTCCAGGCAGAGGAAAGAGTCTGAAAAGAGGCTGTACCCAGAGCTGCAAGCCAGCCATGGACCGGGCCATAGGCAGTGAGAGACGAGGCACACTATAAATATGGAAATGGCATCTCACCACGTGATCCCCGACATGCCTTTGCCATTACACACACTTTCCCTTGGCCAGGAATCTTTCTCTTCCACACTCTCCTCTGCCACCTCACAGGTCCCTCCTCTGGAAAACATTCCCCGACCCTCCAAGGAAGAGCAAAGACGCCAGAAGTTAATCTCCCCTCACCTGTGGTCCCACAGCACCTAGTGTGTGACATTATTATACCTCTTACCACACTGTGCTGAATCATTGTGTTCTAGGACCCGTAAGCAGGGATCTTGCTTTCATTGTCTTTGTTTCCCAGCACTCTATATGGAACTTGGCACCAGAACATATGAAATGGAGTGAATGAACAAACCAAAAGAGGAGAGGAATGGACAAATTAAACGAATGCAGGAGCCCCACCAACACTAACTCATTACCCCGTGTTGGAAATTCGGAGTAGCACCATGGCTACAGTTCGCTAACCCTTTTATAGTGTTGGGAGCAGGGTAATTTCTATCCCCCCATGACTGTCCTACAACAAACACTTTTGAGCAAATCTTGCATCATGGAAAAGTGATGGAATAATTTTCACAGAGTATCATTAGCTGCTGGCAGCAATTCCTTCACATTCACAGGCCTGCTTCAAGTGCCAGGTCCCACATGACGCTGTGAGGCCGGAGGCAGCCCTATCCATGAAGATCGACAACGCTAGTAAGCAGAGCACATCGTAGTTCTGAAACGTTGTTAATAAAGGACACTGGAAGATTCTTTACATGTCACTCACTTCTTTCGTAACATTCAGAGAAAAAAAATTTGAATTCCAAGATCACCCAGAGGACAAAACCATTTCGAATCTGTTGCTCAACAATTTTCACACTAATTCTTGGCAAACTGAGTCATGCCTGGGTTTCCTGTCCACAACCACTGGACAAGAATTTAAGCAACCATAACATTCTAAGCGGGGGTTCATTACCTGCCTGTGAACCTTCGTCGTCTCCATGTGTAGAATCAGATGTCACTTCCATTTCTTGTTGACTCAGCATGTCCTTCAAAGGTGGTTACCATTCAGAAACCAACGATGCATGTTTTCTGAAGTCACAAAGCTCTACGTACCCGTCCACTCGAGAGTGTGCTTTGATGGAGTCAAATTGAAGAGCAGAGCCAAACAGTATGGGAACCGGGGAGAGAGGAGTCCCTCCCCAACTGCCCGGACCAGAATGGTTACATTCCTGCCTCCATGCACAGCCCAATCCTGGTCTACGCCACCTGAGCCTCCGCCAGGCTATGGAGCCTGTGGCCTTAAAATCCGCAGGTGTGACAGCACTTATCTGCTAGAACAGCCAGGTAAGATATGCAGTTCTACAAACATCACTGTTCGAATTGCTAAATGCAGACGAGCCAAGCACTTCCTCAATTCTCCTTAGGTTTTCCTTAAATTTGTGCCAAATGAAAATCTGGGTGAGGGAAAATGTTTAGGAATTAAACAATAAAAAATGTTAAGTGTCTAGCTCTCATTAATATGCTAAATAATATATGTATGCCATCAGGCTCGAGGGTAAACTATACTCTTCACCCAGGATTAAAAATACTACTGAATGAAATGCAAACTGCATATCTTGCCAGCCTCAAGGTGCAGCCTCTGCTCACTTCATTCCCAGTCACTGTCCTCATTCAGGTTTTCTGTGGGCCAAGCTCTGTCCTCAGTCAACACCCAAGCATCCACTTAAATATGGCTTCCCTCACCACTAGCACCCATTTCAGGCCCCTTCCCATCGTGCAATTACCGCACTTCAGGACATCTATCCCGTAGGAAGTAAACATCTAACTATGTGTACATTCTGGGGTTTGATATCGGTTTCTTCTACTAGTCACCACATTCCAGAGGATTGGCACCAAAACTGTTGTGTTCGTAAATTTGGTTGACCATGCCCAGTACAGTGCCTGGCATATGAAGGACTCAACAAAGAGTTCTCTCCATTTCAGGGCACCTCCATGGCACAGTCGGTTAAGCACCCAACTCTTGGTTTCAGCTCAGGTCATGATCTCAGAGCTGTGAGATCAAGCCCCACATTGGGCTCCATGCTCAGTGCAGAGTCTGCTCGAGATTCTTTCTCCCTCTCCTCTACCCCTCCCGCTTATGCTCACTCTCTCTATATAAAATAAAATAAATATGTTTTTTAAAGTTTTTTCCATTTCAAATTGTTGTCTGCAAAAATATTCTTCATGGCACACTGCTGTCACTGGCAAGGCTCTAAGCATGTACATGCTGATCTTAAACAATCAGCTTCATCAGGGGTTATTACAAGGCAAAGGGTCCATGAACTCGGACAGGAAGGAAAATTAGCTATTTCACTAACCCCTAACAAAAATTTGCACCTCTTAATTATGAAGATAGATCATAAAACACAAAATTTGTAGTAACTCTGGCAGAATTACCAACAAAAATCACAGCCATATTCACTTCACATGACAGCTGAAAAATCATTTGGCTCATCATACCCTCACAACAGGTATGGACCAACAATTGGATCATGACATTGAACGTATTCACAAAAAACAAAGATTACTCTGTCACAGGTTCTTTTAACTATTTTATAAGTGAATTTCAATATAATTGCTTTTCCTTTATAATGCCATGTACTTTATTTTATGCATTTAAAAACATTTATCTGGTACACCACACACTGCCAAAGGGGCCAATGGAGGTCAAAAAGAGTAGAGGGGGTGATGAAGATAAAGAATAAAAACCTTAATCCCCATCATTATCATGAGATATAAACATCTGATGTACCAAAAAATGCTTATATTCTGTTTTTAATGGGCTGAGCATATTTTTACTCATGGGGAAAAGGAATAAAACATTTCTGGAAGAAAGACGATTCAAAATAAACAGAATTATTAAAGAAGTTATTTTTTATAAAAAAAAATAGAAATATTTATTTCATTAGTTTCAGTACAGAACAACTATAAAAAAAGAAATTCTCAATGGACATTTACAAGTTTAATAGTTACTGTACAATTCAATTATTAGATATCCTTGACATACTCTCTTTGTTGTTTTGAGATGTAATTGATATGTTTACAACGTAATGATCTAATATATGTATATATTGCAAAGTGATCACCACAAGTTTAGTTAACATTCATCAACGCACAGTTAGAATTTTTTTTTCTTTTGACAAGAGAACTACTCTCTCAGTAACTTTCAATTATGCAATACTATATTGTTAACTATAGCCACTATGCTATATATTAACCCTCAAGACTTATCTTATCGTTGGAAGTCCATACTTTTAAACACCTCCACCCATTCCTCTTCTCCCTCCGCCCTACTCCCTGCCTCCGGCAACCACCAATCTGTTCTCTGTATCTATGAGCTTGGGTTTGTTTTTGTTTTTTTTTTAGATTCCACACACAAGTGAGATCATACAGTATTTGATCTTTGTCTAGTATCTTTGTCTGACTTACTACACTCTCAAAGTTCATCCACATTGTTGCAAATTTTTGCATAATTTTCTTTTTTATAGCTAAATAATATTCCTCTGTGTGCGTGCATGTGTGCACGCGTGTGTGTGTGTGTGTGTGTGTGTGTGTGTGTGTGTACCACATCTTTATCTATCCATCCATTGATAGAAACTTACGTTGTCTCCATGTCTTTAATGACATCGAGCACTTTTTTGACATATCCTTGATGAGGATGAAACTTCTCAACTTTTTTCCAGAAAGACACATTTGACTCAATGAGCCCTGGGATTTGTAAAATGAGGATACAAGGCAGGCAAGGTCACAAAATAGATTACACTCCTTTCTACCAGGTGTTTCCGTAGTTACAACCTACCAACTGAAGATTTGCTCCATCTTATTTCTGTAACAGCTCTGTGAACATATGCACATAACCCACCAGGAGGAGTAACAGAGTAATCATTAACAGCTTACTGTGAGTTGCTTTAATCAGCCAACCATTAATATCCACAACACAACACCAATTTAAAAAAAAAAAAAAAAAAAAAAAAAAAAAAAAAAGGAGCTCTGGTGAGAAAGGAGAGGCCAAGCCTGATTGGAGTTAGGCCAGTGAACAGCATTCAGGGGCTGGGTTAGCAGAAAAAAGTTCAGAGAAGGTACAAAAATCAAATTTTGTAGAACCTTAATGGCAGCTAGCAGGCCCCAGCTGCATGATGAGAATTGTTCTGAAGGACTAAACACCACAGCTTTTCTCTCACACAAATTAAGACAGTTTGGGGCCAGTTCAGTTCAGCAGCTCCAGCTATGTTCAGTAAACTTCTCACCCTTTCCCACCAAAAGGAAAACAACACGACAGAAAGGGTCCTCACAACCTTGCTCTCTTCTTCCTCCTATTTCCCCTCTCCCTATTTATGCTGACACTTCGGACTTGGAGCCCAAGGTCTGCCTGCTTTAATCCACAGGCAGGAGTCACATCTCTTTCAGCATATTAGCAAAAAACCCTCAACTTCACACAGTACTAGAAACCTAAAATCCTTCTAGAAGTACACACCCCCCCCCATTCCCAACAGAACATTTCTTGGAAAGGTGTGAAAGCATTTTTTGTCAGGTACACATCCAAGAGAAAACCATTGACAATCAAATGAGATTTGAAGGAAAGTGAGCAAAAAGTTCCCTTAGGGTCCCGGGGAGCCCAGCGCAGCAGGAGCGTACTGGGTTTGGGACCGCTGTTTAATCCTGAGAAAGTCATTTCCTTCCTCCTTGACTCTCACTTTCCTCAATTACCAGGCAACAGAAGAGGAGAAGATGGTCCCTTAAAACATCCTCCAGCTCTACAAATCTGTGAAGGTCCATACTGCCACAACAGCCATGCACGGTTGTAAGTGACAGTGAAGAGCAGAAGGCCACTTATCACAACAACAACAAAAAAAGTGTGTAAGTCAGGAAAAATGCTGGAAAGAAACCATTTCAGCTTGAAGATCTGCTTGTTCTTGGTGCTCAAATGTTTAGTTCCTTACATGTGTATTTCATTACAACCACAATGTGTGAAATGTCTAACAGAAAATACTCTCATAATCTCTAGCAATACAGAAAGTATGTCACTGTAATGTGAGGAGAAGTTTGTCTCAAAATAATTGGGACATTTCTAATTCACATGCACAATAAATGATTGTTAAAGCCACCGAGTTTGTCCAGCCAGGCATGGGGAAGGTATACAAAACGTTACAATAACCATGCCTAACTGCAGCTAGAAACCCGTGCTGAGAAAAGACAACTACTGAAAAGATTTAGGGGACCATATTATTCACAGAGGCTTATGGGACTGCCAAAAAACTAATTCTGTGCAGAATTTTCTATACTGTCAATAAAATTTTTCAACAAAATGATCTCCAAAGTAAATATTTCATTACACGTTTCTCAATTTTTATCAAAGCAATAAATACACATAGTTTGCCTTTTTCTTTTTTTAATCAAATAGGATTATAACAAAATCTGGCAGTCCTACCTCAGTCCTTCTTTCAAGGGGCTACCCCCTTCCATCTATTATCTATTTGTTCTCACATTTATGCATTTCTAATAGTGCACTTACACTGCTATTTTCTGATTATAAGTCAGACATTATTTACAAAATTTTTATTATGGTAATTAAGGATTTACCTCTGTTACATCTACTCTTAAGTCTCTCCAGTTTTTTTATTTCTGATACCATACAATTTCCAAGATTCCTTTCTTATTCTCTGAATCTGATTTTTATAGCATTCTTTTCTTGCTTCAAAGATGTAATTATTTTCCGACCTCTCTGAGGATATTTATTATATATCATTTTCCTCCCTTTCCCCTATGTTTCTTTCTCCTGTTGGTTGGGTTTGGCTTTAATAATGGAAGCTTTCCTCAAACATCTGACTCCTGGCAGCCCCTCACATTTCAAAATGAGGCAGTCAAATGCCCAAGTTCTATGTGCTTAGGTGTCGCCTGCCAACTGATGGACTCGAAGTAGGCCATCAAATTCCATGATGTAACTATACTATCTTCCCAATAAAAGCATCCTCTGATTTGGGGCTGGTATAGCTACAGCAATTCTGGGATTTCCCCCCCTTGGTGTTCCTTCATCTTCTTGGTGTCAAACAAGAACCTCACCATTCTCTCTGGGATAGGGATCCCAAGGCAGAGTTCAATTTCTCCAGAGACTATATAAATCCATATGGTCCTGTGCAGGTAGTGAAGAAGAGGAAAGACCTGGGAGTGAAGGCACACTGTTTACAGATGGCAACCAAACTCCTAGTTTTTAGGCCCAAACATCTCCCACTTTCCCCTGATCCAACCTCAGGCAGTACTAGTTACTCTAAATCAGGAGGCTTACAAAGTCTGAGGGGTGCACTAGGAGGCCTCGTCACCACCCTCTGCCCTGGACCCCTCAGCAGTTACCCCTCCGCCATCATATTCCAACATGTGATGCCTTGCCCATCCAAAGCCACTTTGTCTCCACTTCCCTTTGACTGTATTAGTTATTCCTTTTTTTTCGTTTTTTTTTTTGCTGTAATTATCATGGCAGCAAGCAGTGATAAACTCATATCTATCCACTCTTCCACTTTCAACTACAAGTTCTGCTCTCTTCAATTTATTCTTAGGAGGGTCCTAAAATGGTCTCATGACCATAAACCAGGCACTGGTTTCATACAGCAGTTGCATGCAGGCAAGACTTGATTCTTACAGCCTCAAAGTCTACAAGACAATCTTGCTGAATATCTTATTGTCAAAACCAGACTTTGTACAATAATATTCATAACATTAGATGTAACTGTCAGTCAATTATTCTTTTCATGATTAGGTCCAATTTGGAATTTGAATTTAATATTTATAAGATGATACAGTCATTTCATATATAGCACAATTTTATAGATATAGCATCAAATTGCATTTCTTTCCTTTATCTTCAAATGTGAAAATTTACTGTACATTCAGTAATTCAATCCAGCCAAATTACAGCTTCTATTTGGGGACCTCAATTCACTTTACATACTGAAAATACTAAATTGCATTAAAACTTTATTAAAAACTCAAATTTTATCTCTCAAAATATGTTAAAATAAACACAGAAACCTAAAGTTCATCTATATTTACTAAAAAAACTCTATAACTGTATCAAGTATATTAATAATGAAAGACAAAATACAGATGGCCCTATAACCCCAATGCTCAGTACCCTGTGACCAATAGAGAGGACAGCCTGTAAGTTTTAAAAACACAGAAAGTAATTCCCATCTGGGCTGAAAGGGAACGTGCATGTTTTTAATAATAACATTATGAAATACAGAAATAATTTTTCAAGACCTTCTTTTGAACCAGAAAGAATTTCATAGCTAGATGCCAATATTTCCCACAAAACCCAGTGAAATTGACTATGGAGCCCCAAGGAGTATGGAAACTTCTCAAGCAAAGAAAGATAAGGTTTGCCAGCAAATTCATAAAACTGCAAACTTTTGCCCAAATTACTTGGGCAAGCAGCACCTGGGTGGTTCAGTCAGTTAAGCATCCAACTCTTGGTTTTGGCTCAGGTCACGATCTCAGGGTTGTGAGATGAGCCCCATGTCCAGTTCTGTGCTCAGTGCACAGTCTGCTTGAGAGTCTCTCTCTCTGCCCCTCCCCCCCAAAATAAATAAATAAATCTTTTTAAAAAAATTACTTGGTTTAGAAGCTCACATATAGCCTGTTTGATGAAGTCACTGTAAGTCCTAGAAACCCTATTCTGCCCACATTGTGATATATCTTTAATGTATCACAAAAATAAAAGAAAGCAAGAAATGCATAATGTCTTCCTTCGTTTTCTTTAAATCCTTATGTTTCTGAGTTAGCTTAAGTAAAAAAATAAAAGTAAATAATATTAAGTGACTTCAAACATTAAGTCAAATAAATATTAATGTTGTGCTCCATTGTTTCTGAATCAGGTATATTTAACAGTCCCTAACATTCAAAACAGAGTATCTGGAAAATTTATTTCCTTGCTCTTTCCCATCATGTCATTAATATGAGCAGGAGGATTGTTCTGCTGTCATTCAAATGATAATAATTTTGTCAATTATAATAATCAATTAGTCTTGATAAGAGGAATAGAGAGGAATGATGTTAAAATATTTACAAATAATATTTATAGCATTTAATCCACAATTCACCCCATGGTCATGATAATTTAATAGCTTAGGGAAGGAAGTATAATCAATCCAATCACCAAATTTAAGAATTGCCAAGTTTCCCTCCCAACTACAAATGTCTTTGTTACTTAAATGGGGGAATCAGACCTTGAATCCCTAGGCAAACCAGAATAGTACCACTCTCTACAATATACAGAATGTGCCTTCTAAAAAAGTCAAAATCAAATCCTGCCTGCACATTTTCCTATGACTTAAGCCTAAAGTGTTCTATTTGTTAATCCTTGATACACATCCCCAGTCCCTACATGTCAAACACTCTTCAATGGCAGTGACATGAAATGGTCCGTGAAATCCTTTTACTTTTTCAACACTCTGCCCGCCAAAATATCCGTCTCATTTAACAGGCAACTGAGTGGGAAACATTTCTAAGTCAGTTTCTTTAATTTCCAGTACCTAATAAGGAAAGATAGAAGCCCTCGATGGTAAGTCACAAGGTTGAGTTGCGGTGGCTGAAATAAATTCCGGGCCGACAGAGTCAACCGGAGGGCCACTGTGAAAGGCCACTTGCAAACTTTTGGGAATCAGCTGATAAAGGTGCCCAGATGAGAGATGGTAAATCAGTGGACACACTCAACAGGAGCTCGCTTAGGTAGGACACACTGTAGGGAGTCACAAAGACTGTCACACAAACATCCCAACAAGGAGTCGTATTAACAGAAACAGCCAAATCCCAAACAAAGGCCCATACATGCTACACAACAGAAACCAGGCTCCTTTTTTAAAACTATATAGCTTTTTAGATTTTCTCATAACAAAGTAACTTTGGACTTATTAGCTGTAATTACTATTTGCTTGGAGTGGGAGACTAAGCACTGAAAAGCTCTGCAGGGTAGTGATGAAGAGTGTGGCAGAGCGATGCCGATTTAAATTCTCACTCTGGCACTCACTACCTGTGCTGGGTAGTTCCTTAGCCACTCTGTGCCTTGGTTTCCTGACTGTAACATGGGGATGATAACAGAAGTGCCACTTTCACAGGGAGAATTAAATGAATTCATGTGGGGGCATCTGGGTGGCTCAGTTGGTTAAGGGTCTGCCTTTGGCTCAGATCATGATCCCGGGATCCCAGGATCTGGTCCCACATCAGGCTCCCTGCTCAGTGGGGAGCCTGCTTCTCCCTCTCCCTCCGCCTGCCACTCCCCCTGCTTGTGCTCTCTATCTCTCTGTCAAATAAATAAATAAAAATTTTAAAAATAAGTAAATGAACAAATGAATAAATGAATTCACGTGTGTATGTCTATATTCTATATACATTCGAGGGTGGACAAACACACATATGTGGGTGTGTCGCGAAGGTGTGGGATGGGTGTATAAGTAATATTAAGACAGTTAAATAGTGATGAGCATAGTAAGCATGCAAAAACCATTCAAGCTATTCTTCTTGTTACTGTAATGCTTCTTATACACCACATTACTTCATGCAGTGTTTTAGGTTCAAGCTAAGCAAACAGTAAACATGTGCAAATGTATTTAACAGGATGAGTTAGAGATTGTTTAAAATTACCTGCTGATTCCAAACATCTGTGCCCATATGGCCACTGGAACAATAGGCTTATCTGAGTGATTTCAACCAGTACCTTCCCCCACTCCATCCCCACTAGCAGGAAGAGGCCATTAGAGAAGCTGGTACAGAAAGCACAAGCAGAATCTCAGAGTTGGAAAAGTACTTAACAGAGTTTAAACAGCTGACTCTGGTGAACGCTCCCAGTAGTAAATGAGGCTTATGCGAATCCATCACGAGTTTGGATTCTAATATTTCACACCATGACTGAAAGGAAGGGGTGGAAAACAGAGCAAGGGGCACTAACTTATCTGATTAATGTTTTTACATTAATTTGTTTTGATTAATGTTTGTACCTCCGCAATCCTTCCTACGAGCAACTGTCCTTTGCTCCAGAATGCCCCTCTTGCCTAGGTTTCCTCCCTTCCTCCATCTCCCGCTGCCCCCCGACTCCCGACCCTATGAAATCCATCCAGAAGGTCTAACTGTGTGTGCATGAGCATCAGAGGCTGGAAACGAGGGCCAAAGTCCACTCAGCCAGCCCTGGTAACTTGGGCCAAGCGATGTAGTGGTGATCTCCCTCAATGGCCCCCAGGGGGCAAGAGCAAACGATGCAAGGGGAAGGGAGGACAAGAATGAAGGCGGGAAATAACAGTAACAATGACAAGGATAAAAGCCTCTAACGGTGCCAGGCAAACACCCTTCACTCACTGAACCGTCACAGCAACTCTACAGATGTGTTCAAATGCAGCACAACTGTTCTGGTTCTTCCACTTTGCCCCCAGAGGGTACGTTTTTAAAAATTTACTTTTAGTAACTTGGCTCCAAAGCCTGAAGATAGACATAAAGTCTCACATAAATCTTATGGTATATAAAGTTCTACAGGAAAACCTACCAGACTCCCTTATCGACAGAAAGGAAGACAAAGTAAGAGGCACAAGGATTTCAGTCAACCAAATGAGTCTCGGAGAGCAATACTCTAAATCCCTAGGCCAAGTAACCGTCTCATAAAACAAATAATTTAAAGCATTTTAGCAACCAATGCTTAAGGGTCAAGGTCTTGGCAAAAGAGACGATGCAAGTAGAGAACACAGCACTGCACTCAGACATGCCCCAAAACAGCACTCCCCAGGGGAAGTCCTGACCAACGGACATGCTACCTTGTGCCATGATAGTGAAAGGGTGAAATGTGTGTGGCCTAATTCAGAAAAATATGGAAGGTTAATTTCAAAAAGCCTCATTAAATATTATAAAAATTCAATTCAAACAAATTTTAAACAAACTTGTTTTCTATTTTTTTTTCCAATAGACATTGAAAGGAATGAAACAAAGCAACAACATATTTCATGCTATCTTCTAAATAAACATCAAGGAGTAAGAAAGAAGGAATACAGTGAAGGCAGATTTTTCCTTAAACTGGGAGTGACAGAGAAGTCCAGAGCACTGTATCATTACCACATTATTGTGCAGTGTCATAACCCTGGCCAAGTATTTTCAGTATACATCACAGAGTATTAAAAAATACCAAAACCAGAATACCTAAGCCAAAAATGAAACTCAGAAAAGAGATAATGGGTCAGACAATGGTAAAACATAAGGACTAGAGGTTTGTAGAAAAAATAATAATAATAATCCCATCTGGAAGCTATTTCCAGTTAGGCAAAGAAGGAAAGAACAAAACCCAGAAAGAAAGCTTCTATTAAGAATTACATACCATGAGAGTAGAAATATATATACAACTAAGGAATGTTCCATGAGACATGATCAAATAGCAAAGAATTTGACAGGAAAGTCTGAGAACCAAATTTTTTTAATCAATGTATGAAAAGAAAGATAAGAGTAGGTATTATCCAGGGGTGCCTGGGTGGCTCAGTTGTTAAGCGTCTGCCTTCGGCTCAGGTCATGATCCCAGGGTCCTGGGATCAAGCCCCACATCAGGCTCCCTGCTCGGCAGGAAGCCTGCTTCTCCCTCTCACACTCCCCTTGCTTGTGTTCCCTTTCTCGCTGTGTCTGTCTCTGTCAAATAAGTAAAATCTTTAAAAGAAAAAAAAAAGAGTAGGTTTTATCCTCATATTACAATAGCTTGATAACTGACTGAGATATCAGGATCGTTTAAAGTTGCTGATTTAAGGCAAATCACTGGAGAATTTCCTCCCATCTCGATTTTCAAAAATGATTTTATAAATTTGTACCTGGCTTATACAATAAAGGATGCCACACGCCAACAGTCTATTAGTCTAGATATCATACAGAGATGAAGAGATAGCTTTCGCCCTATCATTCACTGTCCCATTATGAGGTTCCAGGAAAAAAAGGTCTTTTCGGGCTTGAGGCCAGGGGGAAAAAACTACGTTTCACATTAGTAAACATCTTGTTAAACATTTATGGATAGGGGCTCCTGGCTGGCTCAGTCAGTAGAGCACGCAACTCTTGATCTTAGGGTTGTGAGTTCAAGCCCCACATTGAGAGTGAAGACTACTTTTAAAAAATTAATAAAAAATAAAAAATAAAAAACATTTGTGGCTAATGTCAATCTTGTAACAGCCATTTTCCTCTCTGCATTGCCTAATACAACACTCTGAGACTAATCTGCATCCAAAGTTTGACAATGGGCCGGGGCACCTTATATTGAAGCAAGCACAACTTCTGTGAACTAACCCCTCCTGGCCTTATCTAACTAATCAACTCATTCTTCCCCTCTCGGCATTTTCCTTGATATTTTTTTTTCAAAGTCTACTCATGATGTGACCTTCTATAGGATTCTGGAATAAGATGGAGTATAATCTTTTTTTTTTTTTTTTAAGATTTTATTTATCTATTTGACAGAGATAGAGAGAGAGCACAAGTAGGGGAAGCAGCAGGCAGAGGGAGAGGGAGAAGCAGGCTCCTTGCTGAACAGGAAGCCCGATGAGGGGCTCAATCCCAGGACCCTGGGATCGTGACCTGAGCCGAAGGCAGCTGCTTAACTGACTGAGCCACCCAGGCGTCCCGGAGCATAATCTTTTAAATATTGCCAAAAACTTGTAAGACTTGACTACTAACTCAAATGTTTTCTCATCCATGAAACAGTAAAATTACATCTCCCTCACAGAATTACTGTAGGGAGGAAATGAAATCATGTGTTTGAAAAGTCCCAGCACATAAGCTTAGCTCTCAGGCTCTTTCCACGCTTTTAGGAACTAATTTCTCAATGTAAAATTAGTTTTCCTCATGTACTCTGGATTTAGCAAGCAACCAATTAGTTCACACATTGCTAGTTTTTATGGTGTAACTAACCGGTTACAATTTTAAAAGGTTAATGTATATCCAGATACTTCCCATAAAAATCACTGACTTTGGCTGAGACTCCTAGACCTATACATTACATGAAGTAAGAGTTTAACAAATGATGTTGAATTTTAAATGAGGGTCATGTCAATGAAGGTACTGCTAACAAAGGGATTGGTATACTAACATACTTACCCAGACCTTCTAATTTCCGAGGTTTTCTTTTAACATAACTGCATCTCCCAATCCAAATGGCACACCAAGGAGCCCACCGTCACACAAACTACATGAGGGAAAGCTAAGAGGCCAGTAAGTGCCAACCAACCCCACTTACGGCCAAATAAGAATCAATATCAGCCTACATGCTTTTTAATACCACAATGAAACAAGAGTAGAGGTAAAGGATGAAGTACTTGGGAGAGATAGATCCTGACATCCTTCAGCTGTCTCCTCTGTTTCAGGAGGGCATGTGCAGGGAACTGACCTCACCAGGGTAACAAGGAGCCATGAGGCAAAACTCTTGAGATGAGTTTAAGCAGCTTAAGTGAGTGTGAGTGTGCCACAGTGTTCTCATCGGCCAATGACAGTCACAGCTACTCATTCCATGGGATCATCACAGAGCAGGTGCAAGGATTCTAACATGGCAGATCCCTACTAACGCCAAGCAGCCACAGTCAAGCTGCCACACACAAAATCTAGCCAAGCAGCAGCTCTACCTAACAGACACACTAAATTAACCCCCTCTCTGATGCTTGCTTCTGGAACGTCCATGGTGACTGCTATGAGAACGGGAACATAAGTCTGGAATGGGGGCCCTGACCAAGTAGTGTCAGAACCTCAGCCAGTCTCCCCATCCCCGACCTCTTCTATCATACCAAAAGCCCAAACCTTCCCCTCTCCGCCCTATACTGTGCTCATGTCCTGCCCACACTCCCATAGGTCCTAGAACAGTGCCCTGACTGACTACCCCTGCGGGCCTAGAGGAGGACCCATGAAGCTGCAGGAAGGGGGATCATCTACAGACAAGGGCAAGTCTTGGGATCCCGTTTCCTGCCCCTGCTGGGTGAACTTAAAGGCATTTTATCAAGAAACAATGTTGTGAGGGGTCATTACTTCCAATGGCACTTTTAGTGCCATATTGTCTTTCAGCTACCATTAAACGTGAAATAGGATTCTACAAGGCAATTTGTATTCCAAAGTTTCAAACAAGCAAATTAGAAACTTTTTATAGCAGGTAAGTGTCCAGGCCTGGGGTCCTGGCCTCCTCCTCTTGATCTCAAGCAAGTCACTCAACCTCACTACACCTCCGTTTCCAAGGACGGAAGGAAGGGAGTTAGGGAGGAAAAAAAAGAAGGGATAATAAAATACCTTCCTCCTAGGTCTGTTGTGAGCACTACAAAATCCAATACGTGAGAGCATCTGGCACAGAGTAAACACTGAGAAAACAGTCCCCATCCCAGGTGCACAATCCCTGATTCACAATGCCAGCCTTCGAAAAGTTCTGGAAACCAACGGTTTTGTCATAACCCCTTTGGCAGCAAAACATGACCTGAACCAACCTGAAGCTATTTATAACCCTGTTTGTGTCCCAGTTAGTATGAATATTCATACACTTTGCTACAGAAATATTAATATATTTAATTATAGGGTATTGTCCCAAACTCCCCCAGAGACGCTGCATAAAATGTGATATATGTACCATAAGCTATCTGAAACTTTAAGAAACCAATAATCCTGAAACACACCTGGTTCAAGGGTTGGGATAAGAGATGGAGAGTGTATCATAACCCATCCCTCAACTGAAGGAGGTGGTAGTCTGCTGACTGTACCAAGAGCAGTCTGACATGCTAGATTGCAAGGACATTTCCCTGGACAAGCTGTCAGGCTGCCTAAGTGCAGCAGTGGCCCTGCCTTCGGACAGGTGAAATCAGGACCCTGGTCTTAGCTGGCCAGACACAGGGCTTGGAGGAGGAAAGAGCTGAAGGCTGAGCAGGGTGAAGAATGCGCAAACCCAGCCGGCTGTAGTACTTCACTTGCTCTCAGAGGACCCAGGCCATCAAGCACATTCTTATAACTTGTTTAGTCACTTTTTTTCTAGATTTTCAAAGCGAATCTAGTTTTCATTCCCAACACTGGCTCCCTTGAGTCTGGGCAAACTGCCACTGAATCACAAGGGCCACTCAAAGGGTTGTTTTTTTAAGCTGTTGAAAACATTAAGCTAAAAGTGAATATTCTCCAGCCTCCCTCGCTGTGCCCTTATCCATCCTTACCATCCATTAAAACGACACTCCATTCATTCCAAAAATATTCCACTCTTAGTAAATTAAATATATAGCATGTACATTATAAATGATAAACAGGAGTATTAATGAAGCAGTAGGATGGGGAAAGTGGAAAACTAAGAAGTAAATCAAATTACTGCTTCTCTTTAGAGTACCACCTAAGACCTAAACTACAGGCGCCTTGCCTGCAACACTGCCTTTTCCAAGGCTCTTATGGTGGCCCCCTTCCAGCCCCACCCCTCCCGATGGGATAGAGAGATCACAGGGCCAAGCAGATGAACATGTATGCTGAGAGCCCACAACCTCTTTCAAAACACACTCTAGGGACCCAGGCTCCCTATAATCCTGCCCAAATGAGCCCTGAGCTCACTTCCCAAGGAGCTCACTTCTCACACCACTGTTTCCAAGTGGGATAGGAGAGAGACCACAGATGTCTGGCCAGGGTGACCACCGACATGTGTGCAAAGCCTTCCTCCATGCAGAACGAAGCCCACATGGGAAAACAAAGGAGAATCCATGCCAGCTCTCCCTGCCGCCGTGTTCTGGCACAGAACTCTGAGGACTTGGAGAATTCTAAATTCAAACTGGGCTCACCAAGTTGTTCTAAAAGTATACTTAGGATTATCCATTCTCCCCTTCTTCTGGGTACCAGAAATCCAGCCCTCGCCCCCTCCCCGGAGGTTTGAGCTCAGCACAGGGTCGCCTCACCACAAAACACATTTCTCAAGCTCCAAGGCAGCAAAATGAGGCCACGTGACCTGGCTGCAGCCAGTGGGATGGCAAGGGACTCGGGCACACAACCACTAGGTCACATCCTTTACAAAGGAAATTGCTTTTTTTCCTCCCTCTCTTCCCTTTTCTTTGGACTAGAACTTAGACACAGTGCTGAGGGGCCAGCCATAACCAAGAAGACGAGACAACAGCGTGGAAGGGTAAACAACAGGAACGAAGGGACCCGGATCCCTGAGAGGCCACACAAACCAGAGCCACCCAAGCCACCCACCAACTCCGAACCATAAGGTGAGACAGAAATAAACCTTGATCTTATTTAAGCCATTGAATTTTGAGGTTTCCTTGGTACAGAAGCGTAGCCTCTCTCTCACTAATAGATTTGCAAATGCTCTAAATAAAATGGTTGTAAATTAGATTCGAGCGAAGTATGCTTAGGAGAACCATGAGTCAACTACAGTGATCCCAGACAAAAGAGTACAGTACCAAGCCTTTGAAGAAGGGGGAAGAAAAGAAATGGGGAAAGGGAGGAGGAATTTTATATGGATAGAGTTATTTTTTCAAAAATCCTACCAGAAAAATGTATCAAATAGATGGTAAACACACAAGAAAAAATAAATGAGTTCCATATGAAAATTAAGCATGGCATCTAAAAGTATATAAAATGACCTGAAAATAAATTCTCAGTCTATCCTAGAAGGTCTTCTTATCAAATACAAAAAAGAAGAATTTTAAAAGCAAAATTCTGGGGATGCCTGGCTGGCTCAGTCAGTACAGCATGTGACTCTTATTCTCAGGGTCATGAGTTCAAGCCCCGTATTGGGCAGAGAGCATACTTAAAAATAACAATAACAATAATAATAAGCAAAATTCCAGATCTATTTAGAAAAGAAAAACACAAATTTTGCTTGTGTGATATGATTAAAACTATTGTTACATGCTTATTTTAAAAGACTGAAAAGAATACACTCACCATTATACTAAACATTTGTATTATGTTGGTAATAGCTAACATTTATTGAGTGCTGTTATGTACCAAAGTGCTTTACATGTTCATTTCTTTAATTTTTATAGCAATACAAGGAAGTAGGTACTATTACTATCTTCAACTTATTGATAAGGAAACTGAAGCACAGAGCAGCTAAGCAATTTGCCCAAGTTCACAGAGCCAAAATGAACCCATGCTCATATTCAAAACCACATCATCTAATATAACTCTGAACCACTGTTCAGAGCTGTATTACAAGCTACAAGAGAGAGCTAATAAATACTATAGGATTTTCTTACAGTTTTTTAAATCTTGTATAAAATAATAACATCATGCTATACTTGATACCTAACCCAATTTAGAGATAACATGCTTATCCCAAATGCTATCGTATAATCCCTTCTATAATCCCCAAAACAATATTGCTTGTAAGAATCCAAGTGTATACAATATTTGGGAAGGTCACAAGATCAGTACACACAAAACTGAAATTCCAGCAATGAGGAAGAAGATAATAGAACACAACCCTTCTCCAGCACCACTTCAACAATTAAGGATCAGCAATTTGGTTCTCTGGAGCTTATAAAGTGATCAGTTTGAGGTCATCTAGTCCACACTCCTAACCTTACAAACAAATCAATTAATTGTGCAGACTGAGTGATTTATTCAAGGTCATAAAGCTAGTTATTTGCAGAACCAAAATTAGAACCTAACTCCTCTACGACTAAGGTAAGATCTTTGTTTTTAATAGGGTGTGCAAGTTTTCCAGAATTTATCAACTAAAACAGTGATGTTGTTTTTAAGTAATCTCCATAACTAATGTGAGGCTCAAACTCACAAGCCCAGGATCAAGAGTCCCACACTCCACTCCCTGAGCCAGCCAGGTGCCCCTCAACTAAAACAGTGGTTGTAAATTATGTTCCAAAACCCACGAAGAACCCTCAGGGGCCTGGGATGAGCTACCCGCCACTCCCATCCCCCAAACCCTGCTTTATAGAAAGCTACGCCTGCCTGTCCACCCTGCATTAAAGAGAACTGCAATGCGTTATCACATTCTTAAAATGAGCCTCCATCTAAAGCTTGTTTCCAAAAGCAAGTAAGAAAGAAGGGAGGGAGGGAGGGAGAGAGGAGGAGGTGGAGGATGCAAAGCACATAACAAAGTGAAGTATTAGCATCCTTACTTTAAAGAACCCTATTCCTGGGCCCTTTGGAATGCTTAACCTAAAAGCTTCCTAGTGCCAGGATTCATCTCATAGAAAATCGGTCACCATCCATCCTTTCATTAAATGGGCATTCTCATGCCAAATAAATTACCATATTCTCAGAATAATGAACAAACCTGGAAAAGAAAGTGCAGTTGACAACCCCCGCCGTGACACACATCTACTTTATGTTGGCCTTAGCCTTCTCATTTCACATGTGACTATTAAGAACATCAAGTGGTCTGCCAATAAGCATCTAGGAAACAAACAGTCACAGGAGCATGGAGCCAACCAATCGGTACAATAAAGAAACAATAAAGATCAAAATGGTATTTGTCTCGGGGATTACAAATATGTTGAAAGCAATAAAATACACAATTTGTTTAGTCACTCAATATATATTTAATTGAGCATACACTACGCACCAGGTACTTTTCTAGATAGTAGCGATTGAACCCAGACAACCCTGCCCTCTGGAGTTCACATTCTAGTGGAAAGAGACAGACATCAGCAGGCCAACAAGTAAATTGTCAGGTGCTCTAGTGGGTGATAAGTGCTATGCAGTATAATAAAGCCAGGGAAAGTGGTGCAGAGTGCTGAAGAAGGTGGGCTTTGCAGTTTCACCCATGGTCAGGAAGGTCATGGAGAGGAGGGAGTCACCCATTCGGTCACCGGAGGGCCAAGCGCTCCAGGCAGGGGCCACAAGGGCAAAGGGCCTGCTCTGGGAGTCCGATGGCTATGGACAATGAACAAAAGGGTAAGGGGAGACAAAGTCAGGCAGGATCACTCAGGACCCTGTGGATTACTGTAAGGTCTTCAGCTTTTATTGTGAGTAAAATGGAAAGTCACTGCAGAATTGTGAGCCCAGGGTGATACAATTTATTTCCATTTTAAAAAGGCTCACTGTGCTGCTGGCTGAGACCAGCCTCAGTGGGACAAAGGGGCAAACAGGGAGACCAGTGAGGAGGCCACTGTAAAAATTAAAGCAAGAATGATGGTGGCCTACACCACCACAGTACCTATGGAGATGGTAAAATGTGACCCGATTCTGCATAAACAGGATTTGCTGACAGACTGGGTGTGGCTCTAAGAGAAAGAAAAGACTACAAGGATGCCTCCAAAATGTTCAACCTGAACAACTGGAAGAATCAGATTGCCTGTCAGAGACATAGGAGGAGAGATAAAGAGTTCAGATCTGAACAAACATGTGGAACTGTCAAGTGGATGACAGGAAACAGACGTATGCAGTTTGGCGGGAGAGCACGGGGCCAGAGCTAGAAACGTGAGTTCAGTGTAACGTGGTATTTCCAAGCAGGGGATGGAAGATGACAAAGGGAGTAAGTGGGACAAAGAGGAGGTCCAAGGACTATGCCCTCCAGCATTAGGAAGAAGAATCAGCAAAAGGAGAACAAAAGGGAAACCACAAGAGTGTGGGATATCCTAGAAACCAAGAGAAGAAAGTGCTTCGTGGAAGACGGAATGATCAACTATCAATGCTACCGAGGGATGAATAAAATAAAGACTGAGAACTGACCCCTAGATTGAGCGATAGGGAAGCCTGTAGCAACTTTCCACGCACTTTTAGTTGAATGGTAGGGGCTATGCCTGTTTAAAAGAGTTTTAAGAGAGAATGAATGGGGAGGAATTGCAACTGTGGGCATATAAAATTCCTGAGGAACTCTTTTATAAATGTGGTGATAGCTGGAGAGAGAAGTGGGATCAAGAGTACAGTTCTTTTAGGAGAGGAAAAATAATACCTTGTATGCTAATGGAAAGGATCCAGTAGAGAGGGAAACAGTAGGGATGCAGAGGAGAGAGAGGAGATGTCCTTGAGCAAGCAAGAGGAGGCACAGCTGGGGTGGCCTTGGGAAGTTGCTGGTTGGAGGCAGACTAGGGATTCCTCTTCAGTTTACTTCAATTTTCTTAGGACAAGAATAGGCAAAGTCATCAGCTAAGCATCAGGATGGGGAGGAAGGGGTAAATGTTTCAGGAAAGAAAAGAAGTATGAAATAATCATGTAGAACAGTGGAAGAGTGATTGCCAAACAGCCTTAAGGTCTCACATGTGATCATGAATTTCACTTCAGGCATTATTAGGCTTGTGTTTTTCTCCAGCCTCACTCCTCTGCATGGGGGCTCGTACAGAGTAGGTGAAGAGTCAGGTTTAGCCAGGGGTGGAGTCTGACACAGCTGCGATGAAGCAAGAAAGATGAGGAAAGCAAAGGAGTGATTGTGATTGACCATGGATGTTCAGTAAAGAGCAAAGAAGGGATCTGAAGGGATGGGCAACAGCATAATGGTGGCAGGCCCAATGGATTACAGACCCCACTGGATCAGAGACTGATATAAGAGGGAGTGATATAAAAGGCAGTGAGCCAGAAGTGTAAGACATGATGGGCAGCAAGTGTGACACTTAAAACTCAAATTACGGAGGGGCCACAGTCATAAATGACGACATGGTTTTGTCAAGATAGTACCATTGCAGGGGAAGAGAGGATCACCAGAAAGAGAAGTTCAAAAACTGAGAGACAGAGTGCTGGAAGGATCATCTATGCTTACATTGAAATCAAAGTATAAGAGTAACTTTTATAGACAGTGACAGCGAACCAGGAACTAAATTCACCAAGAGATAAGAGGGAATGATGGGGGGAGAGAGTGGCATCCCAACAATGAGCTTTAGTTGGTGATGACATGAGATTTAAGCTGGGGTCAGGGGGTCTGGTCCAAATGTGAAATGAGGAGCCATCAGGCAGTAGAGTCCTCCAGTGAGAACTACACTCTTACTCCATGAGTATGGGAGAGACTGGCTCGTTTTCAAGTGACAAATATAACAATATTTTTGGAAAAGAAATTACCTTTGACGTTAGAAAAAATAAGGCATTGTGATACCCACTCCACCTGAGCTTGATGAAGCACAAGTTCCATTAATTAAAAAAAAAAAAAAATCTGAACCAGACTGTTAATTAGTAATTTATGTCTGATTATTTGCCACTTTTAGCAACAAAAGGGAAAGATTCATCAACAAATAAAAATTCATTATATGCAAAACTGGGTCAAACATTATCAGAAATTTTGCCCTTCAAACTTTGTGTCTATTCATCCTAATTCTAGCAATCAGGTCCTTTGCTCTGATGGCTCTGAGACAACAGGGGCTATAACATAACATCCAGAATCTGAGTTGTGTCAATAGTGTGGGACCCTGGGGCACCTGGGTGGCTCAGTGGTTAAGCGTCTGCCTTGGGCTCAGGTCATGATCCCAGGGTCCTGGGATCCAGCCCCTCATTGGGCTCCCTGCACAGCAGGAAGCCTGCTTCTCCCTCTCCCACTGCCCCTGCTTGTGTTCCCTCTCTTCCTGTGTCTCTCTCTGTCAAATAAATAAAAATCTTAAAAAAAAAAAAAATAGTGTGGGACCCTGAACTCATGCCAGGGTATCGACGGCCCATTTCATTTCCATCAGAAAGGACTGAAACCCCACAAAAGACACAACCCAAAAAAGATTCAACTTCTTGGTGGGTCATAGGCCTCCTATAATAGTATAATGAAAACCGTGGACATTTCTACCCAGAAAATGTGCAGAGGCACATTTGTAAAATTTGCACACATTGCAAGCATTTCTTAACCCCTCCCTCTCCCTCCCCCAGCCAACCCGGTTAGCTAGAATAACATTTGCAAGTAGGCTTCTTATGACCCTGGGACATAAATATATAGTCAACTCCCAAGGCGTCAAGTACCAATATCTGCTAAAAAATAATAATAATCAAAGACTACTTCTTAATTTCTCATCTTCCACTGCCATAATCTTACCATCTCTTAAATTCTTTCTCCAGAGGCTTATTCTAGGGCCAGTCAAAAATCTCAGAAAATACAAAGAGAAATAAACCAGTTCTTGATGAAATTTTGAGGAATTTTAAGAATATATTTAAAAGAGCTCCATGGACTACTGAGGAAAATAGTCAAGGGTCCAGCTTCCAATTTTCAAGGATGTGATCCCAGCCCAGGCCACTCTCCCAGGAGATGTATCTATATCTCCTATATATTGGATATATATTGAAATATATTCCATTACCCACCTCCCTCACACCAAAGCCTTAACAGAAAAGCTTTACCTGCCAAGTGTTGAAACCAGAAGGCAGACTGCTCATATATCACTATGTTCCATTAAGTCTGTCCCCCGCCTACAGCTTTCCATCTCACCCCTCTCCTCTATCCCAACCACCACTGCTTAGTTCAGGCCCACAGTATTGCTTACTGTTCGACTGTGATGGTCACACAGCAGTCCTCCAGGCTTCCAGTCTGGCCCCATCCACCATCCCAGCCCAAGGCATCTATTCTCCTGAACAGCAAATCTGATGAGATCTGCCCTCTTTAGGTGAAAAACAATTGACAACTGCAGCTATGTCTTCATCACACTGTGACAATCCAAGTGGTTGACACATAGTACCAGCAAGGTAACAAAATGCCATTCAAAATGTCTTTTATAGGAGGGATGCCTGGGTGGCACAGCAGTTGGGCGTCTGCCTTCGACTCAGGGCGTGATCCCGGCGTTCTGGGATCGAGCCCCACATCAGGCTCCTCTGCTGTGAGCCTGCTTCTTCCTCTCCCACTCCCCCTGCTTGTGTTCCCTTTCTAGCTGGCTGTCTCTATCTCTGTCAAACAAATAAATAAAATCTTTATTTAAAAAAATGTCTTTTATAGGGGCTCTTGGCTGGCTCAGTTGGTAGAGCAATATGACTCTTGACCTTGGATTTGTGAGTTTGAGCCCCAGGTTGGGTGTAAAGATTACTTAAAAATAAAATCTTTGAAATAAAAAAAATAATAATAAAAATTAGTTAAAATAAAACAAAATATCTTTTACAGATAGACTAAAGTAGATAAATATAGATACAGAAAGAGTCAGACAAGTCCTTCCCTAACGATCTCCAGAACATAAGACAGAGTTGAATGTTAAAGAAAGCTAGATTCACAACCAAGAGGGACAGTTAAACTGGCCAAATCAAAACCTTACACACTATCAATGCCCAACACAACAATGCATAGTTTTCAAATGAGACCTTTTATTCTGTCTTAAAGGTCAAGAAAACCAGCATTCTGAGATACCAGAATTTAAAGTTAGCCTACTGAATATAAGAATTTGGAAGATGGAACTCAAAAGAAAAACAATACAACAATAACAGCCTTTTCTTTCTCCTATTAGCCGAACCTCCACAGCAAAGCATCATATTAAGAAAAGCATCTGTTACTTGAATAATTATGAGTTCTGAGCATCCCAGCTTTATTGACTAAACTCCAATGACCTTTCCACTATTTAATTATTCCCTAAATGAAAGGTATTTATTTCTCAACATCTGTTCTTAATTTATTCTTAATTTGCATTTACTCTAGCCTATCTGTTGGAGCTGAAATTAGTAATACAGGATGACATTATCTTCACAGAGTCACATGAAACATTCTATTCTTCAATCAAAGTTCCTCTGAAATAGTTTTCCAGGCTCATTTTGCTACAGATTTTCTTTTAGCTGTCCAAGACTATTACCTGCACTCTAAGATGAGATTAATATTACCTTTCTTTTGCTACCATTTCAAAAGACTTTTATATTGTACTAAATAAACATGATAAGCTTTTTCTTTCTTCTCATTTTAATTAATCTACTTTTTTTTCTGAAGCATGACATTTCTTTCAGAATATACTTATAGAAAAAAGTACAAATACTATTGAAACAATTCAATTCAAAGGAACTGAAATTGACTAAGAGACAATACTTTAGAAAAACAGCAGCAGTCAATGTAACTGATGAGTAAAGCTACCTTTAAAATGTAGAAATTAGGGGCGCCTGGGTGGCTCGGTGGGTTAAGCATCTGACTCTTGATTTCAGCTCAAGTCATGATCTCAGCTTTGTGAGATTGAGCCCCATGTCAGGCTCCACACTGGCTGTGGAGCCAGCTTAAGATTCTCTCTCCCTCTCCCTCTCCCCCACCTCCTCTTCTCCCTCTATAAAATAAATAAATAAAATAAAATGTAGAAATTAAGCAAGTTAAGAAAATTCATTCTGGAGGAAAAGCTAATAATTAAAAGTGCTCAGAACCTGAATTAAACACTATTTGAAAAAAACCATCCAGCCGACTGAAAAATACAAAGCAAACCCCATGCAGGTGAAGTTTACATTGCGCCTTTACACATGTTTTTACTAACCGCTAACCATCTTCCAGATCCTTTCCACTTCTCCACTTTGGTTCAAGCCCCCATAATTTCTAACCTCAATTATTTTCACAACCCTTCCCTGCTCCCCTGCCTCCCTCCAAATCTGCTCCCTTCTAAATTTACCTTTCACACTGCCAACCAAATTATCTTTCTGAAAGAGAATACTAAGCCCATCATTAACTCACTTAAAATCCTGTAGCAGCTCCCTAGAGTGAAATGATCAACCCTTTAACCTGCTTCAAAGAGCTTTCAATATCTGGCCCAACCTCTAGCACTATCCACATGCCCCAGCCACACTCACCTACCAGCTACAGACTCAAAATGCATTGCTCTTTTCCACCAACCTGGCAGGTCCTTCCCTCACTGTCCATATGTCTACCTCCTAAGCATCCTTTAAGACACACCTCAGGGGCGCCTGGGTGGCACAGCGGTTGGGCGTCTGCCTTCGGCTCAGGGCGTGATCCCGGCGTTATGGGATCGAGCCCCCACATCAGGCTCCTCCGCTATGAGCCTGCTTCTTCCTCTCCCACTCCCCCTGCTTNTTCCCCCTCTCGCTGGCTGTCTCTATCTCTGTCAAATAAATAAATAAAATCTTTAAAAAAAAAAAAAAAAGACACACCTCAAATTCCCTCCTGTTAAGGTGCTGTTACCAGCCATACCGTTATCCCCACCAACACCAAGAGCTTGTCCTCACTCCTTCCATGTTCCTATGGCCTTGTGTGCTTTACACTATGTTTTGTGCAAGGTGTCTATTTATTCCTCTCCTCCCAACTAGCCTGACAGCATGTTAAGAACAGACGTATGTCTTGCTCACCTCTAAGCCCATCATCTAGCATTAATGATTGAACAACAGACATTTGCTGATTGACTAAGATATGTATATAAGCACGTCTAATTTTTTCAAAAAACATTTACAACCTTCATTGAGCACTTACTGTGTGTGGAGTCTAAGCTAAAGGCTGGCATTAGAAAATCAAATTGGGGAAGCATGGACCACGCACAAGCAAGAAGAGCCAGAAATCGAAATAAAGACTGAACAAGAGGGAGAGAGTGATTCTGGCTTGGTGATCGAAAGTAGAATGCTCTGTGGCACTTACGCTGTTTGAAGAATGAAGGTCTCAAAATTGGGGGGTTGGGAGCGCAAAAACAACCAAGCACAGAAAACAAAGCAAGCCACATCGCAAAGGCAAGAAAAGGACCATGGGTGGTCCTCACACCGTGCCATCTGCCTCTTCAGAGGGTACCATGGTGGCATGGGGAAAGGCAGAGCTGCTAGGAAGATAAGATGGGGGCAGACATCTCTAAATGTTTCATTTAAACATACATGCAAATGAGTTCCCCTCTCTGAGCAATCTGCCTCCATGCCAGGTCCCCAGAATAAGATCTGTCCTACAACAAATGCTCAATAAAGCCAGTCTGAGAAAGAGAGCAAGCATATATGCACATTCCCCAAATAGTAACACTCTCCTAACCTATAAACAGGTTATGTCTCCTGAAAAAGCACATATAAGTTAAAAGAATTCAAGTCACTCGGGTTTTTTTCTGTTCACATGGTATTAAAACGGGATCTAATCTATAAGTGAAGATCTGCTATGTCCTAGAACTGGCTGAACTGGCTACTGATGCCACATGTAAAAACACAAAAATAAATATCTTTCCATTTTGCAGTATGACATTTTCTTTTTTTTTTTTTTAAAGATTTTATTTATTTATTCGACAGAGATAGAGACAGCCAGCAAGAGAGGGAACACAAGCAGGGGGAGTGGGAGAGGAAGAAGCAGGCTCATAGTGGAAGAGCCTGATGTGGGGCTCAATCCCATAACGCCAGGATCACGCCCTGAGCTGAAGGCAGACGCTTAACCGCTGTGCCACCCAGGCACCCCTGCAGTATGACATTTTCTAAACACCTATGAAGGAACTACGTAGGGTCACAGAGTAAACTAGAACATACTTATTTAAAGAGGCCCCCAGAAGGTGGCTTTTGAATAAGGCCAGGAGCCTTCGACACAAAATGAGACTCAGATTCACTCTCCCAGCTCTGAGTCAATACTTGCAATACTTAAAAATTTTTAAAGACAATATATTGTAAATCATATTATCTGATAAGGGCATATGTTGGTTTACAACCTCAAGAGTTCCCCGGGATGAAATCTGAAACTGGCCCCCATATACAAAAGATAGGGAAAGCCCAAAGAAAGAGCAGACCACTCCAGGTTGGTAGGTGGCAGGTTTGATCAGCAAGGGGATTTACATATGACGCTTGCCTTGGTGGGGGGCGCAGCAGAACAAGTAAATGTCTGCACCTGCCTCAAATTCTACACAGTGACCTTTGTAAGAGCAATTACAGGGGCGCCCTGCTTCTCCCTCTCCCTCTGCCTGCTGCTCCCCCTGCTTGTGCGCACTCTCTCTCTCTAATAAATAAATAAAATCTTTAAAAAAAAAAAGAAACAGCAATTACATATTTTGATCCACTGCAAAGCTTGTTTAATCAATGAAGAAATGAAAATCCCTTCCTATATCTTCAAAGAGGTTAAAGATTAGAGCTCAAAGACACTACTGCAAATAACTCAAGGACTGTAAGAGTGGGAGTTTGGTGTTTGGCTTGGTTTAGTTAAATGAATACAAGGACATCTCAAGACCTCTGGGGTGTATTTACAGGTCCTCAAGGAACTTGCTATAGTGGTCCAAAAATCACTTAACTCCTAATTCATCTTTGACATAATAAACAATTATTCTTTTAAAATGAGTACATTTTATAAGAATGATAAGGAAATTACTTTGTATCAAAAGAAAGTCTAGTTATATTAAATATAAGTACTAGATGTCACCTATTAAAAATTACAAAAACAGGGGTGCCTGGGTGGCACAGTGGTTAATCGTCTGCCTTCGGCTCAGGGCGTGATCCCCGCGTTATGGGATCGAGCCCCACGTCAGGCTCCTCCACTATGAGCCTGCTTCTTCCCCTCCCATTCCCCCTGCTTGTGTTCCCTCTCTCACTGGCTGTCTCTATCTCTGTCAAATAAATAAATAAAATCTTTAAAAAAAAATAATAAAATTACAAAAACAGGGGGGGAAATACATATGTAATATTGTCTCTAACCTTAAATAATATAAGAAAACTAGCAAAAAGTTGTTTATGTTTCACACTTTGTATGGCATCTTAGAAATCACCCCATATTGATACAGAAAAAAAACTTGTGATTTTTTACCTCAAATTATTCAACTGTATGAATAAATTACAACTTAACTAAAAAGAAAAATAAAAAGAAAAATTAGCATACAGGATTGGACATGAGAATTTTTTCCCCACCATGAGTCAAAAATACATCTGTCTTAGAAATAATTTCTTAGAAAATATTCACATTAAGTTTTTACAATGAACTGATCGAGGACACCATGTAAGACTTCAGGATATGACATTAAACTTGCAGCAAGAAAAGGTTAAGTACACTGACTTGAAGACCAAGGAGCTCAATGAAGAAATACTTTGCTGCTGAATATTTTGCTAATGATTTTCTGGTTTGAGGGGCCACGATAAGAAATGCACCAAATTTCATCACTCCCCTGACCCACTCTCCATGGTTCTACCTTTGCCAACATAACCCAAACTCTTCAAAATACAGAGCAAAGGAAAAAATGTCCAATACCAAGAATCTATTACCATTTTAAAACACTTAAAGGTCAGTGTTTCTAAGTAGAAATAATCTTCAACATTTGACTACAGCTCTCTTCGCTCCTCTGAAATGCACAGACTATTTTCACCTTAGTTCTAACAGTCTTTTTTTTTTTTTTAAGATTTTATTTATTTATTTGACAGAGATAGAGACAGCCAGCGAGAGAAGGAACACAAGCAGGGGGAGTGGGAGAGGAAGAAGCAGGCTCATAGTGGAAGAGCCTGATGTGGGGCTCAATCCCATAACGCCAGGATCACGCCCTGAGCTGAAGGCAGACGCTTAACGACTGTGCCACCCAGGCACCCCATAGTTCTAACAGTCTTAAACCGGCCTTCTTTCTCCATAAAGCAATGGGGCTTGTTAAAACTCCGATGTCCAGACCCCACCCCACACAACTGAATCCGAATTCAGGTCTGATGTGCAGCCTGAGTTAACAAGACCACAAGCAATGAGCCCAAAATCCAACTTTCCAAATAAAAGCATACATATATATTTAGGTAATTACTGAATTAATGTTAAATAACATGACTCACACATAGCCTATGAAGAGCAAGAGAACCAATCCATGAGTATCAACCTTAAAATGCTACCTCCATCCCCCAGTATACGTTATATCATATACCAAAATCTTAACTAGAAAGTAGAATGAAAAAAATTCTCGAATATTAAAACTGTGGAATTAAAAAAGAATATCTAAACCAATAATACTTTTTAAACTATAGCTGATGTATTTATTTCAAAGTTGTACCACTTTAGAGATACAAAGTCAATTTTTAATTGGGCTTCTCCACTATGTAAGAAATGTTATTATGTGCTTTTTCCGCTCCTTCAAAAAAAAAAAAATTTTGTTACATAATTAAATGCTAAAATTACTGAACTGGACAGAAATTATAACAACTAACCAGCCAGCACCCCCAACAAAAGAAAAATTTATTTGAAAATATTCAGCTATGAAATATTATTCTAGTAACTTTACACTTTGAGCTCAACATCTGTGATAGAACTGATGTTTTTTTAATGAAACTGAGTTCTCATAACCAATGTAAGACTGCACCACCCCAAACCTTAATCTTAGCTGCCACATGAGCAGACACCAAAAAAAATTCTCCTTATTAACCAGGCCCGGAGTACAAGCTTCTGAGAGAGAAGACCCACAGGATTTAAACAAAACTTAGACTGGTAGTTGTTCAAAGGCCCGAGTGCAAAGGCCTCCTATAGTTGACAGGTGTAAATCCAAGGGCAGAGGAAGCAAAAGTGAAAGAGCTAGATCTGGCTTGATTTCTCAGTCCACAAGCCATCATTTCAAGAGTAAATAGATATTAAAAACTCACAATGACTCACATTTCAAATGCTGACTTGAGTTTATTATTAAGCAGCTGAGGCATACAAAAATATTAAAAATAGTAACGTAGTAAATACCTCTGCCTCCACACACAGCTAAAGGGAAAAGCAACTTGGCCAATACATCTGAAACCACCTGAGTATCCTTTCACAATTAAATTTTAACTAATATTTACAACTGCTGCAATGATCTCACATGTTCCCTTGTTCCCAGAAAATCATCATATCAGCATCTAGCTCAAACTTCTGGCCTCAAGTAAGGTTCAATAAAATTGAGTTTTCCATTCTGTCCATATAATGAATGTACGTCCATTGCTTAGAACATTCTCAGCAATTCATGTTTCCTGATTAGGAATGGCTCACCTACAAAGCTTCCACACGCACAGTAACAGGTCATGAGAATCACGTTAACACAGAAAACTTTTCTACGTTTGTAGTACTTCAGCATAAGGAGGTGACAGGGTGGAGAATATTTTTACACGCATTGCAAGAATAGCTGCTCGTCTCTGTCTGAGTTGAATTTCCATCAGGGTTACCATCCCTCCCCACAAATCCCCAGGGCTCATGGAAAAAAACAAACCTGCTCAAAGAGCTCCCTCTGAAGCACAGGTATTCCAGCCAAGGAAAGAAAGCTTAAGGGGGGAAAGAAAGCTTCAGGGGGGAAAAAAAGAACAATTTCTCACAGCTCTTTAAGCTGCTTGGAAAAATCCCCTCACAGGTATTTCTTTAAATGAAAGAGAAAGTGTAATCAAGGACTCCCTAAATGCAATGTAACCAGTGTCCTTCCTAAAGAAAGGCCCCTGAAAGATAAACAAATAGGTGATCTTCTTCGTAATTTTTATAAAACTGAATCTTGTTAAGCAAGTTCGCTTTATTGCAAACACAGTGTATTTTCAGGAGAGCTGCTATAAATGTAACCAGGTATAATATTCCATATTAAATAATTCATTTTATTTTTCTTTCACTGGCCTCTCTTTTCTTCCCTCTCCCTTCCCCCACCACTACCAACTCTTTCAATCCCAGAGATATCCATCTGGGCATCAGACCAGGGCTTAAATTGTGCCAAATCGCAGTGCATCTGAAATCCACTACGTTTTTTCACCAGCTAGTGAAAAGCCTTGAGTTGCAGTAGGAGGAAAAAAGAAAAGGGAATTCACATCAGAAACAAATTACCAATTTCTCTGCCTTCCATCCAGAAGACTGCCTGTCCTCTGGTATTTTCCCCTTTGCTAACTCTTACAGAAAGTGACAGGGACTGGAGCCAAGGAAGGACAGGACAAGTCTGGGAGCAGCAGGATGTATCTTCTACTACTGGCCCTCCGTTGGCAGGGCTGTGGCACAAGGAGGCCCAGAGAAGCTCTCGCTCATAGCCCAGGGTCCCAACCCTGATGGATATAAGGGAAGAGGCAGAGGGATGTATAAGTCGAATGAATACTGTGCAAAATTTATAAGCAATAGATTCACGCACAAACGAAGAATCATCCAGTGACAATGGAATAAACTACCTTATAAATTAGGAGACTCAGCAATATGTAGAGGTCAAATGCAGAGTTTCTGGAGTCAGAGCACCGAGTTCTAATCCCAGCTCTGGCACTTTCTAGCTCTGTAGCCTTTCTCATTGAATAACCATTCATTGTTCACCTACTAGGAGCAAGGCCCTGGGCATGATGCCAGGAATGTAGTGGTTCCTGCTCTTGTGGAATTAAATTCTAGTTGGAGGGACATTAACACACACACACACACAAATTCTAGTTGGAGGGACATTAACACACACACCACACACACACACACCCCACCCCACCACCACCACCACCACCACCAAGAAAAATGCCAGATAGAAATAAGAACATATAGGGAATTTAATATAGTGATAGTCAGGAGTGACTGGGAGATCTGTTTTCTAAAGTCAGCAGGGAAGACCTCTGTGATGACCTTAAGCCTAGATCCAAATAACAAGAAGGAGCCTAACACGCAAAGACAAGGAAAAGAGGGATGTGCAAAGGCCCTGGGCCTTTGGAGAATTAGAAGGTAGGCCAGTGTGGCAAATTACTTCTATGTGACTCATGTCTGTCCTCTATAAAATCGTGGTTGTTAGGATTAAATTCATAGCATCATATCAGCACATGGTCTACGTTCAACAAATGTAAACTGCTAGAATTATCATCATCATCATCACCAGTGTGATCCCATCACTGGACATGTCCAAGCAGGGGCTAGGTACAGACATGTCACAGTCATGGCCGTGTTATATGGCCTCTGAGGTTCCTTCAACCATTAGACGCTGAGATTAGGCAAGAAGAGAAAAGGTGAAGGAAAAAACGATAAAACTGTTACACTCCGGCTTCCTGCCCGAGGCCTTTTAAAGAGCATACTGAATTGTACAACAGTGTGTGACTCACCTCATTCATTCAGCAAATGGCCCTTTCCCATCTCAGAGTCTGTTGATTCAAATCCCCAAATGGCCAAAATCTTCACATGTAGCTAGTTGACACACTGCCTTTAGCCCTGAGGTTGACCCTCATAGGGGGACTCTGTGCTAAAAAAATTACTACAACAGCACTGAGAACAGAAAAGGATGATGTATTCTACGTTACTGGCTTTAAAGTGTGTTAGCTATTGTAAGAATGAAATAGCAACAAGGATATTCTTTGATTTATATGCATCTCAAACCATTTTATTATTTCATGCTTAAAATGCCCAAGCAGAGGCTTACACATTGACTATATATCTCACACATACACACACACACACACACCAAAAAAAAAAAAAAAAAACTACATCTCTAATTCTTGGCCTACTCTCTCAAAATCATTACTAACTTGTTAAGCCTTCTGAAGCTAATTCAGGCTGTCAAAGATGCAGTCATCAATGACAAACTTGACTTAACGTCTTTCTGTTAGGGACAGAAAGGTCTACTTTTATCCAACCCTTAACCATTAATGGTCATATCCCTTCAAGTTCTTTTCTGAAATTCACTCAAATCCAAGACAAGTATACTACAACCATAAAGAAATGTACAGTCTTTACATTCATGACGTTACTTCATCACCTACCCCTGAGGATTTCATACATCTGTTCAGATGGTGCAAATGACTTGAAAAAAATTTTTAAACCTCACACAGAGCATAAAACAAATTAAAACTGGATAAGGGCAATATAAACAATCCTAATAACTTAAATGCACAAATATTTCTATTATGCCAGGCTTTTAGACTATCCAAACTCAAGGCTGGGGAGGAAAGAAAAGAATCTTCATAAACCAAGAGATAAGTTTATCAGTATACTCTCAATATTAGCTTTTTTCCCCACCCAGTCTCTACCACTCCCCACATCCAGTCCTCCAAAAGGAAGAAACAGGAAGAGATTGGAATTAAAATTTTCTTATACAAAAACATTCCTTTAAAAAACTGAAAAGCCGACAAATTCAGCATAGAACACATCCGACGATCTTTACATGTAGATGATGCTTTTGACATGGTATGAACTAAAACTCCCTTTTCAATACGTACATTTTAGAGTACTCTAAGAGCTGACCACGGTCTACTAGTATTCACGGTGAAAGAATCAACAAAGGGGGGTAAATGGAAGGGGGAATGAACCATGAGAGACTATGGACTATGGGAAACAAACTGAGGGCTTCAGAGGGGAGGGGGGTGGGGGAATGGGATGGGCTGGTGATGAGTAAAAAGGAGGGCATGCATTGCATGGTGCACTGGGTGTTATACGCAAATAATGAATCATGGAACTTTGCATCAAAAACTAGGGATGTACTATATGGTGACTAACATAAATAAAATTAAAAAATATTATTAAAAAAAAAAAAAGTACTTCCAGAAAGCAAGATTGGGACTAATAGGCCCATTCAAATCCAAATTTATCTACTGGCTTTTGCAACATAATCCAGCCAAAAGAATGTGATTCAAATCTCAGCTATGCAACAGCTAGCTTTTCAATGTGTTTTGAAGTTTTCCCTCCAAAACAACAGTCATAGCTTTGGCATTAAAACACTCTAAGCAATTTGAGAGCCTTTAAAATTACAAGAACTAAGTAATACAGGCTCATTAAAGAACTTTAGAAAATACATATGAGCAAAAAAGAGAAAAATCATAATGCCACAATGCAAAGATGGGCACTATGAATATTTTAGTGTATGTTCAGCTAAATCTTCTCGAAAAAAATATTTCTCACATATAGGACTTCATATTGCACACATTTTTTACTTAACAATATCAAGAATGTACTTCTATACACATCCATAACATTTTTGTGAATGTACAACCTTCCACTTTATGGATATACCCTAATTTAATTAGTTCCACTGAGATTCTATATGATCTGTTGAGATGCCCCACACTAAAGGAACAGAGTAGGTTAAACACTTATTTCCTAAAGTTATTGGCTCACAAAATCCTTTTTTGAATTATACATCGGAACTTGTGCTCCTTCACAAATTACAGGAAATGATGGGAAATTATGACTGGGAAATTATGACTTAACCAATCCTCAATACTGGGTTTTTATGGTGTTTCCAATTATTTTCTATTATAAAAATGCCATGCTCAACTTCTTGCTGTGCATGTCTGTGTATTCCCTGGGGGAAAACTCTAAAAATAGAGTTATTGAGCCAATTGGTATGCATATGGTAAAAACATGTGATAATTTCTGCCCAACTGTCCCCCAGTAATGTATGAGAATTGTCAGTCTTTTTAAATGATAATACTTAACTCAAAGAAGAGTTCTGAAGTTATATGTACTCATCATATATACCCAAAATTTTTGAACTTATATGATGACTTTTTAAAGGACATGGCTAAAACACATAATTATAAATATCAAAGGTCTTACTGAAATGGACATTGACTCAGAAAACGAAGGATATACCACCTCACAATTTATAGAACATGACAAGCATGGATACATTGTGTCTTTTATTTTCCTCTTTGTTACATTTACATATTTCTGGATATATATTCCCTGCTCTTAAGAAGATATTAATAATCCCTTATATCTACATCACCCTTCATACTACTAAAACACTTAAACAAAAAGAAATTTAGAGGAATAAAACATTCTGAGAGTGAACTTTAACACAGGATATTAAACTGTACTCCCAAAAGATCCTTAAAGTTACACAATAGTAGCTATATGTTTAGAGCCAAGACTGTAATAACCAAAATCTTTACCAATCAACTGATACCAGTATCACGGGGGGAAAGGTGTGTCTTCAATATGTATCTATTAATTTACAGCTTATTTTCCGTACATATTTTTGCAATTTCAAATAACTAAGAAATAGGATCCTCACATCATATAAAAATGGTTCACAGAGGAAAAACAGAGTTTAGGTTCCTTTTTTGTTTTTAAAGTGACACTGGATGTAATTTTATACCTCAAAGTAACTCTCAAAGTTACTTAAGTATAGTGTTCACACCCAGGGTGGAGTTCTGTGTAATTTCCAAAGCTCAGAAAGGCTTTGCCTGCTCAAAAATATCTCCCCTTAGAGCCTGTCTCAAAATCATATTCGAAGCTTCTAAAAAATACAGAAATTATTCAACAGGTCTGGAGTGGAGCCACTGCATCTGCATTTTTTAAAAACTCCCCAGCTGATTCATTTGTACAGCCAGAGTCAAAAAGCACTCGGTTATATAAAAGATTGAGGGAGGGAGTGGTATCCTTAGGTCCCCAATTTAAATGTTCATATGAAAACCATCAATCTGTCTTAGGGGACCCAGGTGAAAACTGTACCTTCACAGAACACTCATAAAAAGTTTCAAAAAGGAAAGCAAAGGTAGGACACCTGGTGACCCAACCCTGGCCCCCAAAAAGGACAGGGGTGAGGATATACAGTAATGGAGGCAAAACTCAAAAAGATCCACCTTACCAGAAATTGCTACTTCATATTTTAAGCACGTGATCCCTTCAACTTCATAAAACAGACCAACAAGAAAAAACTGCTCAGCTGTGTATCTGTGTGGAAAGGGGTAGTCTCATCAAGGAAAAGCATTCAGCTACAGGTAGGAGTTTCACCAAGCAGTGCCCATCAACATACAATAAGACCAAAATGGACTGGCAATTAAGACCAGATACTCCGAGACAGTTCGTTACCTTTTACAATATAATAGTCATTTGTCAGAACTGTGTTTCTCAAAAGAAGTTTGTCTCACAAGAGCAGTGCAAAAACAAGCCAAAAAACTTATGTCTTCTAAGTAGTGTATACTTAATAAGCCATCATTTTCTTAAGCTTCCATTACCTACCAGATCTGGACTTAATGATGTCACTGAACTCATTCTTCCCGTCATCAGGCCTGGCCTCGTGTTCTCCATACTTCGCCATCTTTGCTGAGTTTCAATTTAATCCAAAGATTGTATTAAATCCTCTTCTTAAGACTTCCAGTTTCCTATAATGGTCCAGCTTAACATCAATACCTAAAGAGAAAAGGGAGTGTATTGACTTGGAATAAAACTGTATACATACATATATATTTTTATAATATATATAATCATATAGTTATATATACTACCCATTCATTCAGCAAATATTTATTCAGCACACTCTAAGGCACTGATCTGAGCAATGGGGATATGACTGAAAAGAGACACAGACTCTGCCATTATGACGTTTATAGACACTAAGCTGTGAATTATGTAATGAATTATTTCATTATAATACCGATATGTTACAAATGAACAAATGAGAAGCACAGAGTAATATCAGCATACAGCAGAGGAATCCGACCTGCCCTGGGCAATTAGGAAAGGTTTTCTTGAAGAAGTGTCATTTGAGCCAAGCCTTCAATGATGAGAAAAATTCAATTAGCAAAAAAAAGAGAGGTGGGAAGAGAAAAAAATAAGAGCCTTCCACGTGAACTGGCAGGAAGAATTGTGGAGCATTCAAGAAGCTAAGCCAGTGTCTTTGGAGAGAAAACAGCCAAGAAGAGAGGAATCTGGCGAACTATATGAAGTGGGTGGACAGGACCAGCGACAGGATGTTGAAGACCAAGTCAAGGCTCTTGATCTTTCTCTAAAGAGGAAGAGGGATCCAATAGATGGTTTTAAGCTGGGAAGTAACATGATCAGATCTGAAAAGATCATTCTGGTTTGTAGGTGGACCAGAATGATGAGTGGGAAGCCATGAAGAGTATGGCAGAATTTCACAATTGTTCATTCAAGAACCTAGGCCATGGGCACATGGGTGTTGAATAAAAATTTCTTTCAATTTCTCTGCATATTTGAAATTTTTTCATAATAGAATTTGGGGAAACTAATTCCTAACTTTAACTAAGTGATCAAACTTCATATGACCAATTCATGTGATACAATGGGAGATATACCACATCGTCTATATAGTATCCCCATGGAGCTTATCATGAACAGACAAATCTAGACTGTGGGTAGTCTTCAAAATAAATGATCTGGATTGCTCAAAATTTTCATCATGAAAAACAAGAACACCTGAGGGAGGGGGAACTTTGTGGGTTAAAGAGGACTAAAGAAGCATGACAACCAAGTGTAATCCTTGACTGAATTTAGAACTTAAAAAAATAAACATCTGGGGGATAATGTGAAAAATAAGAATTGGGGCTAAATATTAGCCAATATCATTCTATCAGTGTTAAAGTTCTTTAGAATTGGTTCATGATTTTGTCATTATGCGAGTATCTTTGTTTATAGAGACACCTGATGAAATATTTACCAATGAAGTGTGATAATAACTTCAACTTCAGTTCAAACAGGACAGCATATGCCTGTCTATCTATCTATGTACAGGTATCTCTCTACCTATATACATACATACGGAGAGAGAGGGAGAGAGAGAAAGAAAGAAAGGAAATGTTGGAAAATGGTTAAGTGGGGAATGTAGAGAAAGCATACGGGTGTTTACTCTTCTTTCTAGTATAATATTACAGATAGGAAATGATTGTGGTCTAAACAAGGGTACATGGAAATAAACGGGTAGATACATGGGATATTTAAATATCAAATACAGAAGGTCAATAGCATTGGGGAACTAATAGAATATGAGTCCTTCAGAATACTAAGGTGCAAAACGACTGCCGAGTTTTGGTTTGGGCAAATGCGTGGAGGGTGAGTCATTCACTGAGCTCAGGAACACTGGCAGATACACCACTGGCGGAAGAAATCATGAATGTGGTTTGGACTTGCTGAATGTGAGGTGCCTCTGAGTTATATAAGTGCAGATAACAAAGAAGACAGTTGGACATATAGGTCTGATCTCAAAAATGGTCTGGATTCAATATAAATCTGGATAGTCACATGTGATACCCAATGACACAGATATTATTCTAGAAGGTATATCATATGAATTCTGCTAAGTACAGCTATCACTCAATAAAATAATTTTAAAGATTTTATTTATTTATTTATTTAATTTGAGGAAGAGAGAAAGAGAGAGTACCCAAGCAGGGAGAGGAGAGAGGGAAGGAGAGGGAGGAGGAAAAAAGAATCTCAAGCAGACTCAGCACTGAGCTCGGGAGCCCCACATAGGGCTCCAGGCAGGGCTCGATCTCACAATGCTGAGATCATGACCTGAGCAGAAACCAAGAGTCGACGCTCAACCGTCTGAGTCACCCAGGCGCCCCAGCAATAAAATAATTTTAATCTTTAGTAATTAATTAGAATCATCTTCAGAGCTTAAAGAATTGAGGATTCTACTTGGCAGAACCACCTTTTTTTTAAGAATGTCAATAATGAGATCTCTGCATTGCCCTAATCCTTCCTGGAACATATCGCCCCTACAACCCAAACAGAATCAGAATTCAATTTTAAGTCCAGCAACTTGGCTGTATCCTTACAGCCCCTTAAGTGGACCCCAATTGCCAATTAAATAAATTTAATTGGGAATCATTTAATTGGGAATATAGCAATCAACACGCTCAAATATTAACCTGCAAATAATGGGCATTAATTCATATATTACAACATACAGTAGAACACAGTATACTACTAGCTAGGATTAGACAACACAATCATTTAATTCAAGGACACGCCATATAGCATTATTATTTTATAATATGCTTCATTTGGCATACTTATGTAATACTTAGTTTTTATATTATGTTTAATTATATGTAATATTCCAAGAAATAACATAGTATTTTATAATATAAATATATGTAAAAAATATATATTTTTTCCTGACTAGTTGGAAAAAGTGTGTGTTCTAATAATAAAGAGGTCAAAATTACCTTAGAAAAAATGTTTGAAGTATTTAACAGTTGGAGACAGAAGAAAACCAGTGGACTACTACAGATTTAGGAACAATTTCCTCTCTTGTAGAGAAGACCATGTGGATTAGATCATCAGTCTGCCAAATTTTGAGTATAAAAAACTTTTTCTCATTTTTTATATTTCTCTACTACTCTTAAGACTTTTGGATTACATGATTAAGTTCCTTTGTGGGCTACATATCTGTAAAAGATTTGCTGAGTTCTTAAGTGCATTTTTTAATATAGTCAAGAACTTAAAGCTTTGTTCAGAAGAATGCATATAAAATTTTATTATGGAAAATCAGGTTTGTCCAACAAAAGTTCTCTTTACAGGAAAGCAACTAACTATTCCCTTTAAAAGGCATTCTGACACTCTCCTTCATGACTAGTCTTAGCTAAGGGTCTTCAGATCAACACTTGACAAAGACCTTCCCCACTCCATAAAAAAGAAAAGTAAACTCTTTACACAGGACTTTACTTCATTTACACGTGAATTCTTTTTTTAATTTTGCCAGTCTAAAATAATTTCTCAAATTTTCTCTTCCAGATCATCAAAATCCTTTATATGCTACAAAGACACAGCAGAAAGACCACCAGAGGACAAGGAAAGAATGGGAAGGAGGGAGAATCACAGAAGGCCACTGGAACAGTGAGAGCCACAGACTGTCACCTGTTGCCAGGAATGGGCAGGCGACCCCAGGTTGAGTAGCACAGGGAAAAAGATACCTCCTTCTAAATCGCTGAATGCTACAGCTATTTATAACTGCTTGTCAGGAGACAGAATCAAAGTTTCTTCAAGACAGTGTGCCTAGGTGAGGACCTTACACTTCTATAGAGCGTAAGAAAGGCCATCTTCCACACAAAGCTGGGTGAGAAACTGAGAATAAATGAATGGGATATTATTGCCTTAGAAGCTTAAGCCCTATACAATTGTCATTTATTGTTACCACTCCTCCAGGTCTCTGTTCCCTCAGAATTCTGTTTTGCAAAGTTTAGCCAGATCTTTCTCTCTGAAACTAAGACACTTAACTCTACACTCAGCAACTCTTTCTTCAGAACGTGTCTGGCTGTCATATGGAACAGAAGCCATCAGTATGTGGCAATAAACTTGGGGGTGAAAGGGTGGGGGGGTGGCCTTAAAGGTAAAAAAAAAATGTTTCAATTTTAAAACAATTGGCAATTAGACAATGTAAGAATACAAATATGTTCAACAATGTGCAATTACGACGGAAATGCGGTATACGTCCTTGGGCAGAAACTATCCAGGCATTTAAACTAGAAGCCAAACCTAGGAATGCTGAAGATAGTGGAAAGGGAAGCGAAGGAGCCAAGAATTTGCCGCTCAGCTTGAAACACTACAAGAAACCGCCCAGTGCCAAGGACTGCCATTCACTCTCGGAAACGCTCCAAGGGAAAGTTAGTACTTCGGTGATTAATACTGTTTACAGGCGCAATAAATTTTAGGTAAACACCCAAAGGAGAGTTAAAGAGCTGTCTCATCGGTCCCATAAACTCGGGTAGAGGGGGCGGGGAATGACTCCGCATAAACCCTGGCCCTGGCCGCCGGGTACTCGCGAAGCTGAAGCACCCACGAGCTTCGCATTCCTCCAGCCCTCGCCTGGCCCGCAGCGCTCCCCGCAGGTCGCGGCCCCCACGCCCACCAGCAACAGCAGGGAGGGGGCCAACCGCACTTCCTGAGGCCCGTGCGAGTTACAAATAAGTGAAAGCGGCTGCTGCCGTGGGTCCCAGAGGCCGCGAGACCCGGTCCCAGCCCGGACCCGGGGAATCGAAGCTTCCGCAAAGTCGGTGCGTTCCAGCTGCAGCAACCGGTGCAAACACCGCACCGGGAAGTGACCCGTGAGGCCCTGGTGACCCAGGTGAGCTGGAGGCTGGGAAAGAGGAGACTTGCCCCGGGACAGCCCAGAAAGTGGAGCCGACCGCCCCAAGTGAGATCTGGGGCTCTCCAGTTCAACGTAAAACAAAGTGCGGATCCTCAGGCTCTTGGAGGTCGGGCACGTTTTCTCTTTCCCTTGAAACAACCCTGGAACAGTCCCTTTCGTAATCCGGGACTTGGGAGAAAAAAAATTCTCCTGTAACAGCGTGCCTTCTAAAAGTTGCACAGCCTAAAATTCGTGCTTTGTTGGTTTTCTAAGTGGCCTTGGGCACCCAGAGCCTCGGACCCCGGGCCAAAGAGGGACACGAACGACCTTACCTGGTGCAGCAAGAGATGCCAAGAGTCCGAGAAAGTCGAAGAGGCTACCGTGGGCACTAAGCACCAACTGGCTGCCCGTGTCCCCTCCCCGGAGCCCCACCCTCAAGAGCAGCAACGGCGTGGAGGGCGAACACGTTTCCTGCCAGACGGCTGCGAGCCGCTCCCCTGCCGCTCCACCACACCGCCACACTCTTCCCACCCTGTCCTGGCGGACACCTCGGAGCCCCGCCTTCCCGGGGCCGGGGTGTGTGTCACAGGCCATCCTAGGAAGCCACGTCCCCTCTTGGAGATCACAGCGCGAGGCATGCGACCCTCTCACACATAGGGGGAGGCGGGCTGGGGGAGCCCCGCGGCGGCACTGCACGGGTCGGAGGAGTTGGGGTCGTTCGCTTCTGGACGGATTGCGAGAACCTCCGCGTCCGAGCTCTCTCCACGTTTCTGGCACCCTTTCTCCCGCCGAGGGGAGCTGAACTCAGGTTGGGAGGAAAGTGCACGCTAAAGTTGGTGATATCTTAGACTCAGACTTGAGAAGAGACTGGGTCACAGGGTAGGAGCCGCAGAAAGTCCCTCCTCCCCGCAGCCCACGCCCCACTGCCCCGGGGCTGCGGTCACATCCCACGACCCGAGGCGGAGACATGGCACGGGCTTACCTGCTCCCGGGACCCGCGGGCCCGCGTCGCCTGCCAGCCGCCGCCGCCGCCGCCGCGTCCCGAGCGGGCCGAGGGCTCCTCCGGGCGTGTTTGGGTCGTAGTGATCGCGGGGGAGTGTGCGAGCGTGAGTTCTGCGGGGCGACGTGTTTTAAAAAGGAAATGTGAAGAACCAGACAAATCCGAAAGAAAAAATTTTTTTTGACACCCTACTGAAACAACGCCCCCGACTTGTGCAATCTTCCTGCCCCGGTAGTTCCGCCAAAAACAAAAACAAAACAGTCCAAGTGCAAACCTGGAACGCGAGCGCGGGCAATCAAGTTTGCCAAACGCCAGAGAGCTTTCCCTCTGCAGAAGTGACCCAAAAGAAAGGAGGCACCGCTCGCCGTGGTGCCCCAATGGGCTTCGGGCGCCAGAGGCTCCTCCTCGGCCCTCGGCGGGAGAAAGCCCGCGGCGGGCTGCGGCTGCCCGCTCCCCTCCTCCGAGGAAAGGCGACTCCACAACTTTGTGCGCGAGCGGCTCGCTCCAGCGGCTCCTCCTCCGCCGCCGCCGCCGGCCTGCCCCTTTGTTGGAGAGCGGCGCAGGAGGCTGAAGAGGGAGGGGGCGCGGGACCGAGCGGGGGCGTCCTGCCGCCCACCCCCGGGGAAACGGACTCGCGTCCGGGCACCCCGGGGCTCGCTCTTCCCAGGAGGAGGCGGCCTAGCGGGACCGCTCCCCGGGCCGGCACCGCCCCCGGCGCTCCCGCGCCCGCTCGGCTCACGGCCCCCGGCCCCGCCGCCGCGGGCCCAGCAACTTTGTTCCGGAGAGCAGCACCCTCTCGGCTCTGGTTCGGCCCGGGCCCGGCCCAGGCGGCCACCGCGGATTGGGCTCCGGGAACGTGGCGCCCCGGGTCACCTGACCGCGCGCCCCGTCAATCAGCACCCGCCCCGCGTGCCCTCCCCGCCCGCAGCCGCTGGCCCGCCGCTCGGTTGGCCTGGGGCTGCGTGTTCCGCGCGGCTCCCGGTGCGTGCGACGCGCCAGGAGCGAAAATGGACGCCTCGCACAAACACCATCCCCTCTATTCAGATTACCCGAAAATGTGAGTCACGCCCCCACCCCAGGCAACCCGGGCAGTTCGGGCGATTTTCTCTTCTAGAGGTAAATCTCCATTTGCCTCCTCCACTCACCCCACCTCCGTTTGCTGACGTTGCTGATTTGTAGGTCCTAGTTTCAAGGGTGCATTTATTTTAGCTTTCTCAGTGTCGCTTTTAGTATTAAAAACTTGACATTTCGTTTTATATTCGGTCATGCCTACAAACAGAGCCTATGCTGGTCTTATTTTTCTATTTTTCCAATATACACACACACAAACATGGAGAGTAACATATTTCATTCCTCGTGTGTTCCTATGATTATGATTCGGGGGTGGGAGGCCAGCAACCTAAGTTCCTAGTACGTGGAAAAGAGAAAGGATGATTGATAAGCGAGCAGCTCTGGCTTATTGCTGGTTTAATATTTGAAAGTTAATTTACGATTTAGCAAAGATAAAACACTAGGGGATTTAAATGCTTTTTTTTTTCCCCCAGAAAGAATTCACTAGTTTATTATTAGTTAGAAAGTGAACGTTTCCCCAGTCCCTAAGTGCTGTTAGAGGGGTCGGAGGTCTTGAAAGATAGTTCTTTATAAAGTCTCTACCTTAGCTTCCTTCCTTTGGGGGATTTTTTTTCGTAAAAACCCACAATACATCGGATGATTAACTTGAAATGCACATAATTTATTCATTCACTTTCATTGGTTCATTCATTTAGCAAATGCCAATTTATGAACTGCCAGTTCCATCGGCCCTGTGAATGATCCAAAGGAAAAACGGATAGAGATCTTGACTTAAAGAATGTCAAATCTAGCAAGTGAGATAAATCCTGTAAACAAGTAAGGATAGGCAAGATCAGTGATGTGTCAAAAAAAAAAAAGGGGGGGACAGATCAAGTGCTATTTGAGTCTCTGTATCCAGGGAGACTGAGGTTTAACTGATAATCCTACAGACCCTTAAAGCTGTTCATCATACGCTGTATCCTCTTGGTTGAGCTGAAGGAAACTCAGATTCCTCCTTTAATATAAAACCACATTGCAGCATTTAAGGATTTCCTTGCTTCAAAGGATGTAAGTGAAAAGCACTTTGTAAATTGCAAAGGGCTGGACAAATATTTTATTTAACTCAAAGTTTTTGAAAAAACACAGTTTCTTGGGGACCTAGAATTTCTAAGTTTTTAAAACTTTGAGGGGATGTTTAGTTAAGCTTCCCCAAAGGCCATAAGGAAAGACTGGTAAGAATACAATCGCCATCTGTACAGGGAGTGACTCCACCCACACCCCCAGCTTCAGCGGCTGATGGTGCATTACCTGGAGCCTATGCCCTGTTTCTAGCCCTTCTCCCCACATGCAGAGACTGCTATTCTCTGTAGGCCATGGGCAGAGCCCAAAGAACTTCCTGTTGAGGAGGTCCCAAGCTGCTCTGACTCCCTGATTCCTTTGCAGTGAAGAAAACACATTTAGTGGAAGATTTTAACCACAGAAGGCTTTGTTACCATACAGCAGACAGTGGGATTTTCTTTCCCAGCCTGAGAATCAAGTTGTGGGGAAAGTGGAAACAGACTATCAGACAGTGGGTAGCAGTTAGTGCACCTGCAACCAACATTCCAACTGGGGTCCATGCACCAGGGACATTGGCTTGTAATGACAGTACTCAGTGGGTTTTGTCTCCCCACCTCAAAGAGCAAGGTAGAGCGTTTAGAGAAAGTGATAGAAGGTGGCCCAGGGTCTACCATTAACTCAGATTCTGAATTGCCCTACAGTCACCACGAAACAGTAAAAATTCAAGAAAACTGAACTGATGTCACTGGGACAAAGCCCTTGACATAGGAGAAAATATGATGAGGAGTGTATATAGAGATTCAGATATAGAAAGATATGCATGTGTATGTATTTTTTTTAAGATTTTATTTATTTATTTGACAGAGAGAGACAGCCAGCAAGAGAGGGAACACAAGCGGGGGGCGTGGGAGAGGAAGAAGCAGGCTCCTAGCGGAGGAGTCTAATGTGCGGGTCGATCCCAGAACGCTGGGACCGCACCCTGAGCCCAAGGCAGACGCTTAAGGACTGCGCCACCCAGGCACCCCGGGAACTGCATCCTAACATAAGAACCCAAAAGAAAACTTTCTTACTAAACTTTGTATATAATGAATATAGTATATATAGCAAGAGTATATAAATGTAGTTTCTCTTTAAACAACAGAAACATAGGGAACTACATAATGTATTAAAAACAAGGCACTCCTTCAGCTTCACCCTGGGCATTGACTATGAATAAAGCCCCACATGGAAGCATTTAAGGGAGGGACAAAGTTTAAGGAATTCATCTTTTCTTTTCTTTCCCAGGTCAAGAAAGTGTCTTATACATAATAGATACCAGAATATTTGCTAAATATTGTTCTGAATTCTTCCATCAAATATCTAGTATTTATTGTACAAGTTGAAAATAGATATAAATAAAATTCTTTGTAATACAATTAAGGAAACTAATAATATTAACGCACGAAACTTCTAGAGAAAATTAGAATTAAGGCAGAGTTTCTCACAATTGAGTAAACTTAAGAATCACGAGGAGAATATTTTAAATTCAGATTGCCTACTAACTCCCAGAAATTCTGATTTGTTAGGTCTGGTGAGGCCCAGGATGCTGCAGTTTTAACAAACAATTCTTGAAGTTAGATCAGGATGGTTGGGGAATCTCACTCAGAGCCATCGTTCCCTAAGGAGCTGGCCTCAAATAGGCCACTTTGGATGATTGGAGGAGTCGAGAAATTGCCCTACAAGAAAAACATTGCCCACTGGATGATCGTAACTTCAAAATGCCCACAATTAGCCTTATCTCTTTGAACTCAAGTGTTTTGTTCAGTCGTGGATCACCCTTGAGGTTGCCAAGGGTCATTAACACCTCAGGAGCATTCTGGGCAATTCAGCCTGCCCTATGGTACAGAGCCTGGCCGGTCCTGACCAAATGCTCTGCAGGAGAAGTCTGTGCGCAGGAAGGCAGGGAGGAGAGGACTGTTGAAGGTAGGGGCGTTGAAATGTAGGGTCCAAAGAAGCTATGGACAAAATAAAAAGACTAAGCAGTTGAGGAGAAAAGAGCAACTGACAGAACAAAAGGAGAAAATAAAGGAGTCCCCAAAAGAGAAGGAAGAGGTGTGGAGAGTGGAGGGATACCGCCAGACCCACCCCTTCACAGTGTGCTGCCCCTGAGAACCAAAAGCCTTCTGAGTAAAAGGAGTATCCTATGTGGGGGTTGTCAGACTTGTTACTTTAACTTGGTTTCATTTACTTTGTATAATTTTGTGATGTTGGTACTGGAAGGGATTTTACAGTTTCTCCTTCAACCCTCTAACTGTGAGGCTAAAGAAAGAAATGACAAAGACACAAAACAGGCTAGGGAGTGGATTTAGGTAAAATAAAAATCTATTGGGGGAAAATGTCCAAATCACTAAGAAATAAAGAGAGCATCCCTAGGTTATGTAAGTTCATTGTTAACCTGCAGCAGGAACAGGAGGAGGAGAACAGCACACAGAGTTGTGAAAGCGAATGAGGCTGGATTTAAGTTGCCTGAGTGCTGATTATTAAATTGACAGTTATTAGGCATATGAGCTTGTGGAACTTGCTTAACCTTTAGCTTCCTGTCTAAGAAATAGAAAGAATACCTCCCTCAAATGTTTTGAGAATCAAATGATTTACTTCATAGGGAGCATTTATCACAGTATCTGGTTTTTGTTTGTTTGCTGTTTTGTTTTGTTCTGTTTTTTACTATTATGTTATTTCCTCCTTTTTTAACTCAAGATGATTTGCTGCCGTTTTGTGATCATTTTCATTTATTTTTATTGAAAAAATTTCTGGAACTCCCATTGTCTGCTGAAGGGCTGGGTGTGCCAAAGACAATAAGCCACAGTGGTTGTCTTCAAAAAGCTGCTGTCTAGTGAGAGAGACCAACACATAACTAGACAATTATAAGTTATTATGGATACACCAGTAAGGCCAAGATGTAACATGACCCAGAAGAAGGACGTGTAACCCAATAGGAGAAGGACAGAGATGGGGTATCAAGAAGTGACACCTGAGTCATGCCTTAACAGATGAATAGGAATCCTAAAGGACATCTGTCGTCTTGCCTCTGCCCAGCATCTTTCCCTTCTTTGTGAAGGAACATTACCCCTTCCTTTGGGTTATTGCTCCTTCCCTGCTCCAATCAAATTTTGTGAGGCTGTCAATCACCTCTCCACCTAGCCTCAGGGTAGGCTCATGACTCAAGTACAGCCAACCGTAGGCCTCAACCCCAGGCATAGTGATTGATTGAAGAGAGACAAAAGGAGATCTATCCTAATCCACATATGTCCTTCCAGAGGAATTTCCAGAATAACACTGGAAGGGAAAATTCTTTTTTCTTGTTGGGATTAATACACTGGAGTAACAAAATTGAGACTATCCCACAATCCCTTCATGCCCTTTTCCTGCTCCTGCTACTAGCAGGAGTTCTGTACCTGCAGAGGGGGAAAAATGAAACCATCGCACAAGGAGCTGAAAAAATACAGACAGTCTTGAGGATGTGAGGGTCCCTGGTTTTCAGGCACAGGGGCTGTTCCTTCTTTATAACCCCCCTTTTTAAATGAACATTAGCTTGTGTTGGAATTCTATCACTTGCAACTGCCCAAGCCCAGTCTAATATAAAAAGTAACCAGGAAAAGAGGAGGCCCAGATGAAGGCTTGAGGATAAGAAAGAACATAGGGTTTGTATGTGTGGTGCTCAGTTTCTGGAGGAACAATTCCTTTTCTTGAAGTCCTGCTTGATTCCCAGCGCCCCCCCACTCCCAATTCCCTAGAGGCAGTGCTAGACATGCTAACCGAAATTCATCCACTGCCTTAACCTGGTAAGGTGGGATCACCATGGAGATTTCCAGGCCATTTGCATATATTTCATCTGCCTGGATTGTGCCCTATATTGAAACTGAAATGTTTCCTAAATCACAACCTGTTCGGCAAGAGCCCTAACCCTTAGCCAAGTCTGCCTGCTGGTCTAGCCAGGGCCAGGCTCAGGCTCCCGCATATACCCTCAGGTCTACTTGCAAAGAAATACAGCCCTCCAGCATTGAGAATCCAGCCAGGTCTGTGTTCCTCCTGCTCCGGCACCACTCCGCCGACAGGAAGGCTTGATTTGGTGAGGTCAATGTTCTCGATGCCCCTCTGGAAGCCAAACATTCCATTATCCAGCTAGCTGATTTGAAAGGGAACGGCTTTACAGCCTGGACTGTCTCCATGGCCCCCCATTCCTAGACTCCTCCCTCTGGGCCATGGCCCCTCTGTATTGTGGAGAGATGGCCAGCATGACTTAAACTTGAGCCTAATCAAGTGATGAAATTAACCAACCGGCCCTCCATTTTTTGCATCTTGAAAACACTCTTACTGTTTTCAAGTGGATATCAAATTCTTTTGGGTTCTTACCCTGCTTTTAAAACACATATTGCCACATGGTTTCACCATCCTATGTTACACATGCCTGGAGGGCAGTGGCCTCCTTTCCCTGAAGAGCTAGCTGGAGCCCCAGATGCACATGTCAGGGTCTCTTTGGTGATTATTGGGCATTTATGGCCACGTGGCCCCAAGGAAGAGCTAAAGATCCAATCACAGTAACAGGGTAAAATATTTGGGCAGTTTGTTGGTATTATGCAGAAAATTTTAAGTATTGATTGTTTTAATAAATGCAACCATTTTGTTTTACAAAGCTAGGGCAAACTGCTTTTTGGCATAGTTACAATCATCACAGATCTCAAACTAGTGGCTGCCTTACACTAGAATGAAATCATGTCACCGAGTCCAATGTACCCTTCTTCCAATATGCATCTTCATTCATGCAGAAAGAAGAAAAGCAAGGAGAAGGGGTGCCTGGGTGGCTCAGTTGGTTAAGCGTCTGCCTTCGGTGCAGGTCGTGATCCCGGAGCCCTGAGATCAAGCCCCGGGATTGAGTTTTCCATTTCTGTAGTTCTCCTTGGGTACACACCATGTCTCTGCTTGGGCACAGCAGTCCCCTCTGCCCAGGAGATGTCCCAGAAATCTGAGGACGTACGGGGTCGTCACTCAACTCAAGTGTGCAGCCAGAGCTTTTTTCGGAGGATACTTCTAAATTTAAAGAAGGGCCACATTCTTGTTTGCATTTATGATCGTCTTGGCATCATGAAGTGCTACTTTATTTGTTAGACTAATATGAAAGGAACAGATGCAGGCTTAATAGGTTGAGGATACATTCTTGCTAAATGATGCCCATATGACAGCAAATCTTGCTATCTAAGAAAAGGTTTCCCTGTACTTATTTCAAATTCAGAGAGAGGAGTACATTTGTTTCTCATGCAACACGTGGTAGCACACAGCGGACTTAAAAGAACCTATGACACAGCAATAAGTACCATGTTTATATTTAGAGTAGCAATTTAGTTGCATTAAAATAACATCAGTCACATTAAATTTATATTGTTAATTTGAATTAAACATGTGATTTTCTTGTATTTAGTTTTTTTGCTTTTGCTTATATAAATACACAAGAGCTATAGGCATAAATAATCTATACTTACATTTGTATGCATTTAAGTAATATTATAATTAATGTAACTCAGTGCTTCAACTCCCTAGATTTTATTTTTCCCGGAATAGTGGAACATTACTGAAGTTTGCAAAGCATTAGCTAACACAATAGCTGTGTTAAAACTGGTTGGTATGGAGCGCCTGGGAGGCTAAGTTGGTTAAGTGGCTGCCTTCGGCTCAGGTCATGATCCCAGGGTCCTGGGATCCAGCCCAGGAACCCACATCAGGCTCCCTGCACAGCGGGAGTCTGCTCCTCCCTCTCCCGTACTCTCCCCCCACAGGCCTGTGCTCATGCTCTTTCTCAAATAAATAAATAAAATTNAAAAAAAATTTTAAAAAAAAAAAAAAAAAAAAAGACAGGTTGGTATGATCATAAATTTTTATAAAATATTTTCAGAAACATCAAAAACCCCGTAAGTCACTGTGTTTGTATAAAAGCTAAATACTTCAAACTCTAGATAGTCAAAAAGTCAATTGCAGTGACTTTCAGATAAAGATGGAGATTGAAAACATCATCTAATACTGCTTCTTCCAAAACCCCACTGAAACTACACCAAAGAGGCTTATTTTAAGACATAAAACCACAAGTTGAAGATGGCAATGACAGCAATACTTTTGAAGGCTGTACCTAGGTGGTGGAGTGGAAATTGACTTGCAGGCCTGAAAAGGCTTCACTCTAAGTCAGCGGTGGTGGCCACTCTGGATAAATCTAGTTTCCCCTGAAACCTCAGCCTGAGGCCCAGGAACTGAAAGCACTGGATACCCTGGGGGAGGATGGTGATGGGGAGAAGATAAAAAGGATGGGTTGTAAGAAGTAGTAGTTAGGTCTCTCAAGTCACTGGCCTTCCTTACACAGCAGAGCAACTGTCTCTCCCCCTCCCCAGCAGAACATCAGAAATATATTCTCTGGATCAGAGAAACCAGGGAATCTCTGGTGTGGAAAACCAAGTCAAGGGCAGGGGAACTGTGCCCAGAACCAGGGAGATATGAGTATGCTGACATCCACAGCCTCCTCTCCCCGTCTCACTCCCAGAATAATGGCAGACAGGCATTTATCCTCCACACAGGAGAGTAACAGCGCATTCTGAGAACAGCCTAAGAAGAAACATTCAAAGATAGACAATAGAGGCTCTAAGACAAACAGCTGCCCCACATCACCTACATCACAGCTTTATTTGCACACCCTTAATCATGCTTGTACAATTAAGAATTATCAGGCATCTGGGGCACCTGAAGGATTCAGTTGGTTAAGCATCCGACTCGTGATTATGGCTCAGGTCTCAGGTCATGATCTTAGGGTGGTGAGATCAAGCCCCACGTCAGGCTCCATGCTGGGTGTAGAGCCTGCTTGGGATTCTCTCTCTCTCTTCCCCCACCTCCTTCTTCCTCCCTAAAAAAAAGAATTATCAGACATCTGAGGATATAAACCTTCGCATAAATGTTGGAATAAAATACATAAACAGAAAAAGGCAACTTGAAGGAAACAATGATGAGGTTGGCAGGGAGAAAAATTTAATGTCTACAGAAGATAATAGAAGATTTTCAATTAATAAAATAAGAATAGGACGCTCCAAAAAAAAATAAAGACAGAGAGAACAACAACAAAAAATGTAAACATGTTCTTAGAAATGAAAATTCAATAGATAGACCAGAAGATAAAGTAGAACAAATCTTGCAGAAAGAAAACAAAAAGAAAAAAATCATGAAAAATAGGAAGGAAAGCATAAGCAAATTAAAAGACCAGTCCAAGAGAAGTCTCTCAAAGAGAGACTAGGGAAAACAATTATTTCCTCAATGAAATAATTTAAGATTTCTGAAAATTTCAGGATACACATTTTCATTGTGAAAGGGCTTACCCAGTGTCCAGTGACAAAAACAGACCCACACCAAGACACGTCATAGAGATATTTTAGAACATCGGGACAATAAGAAGATGCTGTAAGTTTTCAGAAAGGTGAAGGGAAGGGGCGCCTGGGTGGTGCAGCGGTTAAGCGTCTGCCTTCGGCTCAGGGCGTGATCCCAGCGTTCTGGGATCGAGCCCCACATCAGGCTCTTCTGCTATGAGCCTGCTTCTTTCTCTCGCACTCCCCCTGTTTGTGTTCCCTCTCTCGCTGGCTATCTCTATCTCTGTCAAATAAATAAAAAATCTTAAAAAAAAAAAAAAAAGGTGAAGGGAAAAAGATCACATACAAAGTAACAGGAATCCAAATAATTCTGAAGTTCTCAACAGCAACATAGGAAATTAGAAGAAAATGGAGCAACGCACTCAAAATTCTGAAGGGAAATTAATTCTAACTAATATTAAATATCTAACTAACTTCTCAACTAAGTGTGAGGGTAAAGATTTTTCAGTGAAAAACTTTACCCCCACTTCACACGCACACACACACACACACACCTCTTTTCTAAGGGAGTTTTCAAAGAATACATGCAACCAAAACAAGGAGGTAAACCAAGAAAAAGGAAGACATGCTTTACAGGATAAAAGAGATCCAACACAGGAAAAAATGCAAAGGAATTATCATGTTTATCCAGGATGATGCACCAAGCATGAGGGCAACACATCTGGACTTATACAGGCCCACGTGCTTCAGAAGAGATAAAAAATAAATAAATAAAATTGATATAATACCCAACACACATCAATGTACCAAGAAGATATTTCAACATCTGGTAGTCGTGTACATAGAAATAATTGTGTACATAGAAAACTAGGCAAATGAGAAAACAAGACAATTCTTTTTTTTTTTTTTTAAAGATTTTATTTATTTATTTGACAGAGACAGCCAGCGAGAGAGGGAACACAAGCAGGGGGAGTGGAGAGGAAGAAGCAGGCTCCTAGCAGAGGGAAAACTACGATTTGAACAGTAAAGAAGTAATCATAGTTTTCTATATGACTCAACACTGAGTAGACTACAGAGTCATAAAAATGTAACCCTGAACATTGAGTCAATCAAAATTAAATCTCAATCAGCAGGATGAAGAGCTGAGAAGTGTTTATGACTGGGTTTGGTAAGAGTGGAAGAGACAAGATATCTAAATCCTCATCTTCATGACAGGAAGTCAATAGGTAATACTTAAACCTGAAAAAAACAAGAAGTAATATCACAAGCTTGGTACTTAAAGATATGCAGGTATTAACAGAAGTAGTGCTTTTTTCCCCCTAATACTGTGCCTTTTATCCCTGGTAACTTATTCATCCCATAACTGGAAGTCTGTGTCTCCCACTCCTCTTCACCCATCCCCCCACCCCCTTCCCTTCTGGCAACTATCAGTTTGTCATCTATGTCATCTAATTCTGCTTTTTGTTTGTTTGTTTATTTATTTATTTAGATTCCACTTATGAGTGGAATCATATGGAATTTGTTTTTCTCAGTCTGACTTATTTCACTTAGCAAAATACCCTCTAAGGTCCACCCAAATGTTGTCTCAAATGGTACAATCTCAAACTTGTCTATGACTGTGTAATATCCCATCATATATACACCACATTTTCTCTATCCATTTGTCTATTGACCTCAATGTCCATCAATAGAAGAAGCGTCTTAATTTTTTTTAAAGATTTTATTTATTCATTTGAGAAAGAGAGTGAGAGAGCACAAGCCAGGGGAGCCACAGAGGAAGAGAGAATGAAGCAGGCTCCCCAATTAGGGACCCCCATGTAGGGCTTGATCCCAGAACCCTGGGATCATGACCCGAGCTGAAGGCAGACACCTAAGAAGAAGTATCTTTAAAAGATCAAAGTAGATGCCTCTGGGAAAAGGGATATGGAGAAAATAGGTTGGAGACTATTTGTCTTTGCAAACTTTGTAGAACTAGCTGATTCTTAAAATTATGTGCACATTTCACTTTAATAAAAATAACAAGCTCACAGAATATCATGCAAGACAGTGCAAAGAGCAGTGGTTTATGGTTAGAACCAGAGACCCAGATCTAAGTGCAGGAGGCAGGATATATTATGACTTTCATGGGCCCTACACACTTTTGACTTTGTGGGCTCCTCCCACTATAATATCAATATTTAAAATTGTTTGGTATAACTTAAAATACTTCAAGTTTTTTTTTCTTCTTAGGCAAAATTCAATAAAATTTCATGGGCTCTTTAAAAATATCATTGAACCCTAAGCACTGTGCCTACTGGAAAAATCCTCCCTGCAGGAAAAAGGAAGGAGGAAAACACAGATTTATGTTTTCTCTATAGTAACAAAGTTCCCTTTGCTGGGAATCAAATTTCTAGGTCAGAATGGTGGCAAATTAAAATACTTCATAAACTATAAAGCTTTGTTTGCTCTGATCCCAATACCATTAGTACAAAACCATTTTACATAATGTTTTCTCTTAATTTTTCTAAACTTATTTCATAGCAGAAACATCATGTTGAAATACTTGAACCCAGTGGCTTAATGTAAACCAGTATTGAAGCTGTTGGATATATTTTCAATTTTCCATAGGGTTATTCTCAACTGAATACAATATTAAAAGGCTTTTATTTCTCCAATTCTTTCTCCATTATTATAAAATGAACCTGACATTTGCCTTTGAGTTACAATCTTTATACGTCCATATGAAGATTATATCATACATTGTGATCAGCTTAATCAGTCCCAATTCAATTGGTTAGGTTGAGATCAACACTTTGTTCCCAAAGATGCAGGTGAAAACTAAGAGAATTGCTTAAAAATCTTTTCAATAATACCTCACAGTTGTGCAACTTTATACATTTCTCTGAGTACTTTTTCTTTCCTACCTGGATGTCTTTCTATCATTTCCATTTCAGCCTATCTAGAATGGAACTTCCCTTTAGTATTCTCTCTCTCTCCTGACTTACTCAGTCCATTCAATTGGTACAATTCTTGTCCCTCTAACTTAATCCTAGCTTGAACCTAGTATTCTTGCCTCTCTTCCCCATTCTCAATATCTAATGGATTAGTAAGCTCTATTGACCCTTCCTTTCCATTATTTCACACATTTGTGTTCCCCATTCCCAAACCAATTACCCCTTCTCTTCTCTGTACCTGAACTTCTGTCATGGCTTCCTAATTGGCCTCACTCATCCAATTCTTCCTCCTTCAGTCCATTCATCCTACACTTCTCCATCACAGCAGCTTACTAGCATGGTGATCATCATGTTCAAAAGTATTCAACAGCTCGCAGTTGCCTATCGGATAAAATTGGTCATTTGTGTCTAGTAGCAAACTACTCTTGCTATTCTCAGACTTCTTAATCCACTTTTTGTCAAAAAGTCCTTTGTAGAGCACCCCCATGCCTTTGGTCACTCTGTGCTTTCTTCTGGAATGTCCTCTTGTGGCTTCTCCTTCCCTTTTATTAATGTGGCTCAAGCCCATCTTCTCTTGGAAGCTTTTCCTAAGTATTCATCCCATAATGATTTTGTCCTTTGGATTCTTAACGTTTTGTTGTCAGTACATTCATTTAAAACATATCATATACTGTTTTTAATGGTTAGTTATAGCCTCTTATTTATGTATCTTGTTGCCTGAACAAATTAAAAGCTCCTTGAGGGTCTAGAGTCTGTCTGATCCTAACATGGTGTCGGCCGCATAGTATGTTTCCATTCAGTAATTGACTAATAAGGGGACAATATTTTTGGTTGACTTCTTTCATTTCCATGTAGAAAGAGGGCATTGTAAAAATGTGAAGGTACTTAATACCACCAAAGTGTGGTATGTATATATACATATATATACACACACACAATTTATATATATTTTATATGTATTATATAATTTTAATTGTAATAAAATATACATAACATGAAATTTATCTATATTATATATATAATATATATACACTGAGATTCATGTTTTATAAATCTTCAAATTATATCTAAACTTTTAATGTTCTATCTACTTAGTTTATCAAACATGAATGATTTGGAAGAAAACATTGGGTTCAAGTCCCAGCTCTATCAGAGACCAACTATGTAATGACCTTGGGCGAGTTAACTTTTTTTTTAAAGATAGATAGGTAGATAGATAGATAGAGAGAGAGAGAGAGAGAGAGATAGACTGAGAGACAGAGCATGAATGGAGGGAGGAGAAGAGGGAAAAGGAGAAGCAAACTCCCCGCTTAGAGGGAAGCCTGACGAGGGGCTTGATCCCAGAACCTCAGGATCATGACCTGAGCCGAAGTCATATGCTTAACTGACTGAGCCACCCAGGAGCCCAAAGTTCTTAACTTTTAATGCCTCCATCGCCTGGTCTGTAAAATGAGTAGATGGATTCAGTAGATAATCTCTGAAGGCCCAGTTCTATGAGTCTATGACTTGACATCTCTGGAGAGCACACAACACCTCCAGAATTATGGGAGAAAATGGTCTATCTGGCTCTCTTCCCAGATTTGCAAACCAAACCATCCTAAGTGAGCATAACCTATTCCACTCCCAGCCCTGAGGATTCTAAAAACAGTTTGGGAAACTGATAGCAGCTGTGGATTCCGAGGGCTGTGCTTCTGCCCCACCCTGGCTGTGCCTCTTTTTTGGGAATTCCAGCCAGACTTGTACTCAACCTGCATCCTGTCCTAGGGGGACAGAGTGGACCCAGGGGCACAGGGAAGGGATAAACCCCTCCTTTAGGTATGGCCTCTTAGCAAGCCTCCAGCTCCAGCTCTTCGCTTGGGGGAGGGGTGGGAAAAGGACCTTTTTCTCCCCTCAACTAGAAGGGATCAGGGACAGCTTGAGGAAACAGGTCTCATTCATTAGCTTAGCAAGATTTCTGAGGAGTTTATTAACTTCAAATTTTAAGTGGAGGGACTTTTGTCTGTTTTGCAGTTGCAAAATTCTTTAAAATACATATTTTAAAAATTTTCCCACTCTTTGGGTCAGACTACTGTGTTGATGGCTGTCCTTTGAAATTATTTATGGAAGCGGAGTTATTTCATTGTTTGTTTTTTGTGTTTCAAAGTAATGCTAGTAGGTTTTGTTTGAATTTGCAAAAATCTCTAGTTCATCTTTTGGCTGAGGTTAGTTACAATAATTACAAATCTATTGACCAAAACGGCAATAATATCAACAGTCTTTAAACGAAAACCCCAAAGGCTTAATTTATACTTGCTAAGTTTGGGGCAAAAGATGGGGGGCAGGGGTTGTCATCTTAATTGTAGATCACCAGGCCACCCCTGCTTTACCAGGAGTCCTGAACAAAGGGGAAAGCCACATACTTTAGGCCTGAGATCACCGGATTCTCAACCAATCTTTGTTTAAAAAAAAGAGAGGAGAGAAAAAAAGCAAGGATTTCTTGCTGTCATTGTTTTAATAAGTATTTAACTATTAAGTGACTTACCAATTTCTCTACAGGACTTAAGGTTATTTCTATAATGATTAAACAAAATTGAAACGAAGTAGATGGGGAAAGTTGGACCATATCAAAATTACACATTGCAAAGATAAGGTCAGCAACAAGATTAAATACAAAAAACATATGAATAAATTTTGGCTTATTTCTTGGAGTTTTGCCACAATCCTTGTGAGTAACAATCCTTGTTTAATCATCACAAAATGTTATTTATTACCAGGCCACTCCTACTAAAACCTTCTCTGAGATCTAGTCCCCCAAGTGGCTCAATCCAGCTGCGCCAGAACCCTACATATTTTGCTTATCTTTCTTCGGCTAATGGTATGGTTTGTTCAATATTCACTTGAGGGGTCATTGCATCAACAGTGCCAAGATTCCCAGGGTTAACGTCTTTAAATTCTATAAGTCCTCATTGTTCATTTTTCTGTCTTTCTGATTGATGAACTGTCTGGGGTTGGCCAGATGAATAGTGTGGTTACTCTGGCATTTCCCGGGACTTGACCTCCAGCCTCTCCAGTGGTTACCTTGAGTAGCCAAGTGTTTGGATCCTGCCAAACAGAGATTCAGTGGTTATAATCATTTTTCCGGTTATGTTGGCAAAGAGGCTTTTCTGTCAGTGCCTTTGTTTCTAATACCAGTTGTGTGGTTTTGTGATTATACTGCAGTTCCTTCAAAAAATTTCAATACTACTGTGATACTTTTTCCCAAGAATTTCATAACCAACACTTTTTTTAGTATTAAAAGTAATACTGATTTTTTTTTAATCTAGAAGATTTTCCTAAAAAGGAAACTCAATCCCAGTTTGTTTATTGGCTTCGCTAAAAATTAAGTTTTTCTGTCTTTAACCAACACGTTCAGGCTGGGCTAGAGGTAGAAAAGGTCACAGAAGAATTCTTCCAAAGGAAAGAGTATAAATGTTTCTATACCCCTTTGATGAGTCAGAAACAGAAAACTAGGGGCTGGGTGACAGCTCACTCATTAAAGAATTCTAGAAAAGAACGTTGCCCTCAGGCTTAATGATTTCAGAGCTATATTTCTCTCCTTAAAGTTGGCCTTTGGTAATAGATGTCAAGAGTGGAGGGTGGGAGGAGAAGGGCAAAACAGAGATCAGGGCTACTGTACTGCTTTTGGGCCATTTTGTCCCATTGTAAGATCATGTGTCTTTATATATATATATTTTTTTGACAAGTGATTGACATATGAAAAATCTGTACATATTTAATGTATACACCTTGGTGAGTTTGAAGATAAGCATACACCCATGAAACTGTCACTATGAACAATACAATAACCGTAACCATCACCCCTGGAAGTTCCCACCCTCCCTCTTTTTTAAAAGAAAATTTAATATAAGATCTACTCTCTTAACCAGTTTTTTAAGTATACAATACAGTATTAATTATATGCACGATGCTGTGCAGTGAATCTCTAGGACTTAGGCATCTTGTGTAACTGAAAGTATATGCCCTTTGACTAATATCTCCCCAATTCCCCCTCCCTGTGTATTTTTATTTTTAGTCAGCAAATAAAGTCATCATTAAGATGAAAGAGTTGAATTCTCTCTTCGTGAGGCTCATAGTAAACATTTCTTGCAACCTCGGAACTCTTAGGCAAAAATATCCATCTATATTTATTTCATGACCATTTTAAATAATGAATTTCATATATTCCCATATAAACAGAAGAGGCAATATATCCTAGCACTCAGAGCACACAATGTGTTTCCATTCCAGTTCTGCTAGTCACCAGCTGCGACTTCAGGAAAATATTTAGCCTCTCAGTTTCCCCATCTATAAAATAGTGATGGTAATACTTACTAATAATGCTCTTAGGGTGTTATGAAGGATCCAGTGACTACAATGCATAAATGCACTTAGCATAGTTCTGAAAGAATGGCATTCCATAAATCGTTATTATTCTTCAGATTTTTTTTTCAACAGTACCTGATACACAGGACATTTTTTAATACTTTACCTTGTTTTTATTATGAGACTGAGCTCAGGCCTTATAAAAATCTTATTTCATTGTTAAACCTTACAAGTAGGTGTGATATACATTTTGCAGATAAAGAAATCAAAGCTTAGTGCTATGGACTGAATGTTTATGTCCTCCCCAAATTCCTATGTTGAAGCCCTAACTCCGATGTGTTGGAATTTGAAGGTAGAAACTTTGAACATTAATTAGATTTAGAAGAAGCCGTAAAGATGAAACCCGCACTGTGGAATTAGGGCCATTCTAAGAAGAGAAGGAGAACAGTACCCCCTCTCTCTCTGCAAACCGGGAAGAGGCCTCTCCCCAGGAACAAAACCTGCTGGCACTTTGATCATGGACTTCCCAGTCTCCAGATCTGTGAAAAATAGAAGTTTGTTGCTGAAGTCAGCCCATCTATGGTATTTTGTTACTGCAGGCTGAGCTGACTAAGACACTTAGCAAGGCTAAGTAAGGTCACCCAAGATCACACAGCTGGTAAGTAGTTGCCCCAGAATTTGGCTAAGTGATGCCAAAGCCTGGTCTTTTTTCCACCAAAACACCACTGCTCCTGAAGTAAAAGGGACAGTACTTGGGTTTCTCCACTCCGAAAATTCCCCTGAGCCAGCCTGAATCCAGCCAGGACACGTTGCTATCTGTGTTATACGTGTACATTACTTGACTTTTCTGTGCCTGGCTTTCTTCACCTGTAAAATGGGGATAATAGTAATACTCTATCCCACAGCGTTGTTGAGAGAATTTTATGGAGACATATAAAATGTTTAGAACAGGGGCTGCTGTATTGTAAATTTTATATTATTGTTTTTATTACTATTTATCTGGGATCAACCCAGATTACTCGTTGGGAGATGGGAGGAAAGAGCAACAAATACTTTCTTTTCAGCATAGATTGTGAGGCTTTAGTACACTACTAGTGCATTCCCTGGGGAGTATTAACTTTGTGGTTTCCCAAAACTATCCCTGAGGATTTTAGAGCAGAACCCTACCAGTCACTGGTCAGAGCTTTTCAAATACAGATCACGACCCATCCCCCCACCCCTCACCCTATTCTCACGTCCCACCCCCAAGTCCGACCACTAATCAGAATCTGCAGGCGTGGGCCAGAAATACCCACTTTTAACAAGTATCCCAGGCGACCCAGCTGCGCAGACTTCTAGCCCCTTTTAAAATGAGAACAAAATGAGACGCAGAGAGGTTACACGATTTCCCCAAAGTTCAGGGCTCTTTCTACCACAAGGTGTTAACATTCACACGGAGGAGCTGCCTGGTCATTCCAGGGCCCTTGCCAGGACAATTTTTCATCCTTGCCAGCCCAAAGAGGTAGAGACTCACTAGAAACGCTGACCTAGTCTCACAGACCTGCACCCCTCCTCCCACATACCAGGGCTGTTAGAAAGCTGAGGGAGGGGGCAAGACTTGCGTGGCAGGCAGGCGCCACAGCTCCTGTCCCCTCCTCTGCGAGCTAGGGGGAGGAACGGGGAGAAAAGGTAACTCACTTGAGCCGGCTTGCATTCTTGGCCTGGCATAAATTCTATAGGACTCTGCACGTAAACATGTCATTTATCTCTCTTTGGCTTAGCCCTGATTTGAAAAATAATCCTAGGTTAGCCTTTTGAAAAGCATCTTATCTTTCTTTTGTATTCTTAACCAGATGCGACCCTCCGTTTCTGCTCTTTCGGCTGCTGCTGGCACTGGGGTTGAGGCTGAACCCACGGATCCTGCAGGAGACCCAGGTTGCTCATTTACTTCCTCGAGGACAAGCTTAACTGTGCGTGGAGATCCCCAAATGATTTTCGGAGCAAAAATACTATGGACTTGGAAACGCAGCCTTAAAAATCAGCAGAGGCTTTTTTTCTCTGAGAGCTCCCAGGTATTTCAAGAAATTTAAAACATAAAGGAAAAAAACAAAACAAAACTCTTCAAGGCTCTCCTGAAACCAATTTGTAGATGTTGTCCAACAACTTCCTTAGCCATTGTTCGAAAACATAGAAACGCAATCTCTTTTTGTGGGTTGTTTCTAAGTATCTCCCAGGCAGGGATAGCTAATAAAATGGGAACAACTGGAGTCGCCAAGAGAAAACCAAGAGAATTGTTATAAATACCTAGTCTTACCCAGGCAGCAGCCAAGCTGAAAACATGCCAGTTGCTAAGAAGGATGCTTCTACATTCCTAAAAAGGAAGGAAAAAAAAATAGTTACAGGGACTTGTTTCTAGTTCTTGATACAAATACTCCCTACATGGAATCTTTCCTTTGGATTGCCAGAAGCAGGGGGCTGCAGGGCAAACAGTCATTTTTTAACCTGGTGGTGAATGTGCTCACAGCGAACATCCTGGACTTCCTTTATTGTAACACTCATCCATCTAATAATTGCTTGTTCAATATCTGTCTTCCAATTAGACTATAAATTCCAAGAGAGTGACTAAGTTTTTCTTATTTGCTACTGTGTCTCTGGTATAGAGCCGTGGCACATAGTTTGACGCTCAATAAATATCTTTTGAACAAAATGCTGAATAAATTACATAGAAGCCATAGCCTTCAACAGGAGTGACTGGAACTAGTAAGATTTAAATTGCAGATGAAGCCACTATGTGGAGTTCAAATTGATGTATGTATCCAAGAGGGTGGAGTATATAATGGAATTAATTAGATGAATAGGGCGAATTTCTAGTTTTGAAGACAAAAGCAGGGAAGAATTTTGTAATTGCATTGAACCTGGTGTGATTACATTGGTAATCATTAAGAATCAAAGAGAAAAATGCCAAATTGCACCTAGATCTGGCTACCTTAAAACATGTTTCACCTTGGGCTGCTTGGGTGGCTCAGCTGGTTTAACATTTGGCTCTTGATCTCAGCTTAGGTCTTGATCACAGGGTCATGAGTTTGGGCCCCTGCATTGGGCTCCATGATGGGCATAAAGCCTACTTTAAAAAAAAAAAAAAAGTTTCATTTATTATATACCACATGTTAGTGTTTTAGGTTCAGTTTGTTTTAACAAAGAGGGACTTTAGATTTATTTAAAGGCAATAGTATAAAAGTGGTCACATTTGTGGTTTAAACTGTATAAATTCTACAACACAGTTAGCATCTTAAAGCCATCTGGGGTAGTATAACATCATTGCTGGTTTTGTTGTTGATAAACAAAGCTCTTGAAAAATAAACTTTTGGGGTGCCTGGGTGGCTCAGTCGGTTAAGCATCTGCCTTCAGCTCAGATCATGATCCCAGGGTCCTGGGATGGAGCCCCAGTGGCAAGTTGCTTGCTCAGCAGGGAGCCTGCCTCTCCCTCTCCCTCTGCCCCTCCCCTGCTAATGCTCTCTCGCTCACTCTATCAAAGTAAATAAATAAAATATTTTTTAAAAATAAAAAATAAAAACATGAACTTCTATGTTAAATGTATGAAGTGCCTGCAATAATGTCAAAAATGCTACATGCTTTAAAAAATTAAGAGAACAAATGGATGAAAGACCTCAATGTGAGACAGGAATCCATCAAAATTCTAGAGGAGAACATAGGTAACAACTTCTATGACATCGGCCAGAGCAACCTTTTTCATGACACATCTCCAAAGGCAAGAGAAATAAAAGATAACATGAAC
>NC_048227.1:89021435-89053215 GCF_002007445.2 Ailuropoda melanoleuca | reverse complement strand
GGGGGTGGGGGAATGGGATAGACTGGTGATGGGTAGTAAGGAGGGCACGTATTGCATGGTGCACTGGGTGTTATACGCAACTAATGAAGCATCAAACTTTACATCGGAATCTGGGGATGTACTGTATGGTGATTAACATAATATAATAAAATAAAATTAAAAAAAAATTAGAACAATATCATCTCATTGATACAACCTCTTTTGACTGGATAAATATCTATCTGAAGACGTCATGATGAAAGCCTAATTGAAAAATGGTTGTGAGTGTATCTCTGTGGAACTTCAATCCTTGGAGGTACTGCCTCTTCTGCAGAAAACTGAGAAAAATGGACTCAGAATTGTAACAGCAGATCAGAATCAAAACTGGAGAGCTATGAACATGTAGGGGAGACAAATATACTCATATTGACTTTTTAGTTAAGGAATTTTGAACAGACTATACTTAGGAAAAAATCACTTGTATTAATGTATACCTACAAATTTAAATATGGTTTGTTTTTAGAAAATCTGTAGTTTGGCAGCTTTATTGAGGTATAATGACATACAATAAACAGCACATATGTAAAATGTATGATTTGTTGAGTTTTGACATATCTTTATATTTGTGAAACCATCACCACAATCAAGTAAATCCATTAGCCTCAAGTTTCCTCATGATCCTTTATAAACCCACCCTCCTGTTCCTTCCCCCAAGCAAACTGATTTTCTTTCTTTCTTTCTTCTTTCTTTCTTTCTTTCTTTCTTTCTTTCTTTCTTTCTTCTTTCTTTCTTTCTTTCTTTCTTTCTTTTTCTTCCTTTTTAAGTAAGCTCTATGTGGGGCTTGAGCTCACGACCCTGAGATCAATAGTTGTGTGCTCTACTGACTGAGCCAGCCAGGCGCCCCATCTTTCTTTTTTTTTTTAATTAAAAAAGGTTTAATTGTGATTAAAAAAAACCATAAAATTTATTATCTTAAGGATATAACAAAGATTAAAGCAGAGATTAATGAAATAGAGAATAGAAAAAAATCAACAAAGCTAAGAGTTGCTTTTTGAAAAGATCAACAAAATTGAGAAACCCTTAGATTCACTAAGAAAAAGAGACAAAAACGCAAATAACTAAACTCAGAAATGAAAGAGGGGGGATTTCAACCAATGCTACAGAAATAAAAAGGATTATAAGAGACTACTACGAACAATTATATGTCAACAATTGGGTAACTTAAAAGAAATGGAAAAATTCCTAGAAGCAGACAACCCACGGAGACTGAATCACGTAGGAAAAAAAAAATTCTGAACAGACCATAATTCCTAAGAAGATTGCATCAGTAAATAAAAACCTCCCAACAGATTCCCCTGGTTCATAGATATTTGGGCTAGAGCATCAGGAAAGACTAAAGATTAGATTGTAAGAAAATACAGAAGCCATGTTTCAAAGACCCGAATTACAGGTATTCATCAGTTTGTAAGACATGAGTCTCAAATACCTAGCAGTTTGGTTCTCAAAAGATCTCTAAATTGTGTGCAGTTACTTGGGAAAGTCGGTCAGGACTCTGTCATGATACAGGTGGAAGGAAAAAATCCAGCAACAATATTTTCTCTAGCAGCAAATGAGATGTGGCGATCAGAAGAAAGTGGGGTATACCAAACGGGCAATGTCAGTCAAAAGACAACATGGCACGGAATGTCAGCATTATGGTCAGGCCTCAGACACTTGGCATACCACTAAGTAAAAAGGGGTCTTAAACTGATGTGGAAGGAAAAGTAGGTTCAGGTGAATGCACAGATAAAAATAATTCCAAGTGACAGGCAATGATCATCATAGCAGTTAATACACTTCTGGATGACCAGACGAAAGAGAAGGCATAGAATGGATTGATTATTCTTCTTTGGCCATTGCTTGGTAGTCTCATTTCCAAATCATGTATAGTCTCTCTAGTTTCTAAGGACAAGGATTAAAATATATATACTTCCTAACAAAGAAAAGCCCAAGAAAGAAAGAAACAAACAAACAAAAAGAAAGAAAGAGAAAGAAAGAAAGAAAGAGAAAAAAAGAAAGAAAGAGAAAAAAAGAAAGAAAGAAAGAAAGAAAGAAAGAAAGAAAGAAAGAAAGAAAGAAAAAAAGAAAGAAAGAAAGAAAATTAGTGTTGACAGTAGAGAAGTTGGAGCATTGTTGGTGGGATTTTTTAGATGGGACAACTACCTTGGAAAATAGTATGGCAGTTCCTCATACTATTTTGTTTTATTTTATTTTATTTTATTTTATTTTATTTTATTTTATTTTATTTTATTTTATTTATTTTATTTTAGAGAGAGAGAGCACAAGCAGGAGGAAGGGCAGAGGGAGAAGCAAGCTTTCTGTTGAGTAGGGAGCCTGATACAGGACTCCATCCCAGGATCCCAGGATCATGACCTGAGCCAAGGGCAGATGCTTAACCGACTCGACTGAGCCACCCAGGTGCCCCCCTCATACTATTTTAATTACTCATTTAATTCATTACCTTAAATTAATTACTAATTAATTAGACATATTATTTTAATTTAAGTAGAACTGCCATATGATTTAGCAATCCCATTTCTGGATATATATCCCAAAGAAATGAAAGCATGGTCTAAGAGATGTTTGTACATCCATGTTCATAGTGGCACTACTCACAATAGCCAGAGGCGGAAGAAACACAAATGTCCATCGGCAGATGAATGGAAACAAAATGTGGTCTATACATACAAAGGAATACTATACCACCTTAAAAAGGAAAGAAATCTTATCACAGGTTACACGGCTGAATCTAGAGGACATCATGCTAACTGAAATTATCCAGTCACAAAAGAGCAAATACTGTATGATTTCACTTCTATGAGGTATCTAAAGTAGAGACAGAAAGTAGAATGCTGGTTGGCAGGGGCGAGGTGGGGGGGGTGAGGGGGTTGTTCAATAGGTATAGTGTTTCAGTTCTGCAAAAGGAAAAGTTTCTGAGGATGTTTCACAGCAACATTATGTATAACATTTCACAACAATGTAAATAGACTTAACACTACTGAACTGTACACTTAAAAATAGCGAAGATGATAAACTCTATGATTTCTTACCACAGTAAAACAAATTCTATAAATACATAAATAAAACTGACCATACCAGGCACTGACAAGAATGTGGACGGACTGGAATTCTCACCCATGGCCAGTGGGAATATGAAATGGTACAACTCCTTTGGCAGTTTCTTAAAAACTAAGCATGCTCCTGTTCCACCCTAGGAATTTACCCAAGGGAAATTAAGGCATAAGTTTATACAAAGACTTGTATAAGAATATTCATAGTAGCTTAGGGGCGCCTGGGTGGCACAGCGGTTGGGCATCTGCCTTCGGCTCAGGGCGTGATCCTGGTGTTGTGGGATCGAGCCCCATATCGGGCTCCTCCGCTGTGAGCCTGCTTCTTCCTCCCCCACTCCCCCTGCTTGTGTTCCCTCTCTTGCTGGCTGTCTCTATCTCTGTCAAATAAATAAAATCTTTAAAAAAAAAAAGAATATTCATAGTAGCTTTATTTGTAATAGTTAAAAGCTAGTAACAATCCAAAAGTCTCAACAGTGAATAATCAAGTTGAGTAGATCCATACAATGAAATACTACTTATAAGATAGGTATACATTTTAGATATCAGTTCTTGAGTTTCTATTATGCATCAAGCACTGTGTCTAATGCTTTAAACATGTAATCACAACTCTATGAGGTAGGAATCATTGGCCTTATTTTACAGATGATGAAATGGAGTCTTGAAAAAGTTTGTAACACAGGGTTTCATAGCCAAGCTATGCCAAAGCCAGGGCTTAAATTTAGGTCTAGAGAACTGTCAAAGATAGAATGCTTAGTCACCATACTGAATTTGTGAAATTCAACAGGAGTAACACACTGATTAGCTGATAGTAAATATCCCAATTGAAGAATTCTCTAAGGGGGAAAAAAAAAGCTCTCTCTGGCTGCTCACCAGTGGTGTTAACTGACATATTGTACAATGGTTCACAAGTGGGCTTTCAGTGTGAAGAGCCTATGTGTGAATTCCCATGGCTACCATTTCCTAGTTAGGTGAGCTATTTCATCTCTCTGTTCCCTTAGCTTTAGGATGGAGATACTAGTCTACCTCATTCCCTGCTTGTACTTACAACAGTTCCTGGTATATAGTACACCAGCACCCATCTTATTTAACTTCTTCGATGTAACTGTGAATGCCTCCTATCTCAATTAAGAGGTATAAGATACTTTTAAAAAACCAAAAAACATTTCATTCAACTTAAGGTATTAAAAGTGATTCTGTGTAATGCTCTGGGCGAGGCACTGCTGAGGAGCAGAGTTGAGTCAGATGAGAGATTCCTTCTCCTAGGAAATCTGCAATCTCTTAGCAAAATGCTACACTTGGCCTCTTCAATATTCTTCACACTTACATGCCCCTGCGCCTTGTGCTTGGTTGAACCTTACATTTAAAATTTTGACTTTGCAACATGCTAACCCATTTGGCATTATGATGTACTGTGTAGAGATCATTTCCCATTTAGGGCTTCCTAAATTACCAGCCCCACTTTTTTCTTGATGGGAATAGTTCTTGATATTAATATTTCATTTCCTTTTACTGCTGAAACCTAGTGAAACTCACTAAGCTAAACCCATTTTGAAATAAAAATTTTTTTAAGCACCATCAAACATAACTTGTAGGTATTGCTATGTTATCCACAGAAATTGACTGACCCCTTTCATGAGAGGCAGAAGGAATTACAGGTGAGAGTAGCTTCAAGAAGACCAAGTTTTTGATACTAAGTAGATGACCTCTTTTGCTTATGTGAAAAGCTAACTAATATTGATGTCAGATTGACAGAATCTTTTGAAGACCAAAGCTAAAACCAGGTTCCATGTTAGCGCAACACAACTTGTCTAAATTGGCCATGTGACCCCTCTATCATGTTAGCTTTAGGAGAGGACAACTAGAGCAACTAAGTCAGGTTGTCTGGCTTAGGGATCAGCATTGTGCTAGATGCTAGGTGGTGGAATTACATTGTGGGTTGAACTGTGTCCCCTAAAAGTTCATATATTGAAGTCTTAAGACTCACTACCCCAAAATGTGACCTTATTTGAAACTGGGATTGTTTCACATGTGATAAGTTAAATCAAGGTCAGTAGGATGGGCCCATCATCTAATAGGACTGGTGTTCTAATAAAAAGGGGAAATTCAGGCACAGAGATTTACACACGGGGAGAACACCATGTCCAGATTAGTTGGAGTTATGGTTCCATAAGCCAAGGAACTACTGTAAGCTGGGAGAAAGACCCAGATCAAATGCTTCCCAGACACCTTCAGAGACAGTATGGTCCTATTGACCCCTTCATCTCACATCTCTGGCCTCCAGAGCTGTGAGAGAGTGAACTTCCGTTGTTCAAGCCATTCAGTACATGGGACTTTGTTACAGCATCCTAGCAAACTAGTATTATTTGGGAGGGGAATTCTGTTCTCTTCTCTTTTTTCTCTCAGTATTCCATAAAAGCTAGAGCTCTTCTGCAACTTGATTTATTTGTTTGTTTAAATTAAGGGTATAAAGACAAAGTCGTCACTTCTCCCATGTTGCTTAAGAGCTGCTACAGGAGATAGGACAGACCAACTGGGAGGGCATACTTGAATCTCAGCTCCGTCACTCATTTGTTGTGTGACTTTGGGCAAGTTACCTAGACTGTCCCAAGTTTCAGTGTATTTATGACATGGAGATAATAAGATCACCTGCCAGTGTTGTTGAATGATTTAGATAATGTATGTAAATTAATAGTATGCTTTCATAAACTGCAGCCATTATTATAACAAAACAACTACAATTTAAGGCAGAAAAATCATGACAAGGTCCGAGGTGAGCAGGTGCTTTGGAGGCTTAGAGCAGTGAGATCTCACATATGGCTGGGGAACCTGGATGAAGGTGGTGGCGTTTAGGTTGGTTTTTAATTGGCAGATGGGATTAGTGAGAAGGCATTCATGGTGAAAGAAACAGCATGGACACAGGCAACATGTCCCAAAACACAGGCACATTCAGCAAGTAGTATGGCTTAGACTGGAGGGCTGGATATGAATATTAGATTAACTGTCTTCCTTAGAGAACACCCTTCACAACCTTGGCTTAGGTGGTTTCCTACCTCAGCTTTACCCCTTTGCATCATATTGCCATATTTATTTCCTTCTTAGCTTGTGTCACAAACTGTAATTCTGTTATTTATTTGTTTACTTATCTGTTGTCTGTAAAGGCAGAGTCTATCTCTCTTATTCAGATCTATATCCCAAGGAGATGCTCAACAGATATATGTGGGAAGAAAGGAGGGAGGGGAGAGAAAGAGACAGATTGAAAGGATGGGAGGAAGATGAATGAATGGAACAGTAGAGGAGTCCTAGCAGATCAGGTAAAGAGGTATTCTGGAACCAGAGCATGAAGGGGCTCTTGAAAAGGCAGGCTGAAGATTCCAATGCAGACCTCTGAATCAATCAGTCTATCATCTATCTCTCTATCTATCTAACTATCTTTTAAGATATATATAGATTTTTTAAAGCCCCAATGCAGGGCTTGAACTCATGACCCTGAGACCAAGATCATGAGATCAAGACCCCAGCTGAGATCAAGAGTTGGACTCTTAACCGACTGAGCCACCCAGGCACCCCTCTGAACCAATATTCTTAAGAGAAAGATTAAGTGTTCAGTATATCTAACAGCCACCTCCGGTGAGTCTTACCTTTAGGCAAATTTGGGAAATGTGTTAGACCAATGGGTCTCAAAATATGGTGCCTACACCAGCAGCCTCAGCAGCATCCAGGACTTTGTCAGAAAGGCAACTTCTTGGTCCCCACTACAGACCTACTGATTCAGAATCTGTATTTTCACAGAATCTGTATTTTAACATGGTCCCAGGATAATTGAAAAGCATTTAGAATTAAAATCCTGCCTCTTACTATAACATTTAGTCTTAATGTGTTTGGGCTGCTATAACAAATACACCATAGCCTGGGTGAATTAAACAACATACACTTATTTCTTGCAGTTTTGGAGTCTGGAAAGGCCAAGATCAAGGTGCCGGCAGATTCGGTATCTGGTTCACAGACAATTGTCTTCTCGCTTTGTCTTCACATGGCAGAAGGGGAAAGGGAGTCCTCTGGGCCTTTTTTTTTTTTTTTCCTAAAGATTTTATTATTTATTCGACAGAGATAGAGACAGCCAGCGAGAGAGGGAACACAAGCAGGGGGAATGGGAGAGGAAGAAGCAGGCTTCATAGCAGAGGAGCCTGACGTGGGGCTCGATCCCATAACGCCGGGATCACGCCCTGAGCCGAAGGCAGACGCCTAACCGCTATGCCACCCAGGCGCCCCTTTTTTTTTTTTTTTTTAATAAGGGCATGAATCCCATTCGTGACCTACTTACCTCCATAAAACTCCATTTCCAAATACCATCACATCTGGGCTTGAAGTTGAAACTCTGTCAGGTATTTCTGCTGTAAGTATCCTTGTTGTAAACATCTTTGTTGCAAGCATTTTCACTGCATAACAAATTGGCCATAAGACAATTTTGCTGTAAATGATTAAAAAAAATAACTTGTTGATAGTTTGGTTTCATTTTTCCATTAATGCAGAGATCCATTTTTATATTGTAGATATATATTATATAAATCTTAGCCTTCATAATGGTCTATGCAGTGGCAGAGTTTTAGCCCCATTTCCCATGGAATTTTGGAACATCTATAAATGGAGATGTAATAATATGCCAAAAAAACAACAATGTGAAAGGCTTTCACACTTCAATACAAAGCACATCTACAAATACACATCATAGTATTTAGAAACTGATACCTCTCTTAATGAAGAAAGAAATTTTAGTGAAAAAAGATAAAGCATGATGCCAAAGAAGGAGACGAGTCAAGAAGCAAAAAAAAAAGTATAATGCTATGAATGAAAGATTTTGTTTTTGGTTTTTTAGCTTTTTTTTTTTTTTTAAGATTTTATTTATTTGACAGACATAGAGACAGCCAGCGAGAGAGGGAACACAAGCAGGGGAGTGGGAGAGGAAGAAGCAGGCTCATAGCGGAGGACCCTGATGGGCTCGATCCCATAACGCCGGGATCACGCCCTGACCTGAAGGCAGACGCCTAACCACTGTGCCACCCAGGCGCCCCGGTTTTTTAGCTTTTTTTGAATTAAATATTTTGAAGACAAATACTTAGGTACAATTCACAAAATAAAATCAGTTATTTGGGCAACATTGCCATGAACCTACCTATGTTATATATTTCAGATATATTCCAATGTATTGCATTTTGCAATACAGTCTTTTAAATTTTTTCATTCATTTTTCATGTTTCATTATATCCTTTTTAATGATTGTCCCTCTTTTATTTTTCATGATTTTGTCTTTTATGGCAAAATTGCCTGACAACCAACTAGTTATGCAGCAAAAACATTTGTGGCAAAGACGCTTATGACAAAACTACCCAGAACCAGTCTCAACGCATGAATTTTGGGTGACACAAACACTCAGTCTGCAGCACATTCTCTGATGTCCACTCACTGCTTTGCTTCTTCCAGGTCTGAGTAAAGAATTGGGCTAAATGTATTTTGAAGTGTTGGGAGTCTTAGAAATAGAAATCAGAAATATAAATATTCCCACTCTCTTTGGTGCCTGTAGACAGATCTCAGCCTCAAGCACGAGAGCTCCTTAAAATTGCAGCACACAAGTAGCCTGTTAAACGGTGGTCATTCTGGGACATTCCAGTCTGAAGCCAAAAATGATCTCCCACCCGAACTCCAAGAGCTCGAAAGGAAAACACCAGTGACAGTAAATCACCGCAACTAGAAAAAAAGACAATGCAGGAGGAAACAGACAGAAACAAACTCAGAGAAATAATCTGTCCATTTAGAAAAATTCTCAAGTCTGTTTGTGAGGAAATACTTAAAGAGTAGGGAACAGAACAAAATCCTTTAATGAATCATGGAATCTGCAAACTGGTATCAGATGTTCTCCAGTCACAGAGCCACGGGAGCCTAGCAACATTTCAAATAAGGTAGCCCCAGCCAAAAGCTATGTTCTTAAAGACAATGATTTCCTCTTACCTGATTGTCTTTCGGCTGTAGAATGAACTGATTGTTGTCAGAACTAAAGTGCACTTATACATGTAAGACTAGAAGGATTGTGGAAGTTTCTTTAAACACACACACACCCCACATTTTTACCGAGTCAGACTTTCCAGCGTATCAGTTGGAGAAAAGGGTAGTATAAATCCAAGAAGAGAAGCTGGCTGTGGCTTCATTTGGTGGTCAGGGAGCTAGGGGGATATGTTTTCCCACTGTAACATAGCAACTTGATTTCAGTGCTGCTCCTCTGTCATATGCATGAAGGGAGATGCCCAATACCCCACAAGAGAATTTTCCAGAAGGTGTAGGGATGGTCTTAACCCAGCTTATGAGCTCTCAGACATACATATAAAAAGGAACTACTTCAAGCTGAATTTTTGGATTCCAGAAACTTGAAGAGTAAATAGCATAGAGTTGTAGACTCCTGGCAAGGACTCTTAATAGAATGCTAACTACAAGAGTTCTTGTGTGTCAATATATTCATCTCCTTCACCCCAAGGGTGGGGGTGGCATGCTGCCTGGGCCAGAGTCAGCTCCCCTGGCTGTTCGTCTCAGGTGGTGAGCAGCTGACTTAGTTTACCCCAGTGTGCCACATAATATTGTTCTCTGTGTGTGATGAGCTGTGAGAAGACTGGGAAGCTCTGGTGTGAATTACACCCAGGCTGTAGGCTTTCCAAATGTACGAATAGATGGATGATTTTAGGTGGCACACAGGCATGCCATTAAAAACACTGAATTGCTTAGTTAGAAAAAAACTTTCCTATTCAATTCTTGTTTAATCCTTCTGACAAGAGAAAGATAAATGATCAGTTTGGTGTTATCATATCTTCAACTATTAATTTTCCTTTTAACAAAGAGAGTCCAAGATCACAGATGCAGAGGTTTGGCCACGCAAATTCTAGTTAGGATTTAATAACATCGTTTTGTTTTATTACATTTCTTTTTGGCCACTGATTCTTTTTCTAAAATGTATTGAAGTGATTTCAAGTTTCATTCTAAAATAAACTTATTTAGACAAGAATAAAGACGTTGATGCAAGGTAAATATTGAACAAAAGATGGTACAAGTTGTACCTTTCCCATATGGCAAAAACTGTAAAGATGATATTCAATGACTAAAGTTCTAAAAAACACCATCCATTGGATCACTTGAATTCACTCTACTTTATCTCTGATAAATCATTTAAAACCCTTCTGGATGTAGCAAACATTGTCATGTATTTCCCAGGACCTTCCTATCAATAATTCTAATTAAATATTTGGAGATACTTTTCTTTAGTTTCCTCCCCCATACTGTTAATATCCTTCTTCTCCTGTGACACAGACACACCAGACCTTCTTTCTTCAAGTCAAACTCTTCTATTCCCCTTCGACACAGTTCTGGTCACGCTCACCCCCCTGGCAATTATTCTCTGGGTTTATATTTTAAATTATCAGTGTCTCTCTTAACTGAATCAGTAAAAAGTATTTTGGTTGCATATAGCAAAAAAAAACAAAACAAAACAAAAAACAACATACAAACAAAACCCAGTTAGCTTAGACAAAAAGGAGACCTTATTGGCTCACATAATTAAAAACTCCAGAGTAAGTTTCATTCAAGGCATGGTTTGGAACAGGTGCTCGCAGAAAGATGTCCAGAATCAGGATTCACTGTTTCTCTCATTTCACAGCTCCATTTCTCTAAGAAAGAAATCCAGGGAGCCTTTTCCCTCAGAAGAGCAACATGGTTAAAAAATACAGCCTTACCTTTTTGCAATCTCAAGTGTAGTAGAGCCAAGTGGGAATCTTTCAGAAATCCAGAAAAAGTCTCATTGTACATTAGTAGCTCTGAATGTGTCACATGTTTTCTTCTGAGCTAACCATTGTTACCAAAAGAGTAAAATATGCTGCTCAGTCAGGAGTAAGAAATAAAGACAACTTGACTGGAAGTGCATGGCCTTAGGTGAGGAAAAGTTGATGTCTCAGAGGGAAAACAAATTGTATTTACTGGAAAAACTCATATTGTGTGTCCAGATATAAACTCAGTTCCCTGGGTAAGGTAAAACCAGTGAATATAGTTGGACAATTGCTTCCTTTATTATGAACTTCGTGTGTCAATATAGGAGTGAGTGAGAGACTGTTCTTCATTCTGAAACTATACCAGGGCCTATTGTTTCCCAGTCCTCTCTGTGCTGGTGACCCATGCATGGTGGGAGAAATAGAAAGCATGACGTCAATGATAAGACAGTGTTCTTTCGTTTTCAGACCAAAGCATATAATTAACAAGAGCTGGTGAGAAGAACAAGAAAAAAAAGAAGGAGGAAGAGGAGGAGGAGGGTAAGGAGGAGAGTGTTCTAGTATTGGATACCCTGATAGCAACCAGGTGTGGGAACTGACAGCAAGAGAGGTGAGAGAAAAACCATACCAAGTGGTGACTATACTCAAAAGCAGAGCAGAATTGTCAAGAAGAAGAACAAATTTTCCAATTTCAAAACTCAGTGTAGAAGTACAGAAATCAAGACACTGTGGCATTGATATGAAAAGACATATAAATTGGTAGAACAGAGTTTATAGGCTAGAAATATTTATGGTCCAATTGATTCTTGGAAAAGGGTCAAGAAAAATGTGAATTGTGTTTTCAACAAATAGTGCTGGAATAATTAGATATTCATACCCAGAAACATGAATTTAGATCCTTACCTCACATCATATGCACAAAAATAATTCAAAATACATCATAGAGCAAGTTGTAAAAGGATGTTCAGCTAGACTGTATCAAAATTAGGGGCGGGGCGCCTGGGTGGCACAGCGGTTAAGCGTCTGCCTTCAGCTCAGGGCGTGATCCCGGCGTTGTGGGATCGAGCCCCACATCAGGCTCCTCTGCTATGAGCCTGCTTCTTCCTCTCTCACTCCCCCTGCTTGTGTTCCCTTTCTCGCTGGCTGTCTCTATCTCTGTCGAATAAATAAATAAAATCTTTAAAAAAAAAAATTAGGGGCGCCTGGGTGGCGCAGTCGTTAAGCGTCTGCCTTCAGCTCAGGGCATGATCCCAGCGTTATGGGATCGAGCCCCACATCAGGCTCCTCCGCTGGGAGCCTGCTTCTTCCTCTCTCACTCCCCCTGCTTGTGTTCCCTCTCTCGCTGGCTGTCTCCCTGTCAAATAAATAAATAAAATCTTTAAAAAAAAAAAAGCAAAATTAAAATCATTTGTACTTCAAAAGACACCATTAAGAAAATGAAAGGACAAGTTGTAGAAAGAGAATGTTTGCAAATCATATATCTGACTAGTATCAAGAATATATGAAGAACTCTTTCAAATTAATAAGAAGAAGACAAACAACTAGATTTGAAAAAGAGACAAAAGGCTTGATGAACATTTCACCCAAGAAGATATACGAGTGGCTAATAAGCACCTGAAAAGATAGGTAACATCATCAGTTATTATGAAAATGCAAACTAATATCACAGTGAGACACTGCTTCATATCTACTTCGAATGGCTATATTCAAAACGTCAGACAATACCAAGTGTTAGCAATGATGTGAACAAGCTGGAAACTTTATACTTTGCTGGTGGGAATTCAAAATGGCAAGACCACTTTAGAAAATAATTTGACAGTCTCTTAAAATGCTAAACATAAATTTACCATATAGTGTAGCAATTCCACTTCTAGGTATCTACCCAAGAGAAATGAAAACATATGTCCATACAAAGACTTGCACATAAATGCTCACAGCAGCATCACCTCTCATAACCAAAAAGTGGGAACCATTCAAACTTCCATCAAGCAGTGAATGGGTAAATAAAATGTGGCCTATCCACACACTGGAAGCCTGTTATGCAATAAAAAGGAACAAATTGCAAATACATGCTGCCACATCGATGAGCCTCAAAACCATTATGCTAAGTAACAAAAGGATCACATGACTCCATTTCTGTGAATGTCCAGAAAGGCAAATCTGTAGATTCAGAATATAGATTAGTGGCTGTTGGAACTGGAGGGAGGAATGGAGATTGTCTACGAATCGATTTGAACTGGTGGAAATGTTCTGAACTTGGATTGGGATACAACTCTATGTATTTACTAACGATCATTGAATTGTACACTTAAAATAGGTGGATTTTATATGCAAATTATCTCCCTGTAGATTAAACAAATAGGTAAACAAACAAATAAATACATAAAACAGAATACTCATAGCAACCCAGAAACAAAGTTTGAAAGTGAAGAGAACATAATTATGTTCCAACGAAGTGGTGAATTATGAATGATGTTTATATTTTTATGTATTTTCCAGTTAAAAATGTGTTTTTAAATCTGGAGGAAATTTGGAAAATTGTACTCTGAGAGTCCAATCATTCCATGATGGGCCAGCGGAGAGCGATGTAAAGTAACCTTGATAAAGAGAGGAAACGCCTCTCAGTCCTGTAAGACTTGGCAGTGACCTGATTACAGTTAATAACACATCTAAAGAAAGATGAATCAATCAGCAGAGAACACTGATCAATACAGAGAGCAAAGGAAAGGGACAGTTGCAGATGCATGCTTTGCAGGGCCTGACCAAGGCCATGCAGGGAGGCTGAAGGCTATTCAGAGGGGCGGTGTGCCCACCCCACGGTAGAGACGGCTGCCGTCCGTCCCATGGGGCTTCAGAGCATCAGACACTCTAAGTACGGTATAACAGATTCATCTTGTTTTAACTGCATGCTCACCCCATAATATTTTTATTCATTTTTTTCCAAGTAATTCTGTGTCTAAAGAAAGCCCATTCCTACTGATATATTACGACTGGACACACATTTGGGTCATATACCTCAGGCTGCTGAGGTTTCCTTCAGTGTGAGTCAGCTCGTCCGAGCAGAACCAACTTCAGATGAAAGTGATACACCTGGAAAGCTGAGCAAGACTCGGGCTGTGGCAGGTTCTTCAGGATGAATGCCGCCTCTTGGAAGTCAGCCAGTCCACTGACCTTGCTCGGTGACATCCACCCTGGACAAGAGCGTCTCATTTAGGCTTCAATATCAAGAAATGCAAGACACAAGATATATTCAAATTATTGGATGGTCAGCATATTTTTTTTTAAGAAGCCACTTATGGGAAGAATTTAAATTATTTAGATCTTATACTTACTGACTCCAGATTCATCCAACCACAGCAACTACAATTCTAGCACCAGCTGTTTCAACTCCACCTTACTCATAAAAGTAGCCCTGGTGAAGTAGAGAGCTTCCTTCCAACGACTTTTGCTGGTGGTGATGCTCTACCACCAAGAGTCTGTGGCTCTGTGTCTAAGCCTCTGGGGGCAATGTGCCTGCCTCTGGGGACAATGGAGCTGATCTGGTTGAGCACTGAGCTCTAGTGTCCCACAACATACAGGTACTTTTCATGACTGACCTTATGTCCTGGTTCATGATTTCTACTCTCATTCCCAGATGGAACTCTGAGGCCAAGCAGCTCTGGTTCATTCCTCCCTGCCTGCATCCTCCTTCTACACCACCCCATGCTAACTGGACCCTGATAATGTCCCTGCCTTGACCTGGATGGACAATTTGATTTTGGCACTCCCTTAATGCTCTGAAGCATCTTTTCCTAGAAGAGTGGTTTTCAACTTTGTTGCTATAATACTCTTTGGGGAGCCTGCATGGCTCAGTCGGTTAAGCGTCTGCCTTTGGCTCAGCTCATGATCCCGGTATCCTGGGATCAAGCCCCATATCAGGCTCCCTGCTCAGTGGGGGAGTCTGCTTCTTCCTCTGACTGCCTCTCTCTCTCTCTCTCTAACAAATAAATAAAATCTTTGTAATGCTATTATTCAATTCTGATGTTAACCACCTAAGTTAGCCTCAGACTCCACAGGTTTAAGGGAAGTCCCCAACAAGACCGCCCTCACTTCAGGTACCAGCTGCAAGTTCAGGGTCCCCAGGCCACCTGCACTTCCGATCAACTAGCTGCAAATTTTGGAGGTTGTACTGCCCTTTCAGGTTTGATAATAGTCTAGAATGACTTACAGAACTCAAGGAAGTGCTACACATATGATTGTCAGTTTTTTTGTAAAGGATGTAAATCAGGACGGGTCAAATGAAGAGTCACAGAGAGTGAGATCTGGGAGGTCTCACAGAGTTTCCATGCCTTCTCTCCATGAAATCAGGACCCTCCTAGCACATCTATGTGCTCACCAACCCACAGTGCCCAGAGTTTTTATTGAAACTCTTGGGCACTTCATTATGTAGGCATAATTGATGGAATCGTCGGCTGCATGATTGAACTCAATCTCTAGCCTTTCTCTCCTCCTTGGAAGTTGAAAGTCTGTGCTAGTATCACTAAGGCTCAAAACTCAGCTTTTAATCAAATGGTTGGTCTTTCAGTCATGACCAGTCCCCAGTCTGAGTCATATACTTAGCATAAACTCAGGTGTGGTCCAAGGGCACACCACAGAAAAACAAAGGCACTCCTATCGCTGGGGGAATTCCAAGAATTTAGAGTTTCTCTCCTCCCTAAGAACCAGGGACAAGTGCCAATCAAATTATTTATTATATAACACTTGCATATTGCAATCAGTCAGGAAGCTTTTAAAAACGTTCGTGCCTCGGGGCACGAACATCAGTCAGTTAAGGATTCAACTGTTGACTCTTGATTTCAGCTCAGGTCATGATCTCACGGTCATAAGATCCAGCCCTCCTGCCAGTCTGCTTGAGATTCTCCCTATCCTTCTGCTGCTTCTTCTCCTCCTCCCCCTGTTCATGCACGCACACTCTTTCTCTCTCTCAAATAGATAAACAAATAAAATCTTTTAAAAAATAAGTGTTCATGCCTGGATCCTACCAAGAATGAATTGGTCTGGGGTGCAAACTGGTTATAAGAATTTTTAAAATCTCCTCCAGATAATTCTAACATATCCTACAAGCTATGCTTCTGGCCTTGCTTTAGTCTCTTAATTTGAACTACTAGGATATGTATGTTCCTCCAAAATAAATTGGAATTGTTAGTCTGGTTAATGGCGCTCCCAACATGCTACTTGGCTGGAGCCAGACATCTTATGATCTATCTTAGGTCTACAGTCTCTGTCCTGCACAACTGTGAGTGGACCCATTCACAACATAGTTCATGTGAATAATGCCCTGGATCTATGCAGCGTATATACTGCACTATACAGGGTAGACATGTCCTAAGCTAGTCACCACACATTAAATTAGCATCGAGCACATTTACCGACCAAACACCTTAGCAGATTTATTGCTATTTCTGACATATGTATTAGCTTTAACAGGAATATTGTCACATCTCTATCTGCTTAACATTTTTATTTCAAGTTTAAAACCATCAAAATGAATCAGAATTTGCCTAAAATGATCCTGTATATTAAGAAAAAAAGTATGATGGATTCCCGTAGAACATGCTGAATTTTGAGAAATTGAATATTTTTAAAAGTTTACAATATTCACATAAATGTGACATATCAGAATGTTCTATAAATCAGCTTTTAGAAAACTAGCCTTCAACAAATTGGAATTCTGCAAATTATATTCTTGGCTTCTGCTTATGATTAGCTTCCATCATCTAAAAAATTTGCTTATTGAGAAATTTTAAACCCTAGTATTTTCCATCAAGATTTCCTTGTACAGCATGTGATTAAGAGATTGCATTTTGAAAGTGTTTAAAATAAAAAAGGCAGGAGTAGAGAGAAGGAAACCATGAACCACTTCTGACCAGCCAAGGTTTTTCCCAAGAACCTGAAAGGAACTCTCCAGCAATAAACCAAGAAATTTGTCCAGCAGGAGAAAAAAAAAAAATTAGTAGAACTTGGCAATTCTGTTGGGGTAATAGGTTGCATCTGACATGAAGGCCCTGATAGTACATTTCCTGAATAAAAATAGTGATTGCCTTTATGCATATTATCCTTTCAAACTCAGGTCAAGTTATAATGTGGGCAATTTTTGGTCCATCCACTTAAGGAAAGAATTTTTCAGAAAACTTCTCTTTCCACCTCAGAGTGGAATAGGAAATAAATTTTAGCAAACTTCATTTTCTGCCATCAGGAAGGAGAAGGAGATTCGAATTTGTGATAATGATTGCATTTTAAGTTACCTAAGGAAAGTGCTAGCGAGACAAGAATTGCCTTCTAAAAATAAACCAAAGCAACCAAATAGAAACTTCTCGAGCCCTAGCTTCGGAAGTGTTCATTCTGAATTCCAAACCTCTAGTTTTCTGGTTCTTTCTGAGGTTGTTGGTGACTTAACCAACCCTGAGGACTGACCCTGTAGGACTCAATAAGAATCCTAATAAATATGTAGCTATGGTTGGGAGTCTTTGAAAAATAAGTAAAATTTCCCAACTCATTCCACAAACCTCAATTATCTCATACTATTAGGGGATCTGGAAATACAGAGTCAAAGTTAAGAGTTCTGAGCAATTGGTTTTCAAAGACTCATTCACATGAGCTAAAGGTGCATATTAGTTTGGCTTTTACATCTCCTGCTGCTTTTCAAGAGGATAAATAATTACAGTGATTTATCTGAAATGTGCAGCTCGGAGCTGGATGTGGAGAAGTCACATAATGGTGTCAGCACTTCAGCCTGAAGTAAATAAAATGGTGAGATATATTTAGCACACGATAACACAAAGCACTGAGAAACAGAGATAATAAGAAGAAGCTGTCTTTATGTGATTAGAGAACTTTACAAAATACCAAGCTTTTACAAAAAAGGAAATAATGATAGAAAATAGAAACGGTGGGAAAAACCAGAAAGTCTTCCAAGTTCCAAATTTCCATTCTAATTCTAGCCCCTGAAAGGCAGGTCAGTTTCTCAGGCTCTTTGCCTGGGTTTCTTCTTTCTAACTTTTCAGCCTCCCTCCGTGTGGTAAGTGCTTAATTCTGGAGGCAGTAGAGCAGTTGTTTAGATGTCTAACGCTTTTCAAGGCTAATGTGAATATCCAAGCAAGTGGTGGCTTCCATTCCCTTTCCAGATGCCCGTGAGAGGCACTTTGGCAGGACTGTGGTGCCATAAAGGAGATTTTACCCTCCAAGAAAGGCTGCTTTCCAGTTTTCTCTTTCTTTTACCATAGACGAGGTTTGCACACAAATATTAATTTGCTTCAAAGGACTTGGAAGGTCCAGTCAATCAAATAAGTGACTCTTTCACTGACTTTGCCATTGAATACAAAAAAAAAAAAAAAAGCAGTCCAATAGTTTGTGTGCTGGAAATAGTCTTGGATACAGCTATGCACAGAATCTTGCCCTGCCCCACCTCTTGCCTGAACCTCTCCCCACGCCCCATTCCTGCCACCTGAAACTGCTCATGTGTTGGCCATCACTGATGGCCTCCTAGTTGCTAGATCCAAGTGACCATCTATCAATTCACGTCTTATTTTCCAGATCACAGAAAGTTGATGCTGTTTACCAGTTGATCAATAGAAGACATTGATAATGTTTGGTTTTGTTTTTCTTCAGCATCTCTGACCACTTCCTCACAGTCTTCATTAGGAAGATCTCTTTCTCTATGCATTACATAAAGGTGAATTTTCTGCAGAAGTCCATCAGGGACTCTCTTCTTGCTCATCTCCTTACTCCTGTGTAATTTTATTTATTCCTTTGCTTTCATTGTCAGCTTTAGGTTGATGATTCCCATCTTATATCTCTAGCCTATCTCTCTACTCAGTTTTTTTTAAAGACTTATTTATTTATTTGAGATAGAGAGAGAGAGTGATGGCGGGGGCAGAGGGGGAAGGAGAGAAAGAGGGAAAGAATCCCAAACACACTCTGAGTTGAGTGCAGAGCCCAATGTGGGGCTTGATCTCACAACCCATTAGATCATGACCTGGGCTGAAAGCAAGAGTCAGATGCTCAACCAACTGAGCCACCCATCTCTCTCCTAAGTTTTACTCTCATATATCTGAGGGTTTCAGGGGAGGCAGAGAATGGAGGGATTTAGAGAGGAGGAACACATAAATGGGAGCAGAGCCTTCAGTTACAGAAACTCTGTTCCTCCTTTAGTGTCCCGAAGAAACTTAAAAGGAAGGAAAAAAAGTATGTAGAGACACTGTCTGCTTTGCCTGACATCTTAATGTTGGTATCATTGGCTATAATTTCGCTTAGAATAAAAAAAAAAAAAGTAAGCATGTGACCATTTTTTTGCTATGTTGATATTCAGGTAGTCAGGTTGGAAATTTAACAATTCCCTTAAATTGTATGTCAGTATTTCGGGGCATGACTGAGAAAATATGTGCTAAAAAGAAAAAGCTAAAGTGTCAGTATAGTGCAATGGCCAGTGACTTCTTTCTTGTATTTCTTATACTAATATTAATATTTATGCTGATTTGTGCTATTATGAGGTAGGACTAGTGACTGCAGATAAAAGAAACTTGTATTCCCCAAATAACAGTTTATTCCAGTCTTCATGGACATCTGAAGTTCGGTAGTCCTGAACTGTGATGGTGGTTTTACTTTACTAAGATAAGACCTCCAGAAAAAGCTCTTTTTAGCTTTCTTTTCTCCCAGCCCCAGGCTGTGGCCTCCTTCCTTGTGGTCCAGTGGACCAGTCATCGTATCCATGTTCTCAGGAGCAGACAAAGGGCAAGCTCACACAGCCCTTTAAGGATGTTTTCTTGGAAGTTTTCCAGTAGCACTTCTACCCATGTCACTGGCCAAATCTTACTCACATTGCTGCTTGCAGCTAAGAGAAAGCTGTACAACGTGGTCTTTATTCCAGGCAGCTCTGTGTTCCTGTCAAACATTGTGTTTCAATTATTTTGGATGAGGCGGAGACTAGATGGGGAGGTGGGCAACCAGAAGTCTCCACAATATTGTGTTCAAACAATGAATAAAACCAGGAGAAAATATCTAGATTTATTTGATGACAACAGGTGATGGAAATGCTACTTTTTCAGGAAGACTTTGTAGAGAAAAAAGATATTTGTATGGGAAAAAGTTGGTGAACTTGCAGTGTTCTTTTCAAGGGTCCTCAGGCTCACTCAGCTTCAGGTTCATCACAGGAGAGCTGGGCTCTGGGGCCCAAAGGCCATTTCCCTGAGAGGTGGTAGGCAGGGAGCCCTCATCCCAGAAGCTTAGAAGGCTGTAGAGCCGTAAGTGGCCAAGTCCTGGTGGGTGGACTTGTCTGAACGGCCGCCGGCTTGGGATTGTTCCCCACAGAAGTGTCTCTGTTATTTTGTGCAGTTCATCTCTAAGCATTGAAATGAGGACTCCCACCACTTCTCTTGAATTTACAGACTCTTCTGTGGGGATTTTTCTCCCTGCTAGTGAACTTAAATCTTCCTTTGTTCAGAATCTTTCCTCTTCCTGTGTTCTTATCCCTTCAACAGAACCACAACCACAAGAATGTGATCTTTCCACACAACATTCAGCAAATCCAGCAAAACAGCCTCAATGGACCATTCCTGGTACTTAAGGAGATTTTTGTTGGTTTCCCCTTCTTTCTTTGTCTAGCAAAGCCACCTTCATTGAGTGGATATAGCTTTTGTGGTTTTTTTGTGGCACTTCTAAGCTGCAGTGAGCCTCAGACTAAAGGGGTTAAAAAAAGAAGGAAACAACAACAAAATTCGTAACTTTCCCTGAACTAAAAAGTTGCACAGACACCCATAATATTTGAAATACTGATGTTCTGAGAGATAAAATAATGTTGGGTAAATATTTCACATGTACAAATAATTTCATTTCATAATTGTGCTTTAGAAACGCTTTGCCCTTAATCAAAGAGACCCGCATCTGCTTTTCTAAGTTAGGTTTCAATCTATACATCAAATGGGCAACCTAGTAGGACACTTTGGGAAGGGATTAAGAAACTGGGAAGAATGGCTGCTGTATACCCCCAGAGAACTGAGGTAATGGTAACTCCTGGGCCTTAACCTTTGACTTGCCCTTCAGCACACCTAAGTGCCAAGACCTGCACTCTGACAATGTCTCATTAAGGGAACATAACATGTAAAAACAGAGAGGCGGTCCTTCTCCATCTCCATGTAAACTGATGGAGGCATTACGAAAAAAATCAAAGCTTTAGAGGTAGATACACCAGCCTGGGTTCCAATTCCAGGTCTTCACTTGAGCAAATTACTTAACCCCTCCGATAAGAAGGCAATGAGCAGTATAAGTCAGCATGGGTTCATTTACTTCATCTTAGGTCAAACTAACATAATTTTATTTTTTTATAAGGTCACTACACTATGTGTAGACAGAATGCATTTTAATTTTGGCACACAATTAGAACAAAATCTCAAGACATGCTTGTGGTCACAATGAATAACTGCAAACCAGAGAGCCATTAAATGTAAGTTTGGAGCTGGTTGAACAACAACATACAAAAGTATGTGTTAATGTATCAATTCCACCTGGAAAAAGTATCTCTGATGGCAGGAAAGTCTTGGCCCCTGTTGTATTCAAGATTTTATCAACAACTTGGATAAAAATGTATTAAAAGCTTGGGTAGCTTAAAAGCAGGAGGAACAGCGAATGCACAGATGACAGGATCAAAATTTTAAAATAATCTCAATAACCTAAAAGAGTAGCTGAAATAAAGGCTATTAAAAGCTGTGTAGAGTTCAGCATTTAGATTCAGAGCTACCTGGCATATGGGTATGGTGCAGGGTTGGGGATGGTGTCAGGTCAGGAAGAAGTACACAGAAATCTCTTGGCTGGTATGTATGGAGTCATGGAGAAGAGATGACCAGCTTGAAAGGGGTTCCATGGGCCAAATCTGGGAAAATTTTAACTGCCAAATTTTAATGATTGTATGGACTATAACCAATTGAATAAAATAAGAATCCATGAGCTTATGTTTAATAATTCAATGAATATATGAGGGAGAAAAGTCTTTGTTATAATAGAATGCTAACTAAGAAATGTAGAAGGAATGATGGACATAGAAAAAAAATCACCATTTGGCAGAAATCATAGAAATAATTGATTCAGATAAAAATCATCAATGGAGGGGTGCCTGTGTGGCACAGCGGTTAAGCGTCTGCCTTCGGCTCAGGGCGTGATCCCGGCGTTATGGGATCGAGCCCCACATCAGGCTCCTCCGCTATGAGCCTGCCTCTTCCTCTCCCACTCCCCCTGCTTGTGTTCCCTCTCTCGCTGGCTGTCTCTATCTCTGTCGAATAAATAAATAAAACCTTTAAGAAATCATCAATGGAAGTTAATACTAGTGGATGGAAGCACAAAATACTTGGTAATTAACTTCACAATGGAGAAAGCTGTATAACATCATTTTATCTAAGTTTAAAAGTCAATATCACAGAAATAGGACAAACTGACATCATGTGCCTCCTGATATACGAAGAAGAATGCAGCATCACGTTCTTAGCATTCCTGTCAAAAGTTAACAACTGGGATCTAATCATGAAGAAATGGAAGACAAATACAAATTGAGAGAAATTCTATCAAAATAACTGATCATTCCCTTCAAAAGAGTCAAGGTCACAAAGGTGAAAAAAGGAAGGAGTAACTATTCCAGATTGAAGAGCCTAGACTAGAGACATGAACCAAAAAAGAAAGGGTGTTTATTATGGATACTATTGAGGAAATCAAAATTTGAGTGGGATTTGGGTGTTGGATGGTAATATTCTATTAATATCAACATCCTAATTTTGATGATTATAACTAGTAATATAGGAGAGTATCCTTGTGTTTTGGGAAACATGTAGGAGTAATAGGTGTCACATCTACAACTTACTCTCAAATGATGTAGCGAATTAGAGAGAGTGAGAACAGGAAAAGGATGAAACAAACGTGGTAAAATGTTTACAAATACGGAATCTGAGTAAAGGGTACACTGTTTCTACAGCTTTTCAGAAAGTTTTAAATAATTTCAAATACAAGTTTTTAAAAATTAGTTACATAAGTTCAACTGAACTAGCAAAGTGTTAGAAGAGAAATTTAAACCTTAAAGTAGATCAAGACTCAGTGACTCTCGGGTCTGAAGAGTTGGTGCACCCATATGGCCAGGTCAAAGGCAACCTTTCGCAACAGGAACCATTCGATCACAAGTACAACCAGGAGAGTACCCAGCCAGGCTTCCTGAGGTCCGAAACTTGAAGTAGGAAACGCATTGAGGACCAAAGCAGCTGCTCACTGGTGTCTTTTTCTCTCTTTGGCCACCGGGTCACTCATCTCTGCTTTTCTCTGCATTTGCTTCACCCATCTCTCTTTCTGCACATCAGGATATCTTGCTTCTCTGTGCACATAGCAGAAAATGACCTTATGTATCCTTACAAATGATTGGAAGTGAACATAATTGGCCCTGTTGAGTCAGGTACCCACCCCTGGCCTAGTCAACTGATGCAAGGAGGTTGGGGTGATGTAATCTTGCCTACTTGGCCTCAGGAGAATGTGGGAAGCAGGCATTTCAAGAAGAGGCACGAGCAGGCAGGCTGAGCCTATGTCAGCAAAAGAACAAATGAGCCAGAGTTGGATGAAAGGAGCCTGATGAGTGAAGAGATGGAAGACATCTGGTTCTATAGGATATCTCCACGTGCAGGTGCTAGAGCATGACCATACCACAGAAGATAGAGCCCACTGCATCATCAGGAATACAACAGCAACAAATGTATGCTGAGGCACGTGTGTTGAACTAGCGAATCAAATACCAAATACTCAAATACCAAATACTCAAATAGTGCTGCTGCTCTGAGTGATGTGTTTTCTAACATGGAAACTAGCTCTTGATGAAGTTCTAAATAAAATGAGGTACAATTTTTCCTTGATTTACATGGTAGTGGGGAACTTGGAAAATTCACTGCATATTTAAAGGTTGCAAAAACATTTTGTGTTTAACATGGAAAGTGCAGTTAGGTTGTGGGTTCAGACAAACAGGCTTTTAACCTACAGGAATATTCTGCTGGTCAGTCCAAACGCTTGTAGGATGAAGGATCATTCTTTGTTACGTGGCCCTCCCATACACTGCAGCATGCCCAGCACCCCGGACCCCTCCCTAATGGCAGGAACCTCCTTCCAAATTATTATGACAAGCCCAAAGTGCCCCCACATTCCTCCAGAATGCTCCCTAAGGTCAGTGCTAACACTATTAATGACCACTAGTTTAGAGATTAGTTTACCTCTGCCAGGAGTGGCCAGTGGGTGGTTTCTGCTTTATTGGAAGCTTTGTCTAAGTAAATCCTTTCCAACCCTAACACTCAACAAGCCCATGATTAAATCTCATGAAGCCATCGTTTGTTCCCCTTCTGAAATATTACAGTTTTTTTTTTAACTCCTTTGTTATTCAAGAAGATACCCAACTTTATGCCAATACTTAAAAGCTATGTTATTCGGGACAGGACTCTTTTAGCTTCAAACAAGAAGCCGCACACAAAAGAGGAATTCACAGTCTTAACTTGGAAATGTAAATGTGGAGTTGATTTCAGAACAACTGGCTCCAGGAATTTGGGTGAGGCCTTGGGTTTTTGTCTGTCTGTCCATCTCTCCCTCTCTCTCTCTTCCTCTTTCTCTCTTTTTTTCTTCCTCCCCTCTTCTTTTCCCTCCCTCTCCCCCTCTTTCTTTCACTTTTTCTCTCTGTGGGCTGAATTCAGGCTCTCTCCTGGTGATAGGCAGATAGAAACTGTCCCTTCACATTCTATCTGTTCCATGAAAGACCACTGCTTCTCCTCTCCTGCTCCAAACTATGCCCACACTGCTAGGAGAAAACTAAGACTGGGAAAGAATTAACGTTATGATTACTTGTTTAGTGCCTATATTCCCTAAATGTAAGCTCTATGAGGACAAGACTGTGTTTTTCTTATTCATTGTCATATCTGAGCAACAAGCATGGCATTGCCCATTCTAGTCTCTTAAAAAATACTGAATGAATGAATGAATGAATGAATGAATGAATGAATGAATTGTTCAGTTGGACTAGAGGTTGCCCACCTTTCAGTGCTGGTGTTTCTCTATAAGACTTTCCTAGACACTGAAAACATAGGCAAAAGGCAGCAATAGCTGTGTGTTTTCTAAGCAGGCATTAGACTGGCTTACAGTGCAGAGCTGTAGAAGGAAAATGGAGAAACCCAGTGGAAAACATCCTCTTCACTCCAGATCTACCCAAGGGGCTTCTCCACCCAGAATTACCCAAGTTCATCCTCGTTTTGCTTTGGTCTGAGGATTCCTCATGGGAGACTAAAATCAGGATTAAAGAAATTGACTAATTGATTCAATTAGTATATTACTGAGGTCATTTCAACTCATTAAGCCACTTGAAAATTTCATTTTGGTTCTACGCATCCTTCTGCATGTCGTTCTTTGTAGTCCACTAATAGGATTAGGCATTGCACTGAGTCATAGTAAAAGGGTACTTCTGCACCATCACAGACTCTAAGGCCAGTCTACACTCCATGAAGCACTCTGCCACTAAAAGCATAACATTACATATTATTCTAAACATCTTCCAGGTAATAGGGGTCTTTTATTTTTATTTTTCATTTTATGTGAAATTAAAAAAAAAAAATCAAGTCAGGTTGCATTTAAAATCAGAGCAGAACTGGGTGGGCCAGAATGCTAGCGTTTAAAAAATGTGAACATCCTTAATATAGCTGTTTGTGACTAACCCAGTGGGTGTGACACCCAGGGGAAAACAATAAGCTCACTTATCATGAATTTGAAAAGTTAGAGTTTAGAACTCTGTGCTATTTTTTGAACATAAAAATTATTCAAGGAATTACCCATTTTATTTAAGAAAAGATTGTTGATGGAAAGTTAGACATTTAAAGACTTTCAGTGGAAAAAAGTTTAGTGAAAAAATCAGAAAAATGCAATCTATGCCCCTCTCCCAAATTTCATGTTTTTGAAAAATAATATCTTTTGGGGCGCCTGGGTGGCGCAGTCGGTTAAGCATCTGACTTTTGATTTCGGCTCAGGTCATGATCTCAGTGTTGTGAGATCAACCCCTGAGTCAGGCTCCATGCTGGGCACGGAGCCTGCCTAGGATTCTCTCCCTCCCTCTCACTCTGTCCCTACCCTCCACCCCTCACACACATGTGCCCACTCTCTGCTCACGCATGCTCTCTCTCTCAAAAAAAAAAAAACAAAAAAACTGTATCTTGGGATGTCTGGGTGGCTCAGTCAGTTAAGCATCTGCCTTCAGCTCAGGTCATGATCCCAGGGGCCTGGGATCGAGCCCCACATCGGGCTCTCTGCTCAGCGGGAGCCTGATTCTCCCTCTCCCTGCCACTCCCCCTGCTTGTGCAAGCTCTCTGTCTCCCTCAGATAGATAGATAGATAGATAGATAGATAGATAGATAGATAAAATAAAATCTTTTGCTAACGAGCTCACCTTACTGCAACTGCCATAGCAAATACGATGTATATCCGACAGCAGAATCAATTCCACAAACACCTTTTACCTTTGTAGCAAAATTGGTCTTACAGTTAATCTATAGGTATACTTTATAAGAATCACTAAAGTATAGCCATAGTTTAATCAGTTGATTGTCCAAACATCGGCAATTTCTAAGCACTTTGTCAACAGCGCATTTAACTCTGACAAGAAATCATCTGATAGGTACTTCTATTATCACCCCCATTTTACAGAAGAGAAAACAGAGTTGGCGAAGCGGAATAACCAGTCCAAAGTCACATGGCTAATCAGGGTTGGAACTGGGTTTGAAATCTGGGCTGGCTGACGACTAGTCACAGTTCTGCGTTGCCTCTTAGGACCTGGGCTGTGTATTTCACAAATACACATACTTCTGCATTTATGTACAAAGGAGATTGTAGAACTGAGACAAATGTTCAACACTCTTCTTTATGATCCATCTTTTCAATGCAATTTAAAAAGTTACCTTTTGCAGTAACTTATGAACATCACTATACTATAGCCATGAATAAAACAGTTGAAAAGACCACCTAAACCCAGAGGTAAATTTGAGATGTGAATTGCACAAGTACAGTGTATAGCATGCCCAGATGGAAATGATTCAAAAACCACTTACGTGTTTGCCTCCTTGGGCTTCTGGATCCTGATTCTTCTAATCAGATAAGGCCCACCCTAGCTGCAAAAGAAGGAGAAAGAGAAGAAAAAGAAAGGGGAGGATACCTGAACCCATACTAAATTAACTATATTTTCCTATTTTCTGTATTTCTGACATTCTGGCATCTGGGCCCTTGCTGATCAGGGAGGTACTGCCCCTCCCAGGGTTAGCCAATTCTTAGAGACGCCAGACACCTCAGAACAGTCCCCACACCCCAGAGCCTGCTGAAATCATTCAAACTACCAAATCCTAAGCCGGCTTGGCCTGCCTCACCCACTCCTTCTCGTGGAAACCACAGTACAGGTTTTGCCTGTCCTTTCGCCTTGCTTCCTCTGCTTCAGGTATTCTGATAAGTGGTTCGGAGACATCAAAATCTATTTGGATGACAGTGAAACCACGCAGTTCACAAATGAACCATGTGGTTCACCGTGGCCTTCTCTCCAGCAGTAGTGTAGATGCAAGGAGCCTGGAATTATGCTCCCTGACTCCTCCATGGCATCTTTGTAACTGAACAGACTTGGGAAAGCTGGAGGCATCACATTGATCTCATTGAACAAATAGCAAATGTGCGATGTGTGTTCAAATGGTTCATTAATTAGCTGCAATTGTACCTAAAAGCAAAACGTAACACAAAAGGAATAATTAAGATCTCCAAATTCCAACTTGGTACTGAGGACAAAGAAAGCTTCTTGTTTAAGATTTCCCAAATTGGGCATGGCTTCTGTGTTTTAAGGTCGGTGGCTAACCCAAAACTCTATTCATCTTCAATCTCATAGTTTCTGAGTTTGAAAAAATATATATTGAAACAAAGATGATGGATATGATGAGATAAAGGCCCTATTCGTACAATTAAAATAATGGCTCGTGCAAACTTGGTCAGTGATTTGGGAATCTTTTCAATGGCCTATTTATCATCAATGATTGAAAGAGAAAAAAGAAACTCAAAATACCGGCTGGATAAGACAATAGCCTTAATGTACTCCTACACATAGTGACCGTGGAACAACAATTTTTCAGCATTTTATAGTCAGTATTAAGCTGACTGAATTTAAGACATAAATTTGCCTCCAATTTACCAGTAGATGTCACTGTTTAAATGTATTGGCAACAGTCTTCCACAGAGTTCTATGTAAGGATGCCCAACAGAAAAGAATCTAACAATTTTTAATAACTTACAACTCGTTCAAACCCACATACAGAATGCTTACAAACCCATACTTATAGTTGTAATTCAAATTAAGTAGTTACTTAATTTCTCATTGTTAAAATAATTATTGGAAAATCAGTCTAAGTTTAGTGGTGGTATACCTACAAATGATTTAAATTTAAATTCAGAATCTTTTACGAATTTTTAAAAATAAAGAGTCTAATATAACAGGCCTACTTTTCATGGGAAAGTAAAGATGCTGTTACATTTTAGGACAGGATTTCAATTTTTAGGAACTATTGATGTTCTCCAGCTCTCCCTATATTATTTTGAGTGAAGGGAAGCATTATGTTTTCAGGTGTTGAAGACTTTGGTATCTAATTGTATCTACCACCTAGGTACAATGAGTCTTGTATGAACCTGTTTATCCAGGAAGATCGTGGATATAAAAGTGTTTTGAAAAATTGAAAGTGGTCTTTACATGCAAGGTAAGATTTCTTCCCACTTGCATAGTGTGGTTCTTCTGTACTTCCCACAAAGAATGGGTCCAGAAAGGGAAGAGAACTGAGAGGTATGAAACACCTACTTTTGTGAGAAGGCATTATTATGATAACAATATTAATTAATATTAATAATATTATTAACAATGCTTATTATTGTAATTATCATTAAGAAGGCATTATTATAGTTCATTCAGCCTTACAACCACTCAGTGGGGGTAAATATTATTTTCCAATTTGCAAATGAGAAAAGGCAGACTAGTAACCTGAGAAAATTGGTAAACCTGTCTTACCCCAAAGCCTGGGCTCTTTCTACTGAGTCACCGCGTGATTTGGACGTTTGTTTATAATTTGAATCGTATTCTTAATGTTTGCTGCAGTAAATCAAAATTCAGTTAGAGAATACTGCTAATCAGAGGAAACCAGTGACAAAACATTATGCAGAGAAGGAAATAGTAAAGCAAAAGGTTCCACGTAAATCGGCACGTGAAGATTGTGGTTAAGTAGGCCCTACATACTAATAAATAGAAAATTTGTGATTCGGTGGCCAAGGATCTATCTAATAGATTTTCTTGTTTCTAGACCAGCAGTCTTCAGACATCATTTCATCCCTCTTCATAGCACTTCAGAGTAATCTGGCAGAATTTCAGCAGTCTTAAGAAGAATACTCAGGAGTCTTTTACCATCTCTGCTAATGCACAGTAACTGATTAATACAAAGTAGAAGCTTGATTTACAATATAGTTTCAAAGAAACAAAGTAAAACTCCACACTATTCTTTGCCTATTCTTGGTAGTACTGTTCCATATTTGCACTTGGACATAGTAATACAAACACTTAAATTAGCACAAGCCCCTATGCTCAGGCTGGAAAGGCATCAAGTTTTGTTTTTTGTTTTTCTCTTGCTTGGCCTTAAGGAGAAAGAGAGAGGGACACTGAGCTCAGTTGAACTGGCTATTGAGTGAATTAAATAATCTTCACCCAAAAATATTTCCTTACAATTCAATATGCCCCCCTCTTCCAAACCTATATAGACAGACCAAGAGTTTCTATGTCGATAGAGAAACTTCCAAATGCAACTCTAGTCAGGTTGCTTCTTGTTTTGAATTCCTTAGTGAACTTCAGAGACCATACTTAGCATGGTTTCAAGATGGCTTACCCCACCTGTACCTCTCTCCCTCCCCTTCCAGAGCCCTACTTCTCTTCCTTCCGTTCCCAACTAAAGCTGACACTCTGGGGAAAAGTTAGGGCTTCCCACACTGCTCCTTTAGCATCTCGGATATAATTCATATTTTGTCATTATAAATGATTCACTAAAATCTATCTCTCACTAACTGAGCTCCATGAGACAGATGCTGGGTTATTTATCTGCACAGCCCTAGTGTCTAACAGCGACTGGCTCATAGCTGGTTCTTAGATGCTGCCAAGATGCTCATTTCCAAACTACTTAGACACTTTCTTTTCCTCTTTCCTTCTTTTCCCTTCTTGAGCAATTCAACTCTAAAGACGTTAGATAGGCTCAAGCAAGATAAATTTTACATTGGTAAGTTTAGGGAATTACAAATATGGCTAGAAAAACTAAAACAAAATCTGCAGTGTTGCCTCAGAATTGGAGGTATTGGTATAAACTCCTGGATATAAATATAAGTAGAGGGTAGATAAATTTAAACGTGTACACACACACATACACACGCACTCTCTCCCTAATTCTGTCCATTCAGAGGGTCTGGGAACAGTAACACATCAAAAGAGTGAGCACGTCTAAACTGAGGTCTTGGTTTCTAATTACCATTCTTTGCTAAAGAGAACCAGAAATCTTTTGAAAATGGCTGATTCTAGGGCTGGGTCACAGAAAATACAAGGTAAGCATGGAATATCTTGGACTAGGAAGTAAGGACGTGCTAACGAATGATGGAGACATGTCAAAAGTGAGCTTGAATGGATGTCCACTGGCCAAATCTGGGACACTTTGAGCATTAAACAAATATAGAATGGATTGTAAGCATTTATTCAAACAGGATACCATAAGTGCATACTTAGATTACTTATGATTCCACAAATAACTGAATAAAATGGAAAGTTTCATGAGTAATAGGATATTTATATAGCTTCAAAGCACTTCCCCTCAAATATGTATTAATCACAAAGGGGAAAAATGAATTTATAGTGGTAAAGGCTGGCAGAGGCTTATTCAAGTGACTGAAGCTCGGTTAAAAGGACACGTCAAAATCACTCCACCTAGAGGATGCAATGTGATACTTCTGTGATACTCTTGCTACAGAAGCACAACCTGAATCTAATCAGACAAATCCAAATAGACAAAAGGACATTCTACAAAAAGATCGGCCTGTCCTCTTCACAAGTGTCAAGATGATGAAATTCAGGAGACACCGAGGACTTGTTACAGATTGAAGAAGCCGAAGGAGATGTGACAAGGAAATGCAATACGTTCTTCTGAACTGGAGCTTTTTACTACAAACAACCGGTGATTGAATGCGGTTTGGGCACTAGATGTAGTAAATTATCAGTCTTAATTTCCTGATTTTAATGGTTGTATTGGAGCATCTAGTCGGTATCTTACGGTCAAATTTTTTTTCAAGTGTTCTTTGCACTGTAGTTGCAACTTTTTCCTCTAGGTTTTAGATTACTTTCATATTTAGTATTAAAAAAAAAAACACCCCAAAACACTAGACCATGCCGTTAGTATTTTAAAATTCTAAGCCGAATGTAAGTTACAGTCCCAAGATTTTAGAGGCGTGATGCATACCATCTCCGCCTTCAAGGAGCTAATGAAAGAACTGCGTGCACACAATTAATTTTGCGAAAAGGAAAAAGGTAGAGATTTATCTCTCTGACTTTTCGGCAGGGGCAGCTTTCTAACTAAGCTTTCACAGCAGACGCGCCCGCCCCGCCCGGCCTGCTCTCGCTCTGCAGCCGGGAACCCGGGCCCGGCTACGCCGCCGGGTCCCCACCCTGGCTCGGCCCAGCGAGCCCTCGACGCCGCGCAGCTGGGGCCCGGGAGACTCCTGCCTGGCCGCCGGGCCCCCGCGCCCGCCGGCCCCCGCCCACGCGCCACGCCT
>NC_048227.1:88974090-89021343 GCF_002007445.2 Ailuropoda melanoleuca | reverse complement strand
GCGCCACGCCTCCCGCCCGCCGGACCCCTCCCGCGCCAGCTCCCTCTCACGCCAGCACCCCCCTGCCACCCGCGCCAGCCCCCAGCTCGCGGGCCCTCGCCCAACCCGCTGGCCGCGTCGTCTCCCGCCCGGGAAGGGAAGCCGCGCGTTGTGTGTGTTGGGGAGGGGTGGGGAAGGGTGCGTCTCTCCCAGCTAGAAGGCGGAATTCTTGGGCCCAACGCGTGGTGTGCTCGATGAAATTTATGTTTAAAAAAATAAATAAAATTTTTAAGTAAAAAAAAAAGCAAAATTAAACATCTACCAGGAGTGGGGTTCGAACCCACGCGGACATTGTCCATTGGATCTTAAGTCCAACGCCTTAACCACTCGGCCATCCTGGTACAGGCGAACGGTCTGCTTTTCACTCTTCCTACAAGCTGTATTCCATCGTCCTCGCACCCTCCCTCAAGAATTTCTGAGGATCCTTCGCTGCCGCTTTCCCGGTTTTCCCATCCCAAGCCGGAGCGACCTCCCCACAAGAGCCTCCGTCTCCCGCCGCCGCCGCCGCAGCTCACTGTTGCCCCCGGCCCGCCGCGGCAGCGAGGGCAACTGCAGCCGAGTTCGGCGCGCTTGTGGCGGCGGCGGCGCTCCGCGGCTCGCTCGGGGCAGGACTCAGGCGCAGCCCGTCGTGCTTTCGGTTTCGAGGTGCGCGGGCGCGGGAAACAAACTCGTAAACTTCAGGATTCCTAAGAGCACGTTTTGGAGGCGCGTGGGAATGGGAGTGCAAGGATGGAGCCCAGAGGGTGGGGTTTGGTTGGTTTTATTCTAAATAGAATAAACTTAAAGGAATGAGTTGCCTGGGCAGCAGCACCGCTTTTCTTCCTCACAACTCACAGAGGAAGGAAGTTTGTAGAAATTCGTGTCTGTCCTGCGCCACGCCACATGCAGGGCGCGTGGCACGAATGGCCCTCCCTCCTGGCAGCGGGCACCACACCTGCTGCAGGGCCTCGGGGCGGTGAGGGCCCTCCTTGTTCCCACGACCCACCTGTGCGCTTGGAAGTTTAGGTTCTCTTCGTTGTTCTGCAGTGTTATCCCTCCATTCTGTGCACGGGAAAGTCCGTTTGTCCGGTCACCTCCTTTCCCAGGCCTGCCATTGCATTCCCCACCACCCAGGACCTCGACTCCACCACCGAGCCAAGGCTTAGGTGTCGTGCAGCGTCGGGGAGCCTGGGGCCTGAGCGCGATCTGGCAGCCACGGCCCTATTCCCACTTGCAGGCGGCTGTCTAACCAAGAACTTGTATCACCCTGGAGACTGCACAAGTTCACCTTACTGTCCAGGACCAACCCCCCCCCCCCGCTGGCTCTTCACCCGCTGGGTCACCGTGTAAGTCACCCGCTGCCCTGCTACCTCCTCGAACTTCTGTGATCCCCGGGCATATTGCCCTGACCTGGGGTGTCGCTCAGCCTCTGAGTTCCGGTTAAGAACATGGACTGCCCCTGAGAGCCCTTCAGGGCAGCAGCCGCGGAATTGCCCCTGCTCACTAGGCCACGTAGCACCGACGTACTGGTGGCGCTCATCTTCGTCCCAGCCTCAACGGTATCCCTCCTACTGAGTTCGAGGCCTGGTGCACCCCAGCGCGCCGACCAGAACATGGGGACACAGGGGGACAATGCCATCTCCATCTTACCTCGCCAAATTGTCAAGAGGTTTCAGATTTCATAAAATGGGGCTTTCAGAGTACTTAAAATGGTAGTAATAAAAATGTTCTAAGTACTCCCTATGTGACAGTCATTGCTCTAAGCTCCTTACATATATTATCTAATTTGATTTTTTAAAACAACTCTGTATAGCAAGTGTTTATATCACCATGTTTAGATTTAGAAGCCCAGTTACAAACTCACTCAAATATAAGAAGATGCCTCCTAGACCCGCTGCCGGCACCTCAAAGCCCTTACAGAGCTTCCCCATCGTCCAGCCATCAAATCCTCCATGATCTTCTGGACCATCGCAAAATACTATTTGAATGATATTTTTATTTAACCCCAGACTTAGCCTCCAAAAAGCTTCTGGTATAAACCAGTTCTGAACAGCACCACCATGTCATAGGGTACCCAAGTGCCTCTTCTGCAGCCTTGAGATGTATTAAATTTCTTTGGTCACTGTTTAAGGATGGGCAGGAACACAGGTTAGTCTAGTCAGAGTTACAGGTAACTGAGCTATTGGAGATGAGAAAATTTCAGTCCGCTGTGTGGCAGGTTGTATTTTTCCGAAGAGGACCACAACAATATCTCCCAACCCACACGTGACTTCGTCTTCCACCACTGTGATTTTGACACCCATACAATCAAAACATAGAGTCTGTGTTCTTCCTCACTGAATCTGCAAAGCCTTGTGTCTGTGGCAGAGGGGCGCTCTGCGACTTCTGAGGTCATTCATCTTGTTCTCTTGGGATGCTTGCTCTGGGAACCCAGCCACCATACTGTGACAAAACCCAGGTAGCCACATGTACTTTTTCCAGCCAACAGCCCCAACCGTCAATATTAATTGCTGCAAATGTAAGTGAGTGAGCCTCCAGTTGATTCCAGCACGTCGCCATCAAGTGACCCAGCCATTGGATCTTTCCAGCTAAGTCCGCAGATCATGGAGCAGGGACAAGCTAGTGTATTCTTTTCCAATTTCTAACTCACAGACTCGATGGGCAGAATAAAAATGTGTCAGGGTTTTGTTTTGTTTTGTTTTTTTGTGCCATTAAGTTTTGTTTTTTTTTTTTTTAATGAAACAATAGTTAATGAAAACTCCAAGACTGACAAACTGGGATAGTATAGTGGAGCACTGAGAGTATTACATAGAAACAGGCTCTCTGAGAATAAAGTCAACATGGGAAAGCAGCATCCCGAGTGAAGAGTCCAAGTGTGAGTCCATCATTGGAGTCCTTTCCCTCCTCCTTACTGGAAACCAGGTTTTGGGCCATGCTGCCCTTTTCCAGATTGACATCCTTCCTGGGACTCTCTGGGTGGAGGAACACAAGTTCCATCCCGAGGTCCTAGCCACGGAGGTTAGGAAGCAAAGTTCTGGCTTCTACCTTAGGAAGCAAGCCTTAAAATGGAGGACATTCCCCAAACATCAGAAGGATGTTCAAAAGATGCTGGCAACTGCAAGGCATGACAAATAACCACTTGAGTGTTGAAACAAAATGTGAAAAGCACTATGCAGTGACATTTGTTACAACTGACAATATTAGGAAGCAAGTGACAATATTAAGACAAATTTTGCAGCATTGAAATGGCTTCATGTTCAGGAAATTGAATTTGACATACTTCTTATGGGCAAATGTTTTACTCTATTTAAAATATATTTCACTGTGCATGTGTGTTTATTTAAGCCATGATATTCTTTATGAATTTTTTGGTGATTTAAAAATGTGTTCACAAATGCTTTGACACTCCTCCCTTTAAGAGATGGAGCTCCCCTTGCAATGTGGGCTGAATCCAAGGACTCATTGCTAACGAATTGAATAAAACAGAAGAGGTGATACGCAACCTCAGAGACTAGGTCATCACTGCTGCTGATGTCTTGGTTTCTCTCCCTTGGATTGTTCCCTCTGGCAGAAACCAACGGTCATTTCATGAGCAGCCCTTTGAGAGGCCCAGGTGGTGAAGAGCAGCCAGCAAGGAACCGAGGTCCTGGAGGAGCAAGCTTGGTAATGGATCCTCCTGCCCCGTCGAACCTTCTGATAACTGTAGCCCTGGCCAGCATCTTGACTACAACCTTATAAGAGACCCTGAACCAGAACCACCACCCAAGCTCTGATTTCCTGACCCTCAGAAAGTATGTAAGATAATATTTATTGTTTCAAGCTGCTAAGTTTGATGTTATTTTTATGCACCTATAATGACTAATACACCTACCAGCTAGTGTTTCTAGCTTGGATGATATATTTGTGAGCATATATTTTGTTTTCACATATTTATTTGAAAAGAATAATCTTGCTGACCCCTTTGCCAACATCCAATATTCCTTTCTCCATTTGCTCTCAAACTCTTGAATGGATTACCTCTACTTTCCAAGTGCACCCATTTATTTTCAGTTTTTCCCCAGATTCCTCTGATGTGTGGCTTCTACCCTGACTTCTCTCTCTGTATTTTTTCAGAATGCAAATATCTTTTCTAAAACAGATTCACATTAAAAGTTTAAGTAGCATGTGTAACCCCTTTCCACAACCCCTGAAATCCCAGTCATACAAGTTGGGACCCTCTTGTCCCTTGAAGATACTAAGCCTTTTTCTGTTTCCAACTAGAAACCACACACCTCCAATCTGCTTCTTCTGTAAGAAAATGAGCATGTCTTTAAATACAAGCCAGTGGCTCTCAGAGTGTCCAGAACACCTGGGAACTTATTGGAAATGCAAATTCTCGAGCCCCACCCCAACTTCTTGAATGCTCACTTGAGTTGGGTGATCTGAGGCAGGCTCAGGTTTTAGAGTCTCCATTATCACAGTAGGGTTTCTGCCAAAGCATTCCTGAGCCCAAGCATTCCCGAAGGCTCTTAGCAGTACATGTGGAATGCTTGAAGTTCTCTACAGCATTCCTGAGAGGTCGTTTCCTCAACTTCCCCACCTTTGGCTTGATTTCTTATCATCTACCTCTTTCTCTTAGGTAAGACTATCTCCTGAGGGTATACTTGTCTTCTTGTATTTAAATCAGAGTCTAAACTGTTGTGTGGAACCCTGAAATTGCTTCCTCCTAGGGTGTGTCTTGTCCTGAGAGAATCTTTACTTGCACTTTACCAGAACCTTTCATTTCCTAGCATCATTCTAATACACCCTTTTATTTCAGCATCAGTTGAATGCTTCAAGGTCCAGGTTACTTTTAAACCCATTCTTTTTTTCTTTTCTTTTATCTTATTTTCTTTTATTTTCTATTGAAATATAGTTAACATGCAGTGATATTAGTTTCAGGTGTGCCATATAATGATTCAACAATTCTACACATTGCTCAGGGCTCATCATGGTAAGTGTGCTCTTGATCCCCTTCACCTCTTTCACTCATCCCCCCACCTACCTCCCCTCTGGCAACCACCAGTTTGTTCTCCATTCTTAGGAGAGTTTTTTTGTTTGTTTGTTTATCTCTATTTTAATTTCTTTGTTCATTTGTTTCTTAAATTCCATATATGAGTAAAATCATATGGTATTTGTCTTTCTCTGACTGACTTACTTCACTTAGCATTATACCCTCTAGATCCATCCATGTTGTTGCCAATGGCAAGATCTCCTTCTCTTTTATTGCTGTAATATTCCATTGTATCTATATACCACATCTCTATCCTTGCATCTATGGGTTGTTCTTATATCTTGGCTATTGTAAGTCAGGCTGCAATAAACATAGGGGTGCATATATCTCTTCAAATCAGTATTTTCCTATTCTTTGGGTAACTATCCAGTAGTGAAATTACTGAATCATAGGGTAATTCTCTTTTTAATTTTTTGAGGAACCTCCATCCTGTTTTCCACGGTAGCTGCACCAGTTTACATTCCCACCAGCAGCACACAAGTGTTCCTTTTTTCTCCACATCCTCACCGACACATCATTTCTTATCTTTTTTGATTTTAGCCATTCTGACAGGTGTGAAGTGATGTCTTATTGTGCTTTGGAGTTGCATTTCCCTGATGATGAGTGATATTGTGCAACTTTTGATGTGTCTGTTGGCCATTTACATGGCTTCTTTGGAAAAATGTCTATTCAGGTCTTCTGCCCATTTTTCATCAGATTATTTGAGTTTTTTTGGTGTTGAATGGTAGACGTTCTTTACATATTTTGGATATAACCCCGTAATGAATGTATCATTTGCAAATATCTTCTCCCATTCAATAGATGGCCTTGTTACTGTGCAAAAGCTTTTAATTTTGGTATAGGCACAACTAAGTTAATTTTGCTTCTGTTTCCCTTGCCTGAGGAGACATATCTAGAAAAATGTTTCTATTGCCAATGTCAGAGAAACGATTGCCTGTGTTTTCTTCTAGGAGTTTTATCAATTCAAGTCTCACATTTAGGTCTTTAATCCATTTTGAGTTTATTTTTGTGTATGGTGTAAGAAAGTGGTCCAGTTTTATTCTTCTGCATGTGGCTATCCACTTTTCCCAACACCATTTGTTGAAGAGACTATCTTTTCCCCATTGCATATTCTTGCCTCCTTTGTCATAGATTAATTTGCCATATATGCATGGGTTTATTTCTGGGCTCTCTATTCTGTTCCATTGATCTATGTGTCTGTTTTGGTGCCAGTACCATACTGTTTTGATTACTACAACATTATTCTAACACCCTTTTATTTCAACATGAATTAAATGCTTCAACGTCCAGGTTACTTTAAAACTCATTCTTTATCTCAATTATATTATGAAGAAATATAGCATAGATTTTCATTATTTAAATTAATGATCATATTATCACTAAACACCATCAACACTAAGATATATTTTCTCATCTGAAGGTGAGAATGAAAAGCCATCGGTTTGCTTACATTGGGGATTACCAAGTACTTTCCAGACACTTCTAGATACCTGAGCCTGGTATTCTTCTGGATTTCAAAGAACAGAATTGGTGGCTGAGCATGTGGGAAGTTAACCAACCCTGACTCGCTCCCAAAATTGTTTGTGGTGAGACTCTTTCAGACAGCTCTGGGTCACAGATACCATAAAGACGTGTGGGCGGACAGAAGACCGGAACAAAGGGCAGGGGAAGGGAGCTTCAGTTGCCTCTGCCTCCTATCTCCCAGCTGGCCCGGAGTCAACTACTGAGAAGTCCCAGTGGGAATTTTGCCAGGGACTCTTCGCTTGCTTTCAGTGGGGTTCTTTACTCCCTACTCCCCTCTTTCCCATCTCTTCCTTTGTTTTCCAAATTTATTAGAGACAAATTTTGTCTTATGGAGCACTGTGTTAGCATCACTTCACTGTGAGAAGCAGTTTATGTATGTTACCGCATTTCATTGATTTTATCTAATTTCCCACATTCCTATTTTAGTTCTTCATTCCTTAAGTATCCAGCCCCTATCTTGTTTGCCTTACATCACCTTTATATTTCCATTAAAAATGTTCTTGCTTTTTCATCCTTTTAATTTTTGTTTATTTCCAATTTAGTTGAGAATTTTTTGAATCTATGTTTTTATTTTATTTTACATGTGGTAGCTTTTAATTTTTATCTTATAATTAAATGTGATCATTGGATCTTGTAACAGCTTGTTTTCACTACATGTGTAGTTTAACCCTTATATTTTTAATTTCTACATTTTAGTTTTTCTTAATTTTCTCCCTTCCTTGTGATATTTTACTTTAACTTTTTTGTTTGTCTTTTTGGCTAGTAAGAAATAATGGCCTCGGAAAGAGGAAGCGAGAAAAGAAAGGCCACATCCTCTGTCTCCATGGGCTTCACACCAAGGGGAGGGACAATCTAACAAAAGGCAGGGTCTTTCTGTAGCCACTCAGGATGGGGGCTCAGACTAAACTGGTTGGATTTTATTTTAATTTTTTTAAAGATTTTATTTCTTTATTTGAGAGAGAGAGAGCGCAGGGGCACATACACACCCTGCCAGGCAGGCACACAAGCAGGGGAGAGTGAGGGGAGAGGAGCGGGGAGAGGAGCGGGAGGGGGGAGGGGAGGGGAAGGGAAACAGGCAGACTCCCCACTGAGTGGGGAGCTGGACAGCGGGCTCCATCCCAGGATCCTGAGATCATGACCTGAGCCAAAGTCAGACGCTTAACTGACTGAGCCACCCAGGCACCCCTAAACTGGTTAGATATTAAAGGGCAGGGTCAGCTTAGAAAATGTCAAATAAGAGAACACTCAGATTATGTATCAGATATATGTTGGGTGACCATATAATTTGTAATCCAAACCCAGACACTTGTGAAAATGAGAAAAGGAGCCATTAAACATGCATCAGGAGGGGCGCCTGGGTAGTGCAGTCCTTAAGCGTCTGCCTTCGGCTCAGGGCATGATCCCGGAGTTATGGGATCAAGCCCCACATCAGGCTCCTCCACTGGAAACCTGCTTCTTCCTCTCCCACTCCCCCTGCTTGTGTTCCCTCTCTCACTGGCTGTCTCTGTCAAATATATAAAATCTTAAAAAAAAAAAAAAAAAAAAAAACATGATTCAGGAACACCAGGCCTGTGGAAGCTATCCTGGGTAGCTTACCTATGTAAATGAAATATGTGTGGAAGTTCAAACCCAAATTAATTAGTATCCAGATCTGCACCTGGTAGACATTCATTTTTTTTAAAAGATTTATTTATTTGAGAGAGAGAGAGAGAGCATGAGAGTGAGTGGGGGTAGGAGCAGAGGGAGAGAATCTCAGGCAGACCCCCCCCCCCACCAATCCCTGGACCCATGAGATCACAACCTGAGCCAAAACCAAGAGTGGGATGCCTAACCGACTGAGCCACCCAGGCGCCCCTAGACATTTACTGAATGATCAACTACATTAACATGAAGGTTTATATCAACTTAAATGTAAATCAAAATATAATTCCTGATCCGTGAAACGCTTTCATGCTGGGTCAATTAAGAAAGTCCAGACAGGAAATTGTATCAGCCTTCACACTGCACCCCAAGTACCTGGTGTGCATTTCTGATTATGCTAACCACAAAATAGTCCATAAATATTAATCTCTCTCTCTCTCTTTAGTATTGGCAACAATTTAAATTTCATTTCATTTGGTTGTGGACAGTGAAGGTGATTCTGATGTTTTGCCTCTAGATCTGGGAAGATAATGATTCCATTAAACTGAAGGAGGTCCATAGGGGAAAGACCGAATGCTGAGTCTCAGGAACCTGTGGGACACTGGAGAAGGAAGGACAAGCAGCCAGTAGGATATTAACATCTGGAGCTCAGGTGACAGATCCAGGCTAAAGATAAAGATTATTGAGTGAATGGCTTAGGCAAATGCCACAGCGTCACCTGGTGCGGGCAGGAATCACAGGCAGAAGGGTGGCCCCACCATGATGCCCGTGTCCTCAGCTGGGTACATTGTGAGCTGAGGCCTACTGCTCAAAAACAGTACTTTCCAAAGGTGAGAATAAGAGCAGTCTTGCAAGCAGAAGGAAGTCTAGCTTGGGGGTCAGCTGCTCAGGGAGGCTGCCTACTTACGCTGACAGCACTGGAGGCCCTTGGGTGAAGCTGAGACTACACGTTTGCTCCTCGTTAGGCAAACTGAAGGGAGCTGCCGGAGCCGTCGGTGGTCAATCTCCTCTCCACAAAGGTTTGGAAATTACCACCATGCGAGAGCAAAGCCTTGGGATGGATGAGATTGCCCACAAAGAATGTACGGAGAAGAGAGAGTCACGGGCAGAAGTCTGGGCCATTTCTCATGTCAGCATGTGGGCTAACTCACTTGACCCAATATCCTGAAACAGATATGAGGCAACTGTGTTGCTGTGCTACCGAGCCCTGGGGAGCAACCATTGCCCTCCCCCTTTTTCGTAGTGGCCATAACCACATGAGATGATTTATTAAGGCTGTGTGCTGTGCAGGTGCGGCAGTGGAGAGGGCACATCCTGCCAGCCAGCCCACCCACGGTGTGTGGCCTTCCGCAAATGATTGCCTCTTTCTCCTGTCGAATAAATAAAAGGAGTTGGTAATATAAATCTAAATGTGTGAATTTTTCCTTTTGTTGTTGCAATATAGTTTAAAGAGATGATTCAGTTGTTCAGTTGCTGTGTGAGGTACCTTTAATTACGTGAGCTTTCATTTGAGGTAGAAACTGTATCAGCTTTGTTTTTAAGACTGTGAAAATTTCAAAAATGGAAATATGTATTTTAAATTTTCTTCTGAGTAAGAAAGCAGACCAAGCAAAAAAATAATAAACTAAATGGCTTTAATAGTATCCTTCCCCCTCCGTTTTATTTTTTGTTAGAGAACAACACAATGGTAGGATGAGAAGAGGGTTGGCAATCATATTCTATTAAACTGTGAGACCAGGCAGGAACTTTTTTTTTTTTTTTTTTTTTTTTTTTACCAAAAAAGTAACAGGAAAAGAAATTAATATGGAAATGAATATAAAGGCATTGGATTATCACAAATCTACAAAGACCTTTAGATGTTAAGAGGAATTTCCAAAATTTTCATCCCACTTACCACATTGAATTTAAGCCCAAACAAATTTTTTAGAGAATACACAATTTTACCAAACTGTACTCACAAGTCCTACACGGAGGAAAAAAAAGAAAGCCTACCAACCTCTAGTTATAACCATTGCTAACCAAGTAAGTCCTTGACTCATAATTTCTCTGTTAATACATCAATGAAAATTAATTGGATTAGTTCACAGGAAAATCTCCTTTTTGTATTTTCAGCTTCCCCTTTCTAATTTTTGGTCCACTTTTGACACACCTCCTACTTCCACTCTGCACTTCTGGATGCCCAGGGTTCTCTTGCTTTCTGACCCACCTTCTGTCTTACGAAGAGGTCGTCCTTTCTCCCTTTCTTTTTATTTTAAATCTAAAATTCATTCCCGCTACTCGATTATTCTTTCCAAAAATTTTCCTATAAATCTCTTGTCTCTTATTGAGAAGGAAAGTTTTACTTGTCACCACGTTCACGTTCTGCAGGTCCATTTTCCATGTAGCACTGAGACTCTTAGCGGCGTGAAGAGGGCAACTTGTGTTAATGAAGCTTTTTGGAAATGGGAACTTTCTGCAGAGTTACTTCAAATATTGATAATGGCCAATGCGGGGTGCCAAACACAAGAAGCCCCCCTAGAGATGAGTGATAACATTAAAAGAACAGGCACTTTCTTCCCTTTCCCAGACAGTTTTACTTTCTCCTGGGGAAGTACATGTTTTTACATTCTGCCACTCAGTAACATTTCTTGTTTGACAGGTTTTTTCATGATCCCGATTACAACACAGGGATGAAGATTATGAAGAGAAACCGTGTTACCTCATCTCTGCCCTTTTAAGGGTGCATTAGACTAGGGGAAACCACAGGGCAGGGCAAAAGAATGAACTAGTTAAACATTCGTAGCTGCCAGAGAAATTCCTCTCTGTGTCACATGGAGGCTAAATATTTCTTTTTATCTAGGGGTGACATTCCTTGTATAGCCTCTCTACCCTTGGAGATTCTCTCCGCGATTGGGTCCCAAGCTGTGTTTTGAAAGAGCTGGAACACCAGCTGCTGTCCGCTGGAAGGCACCTGGGGCCATACAACGGTATGTCTGCAAGGCCCGCTGCAGCGGGGGCAGAGCTGGGGCCTTGCAGCCCAGCTGAGCTCCCCAATAAAAGTGAGGGCAGTTTAGGGTCATTGCAGTCTCTCTTTGGTCTTCAACTCCTGCAGGGAAAGGAGGGGTCTTGCAGTTATTTCTCTCAAAGTACACGTGCAGTTGAACATTTTGGTATAGAATAAGCATTATATAGATCTCTAAGGATCTGTATGTACAGGTCTCCTAAAATACTTCAGAGAATGGGCTGAGGCGTGGCAGGGCAGCCTCATCTGTACAGAGACCTCAGTGACCGAGGACAGTTCCAGACTCACGTCCAAAGCCATCACCCGGAAACAGCCTTTTCTGCCTAGGAGCCAAGAATAAGGTATTTTGCATAAATTACCCTACTAGATGTCACAGTAGAGAGGAATGTGTATGGCTGAAACTCAAGCCAATACATTGTGTCCCTAAATTAAAAAAAATAATAATCTTTGTTTTATATGGCTGGAAGAATGAAAAGAAAATAAGTCCTTCCAGGGGCACCTGGGTAGCGCAGTCCTTAAGCGTCTGCCTTCAGCTCAGGGCGTGATCCCGGCATTCTGGGATCAAGCCCCACATCGGGATCCTCCACTGGGAGCCTGCTTCTTCCTCTCCCACTCCCCCTGCTTGTGTTCCCTCTCTTGCTGGCTGTCTCTGTCAAATAAATAAAATCTTAAAAAAAAAAAAAAGAAAAGAAAAGAAGTCCTTCCAGATTAGAACATAGTTTTACAAGTTTCTTTGCATCCAGCCAGAGTCTGTACCTTTAATAAGGCTCTGCCTGGAAATGTTCCCTCCCGGTCATAGTTTGCCCCCGGTTCTGTGGGCTGCGCTCATGACTCAGACCTTCATTCTCTCTCTGCACAGCTGTTTCAGATTGACCATTCTCTTGGATGACCTACTTCCTCCCACTTTTTTTCCAATCCCACCTTCTGCCCCTCACCAAGTCCTACCCCTACTTCCAGGACACTGCTCCCACCCGCATGGGCCCAGCACCCCACACAGACCCTCCACTGGGCAGGGAGACTAGATATTGGGCTTTATGCTATAAAATAAACACATTTTTTACTTAAAATTTATTTTAAGATTTATTTATTTTAGAGAGAGAGAGAGAGCTTGTAAGTATGAGCGGGGGGAGGGCCAATGGGAGAGAGAAAATCCTCAGGGGACTCCCCTCTGAGTGCAGAGCCTGATTCAGGGCTTGATCCCAGGACCCTGAAATCATGACCTGAGCCGAAACCAAGAGTCCACCCCTCAACCGACTGAGCCACTCAGGCGCCCCAACACATTGTATAAAGGTATACACACAAAGTCGTCCATAACAGAAAACAAATGCTGAATATTTCTATTTCTGCATGCAGACCACAAATGTTTGAGTACTATGAAGCCAGAGATACTACGCAAAACGCTAAGATCAAAAAACAAATAAGATGATATTGTCTGTCCTTAAAAATCAAAAAGCAGTCTCGCAGAGGAAGCACAGGTTGCGTGGTGGAGAGAAGGGCAGTGTTGGCCAGAAAAGCGCACCTCACTGAGCGCCCCAGCACGCCTGAGGGATGGGTGCTGAAATCCATCCACTGCCACCACCGAGCGCCTCTCCGCCCTCCGTGACTGAGCGCTGCAGGGACACTAAGGCAGCCGTGATGTTCTCTCAGTGTCTAACACATTTCCCCGAATCAAAGTTTTGCATGTTGAATCCCTTCCTGGAGCCAGCTTCTCAGAGCCCCCGGACTCACACAGGGGAGAAATCCTGGGACATGATCCCGGCAGAGAAACAGCTCACAGGAAAGGCCGGAGCTGGAGAAGAGAGGGGTGTAATGAGCAGCAGGGGCCCGGAGGCTGAAGAAGAAGGTGGGGCCTGAATCCTTATCCCAACAGCACGGGGCCACCATCAGAGTTCTAAGCAGACTGAGGACATGAACTGATGAACAAAGAACCACAATGTGGTCCACATATGCACTGGAGTATTATTCAGCTCCAAAGGGAAAGAAATTCTGACACAGGCTACAACATGGATGAACCTTGAGGACGTTAGGCTAAGTGAAATCATCCAGTCACAGAACAACAAACACTGTATGATTCCACTTCCGTGAGGTGCATACAGTAGTCCAGCTCATAGAGACAGAAAGTAGAATGGTCATTTCCAGGGGCTGAGGGGAGCGGGGAATGGGGAAGTGTTGTTTAACGGGTGCAGAGTTTCGGTTTTGCGAGATGAGAAAATTCTGGAAATTAGGTGCACAACAACAGAAGTGTACTTCACCCCACTGAACTGTACACTTTAAAATGGCTAAAATGGTAAATTTTATGCTATATGTACTTTACCACAATTTAAAAAAATTCCAACATAGCAGAGTAAGGGCCAAAAAGTAAATAAATAAATAAAGGAAAGGAAAAAAAGAAAAACCACACTGGCTTGTAGTATAGAGATTGAATTAAGAAGGCAAGACTAGAAGCCAGAGACCAGTCAGAAGCTGCTGAAGTAACTGAGGCAGGAGGGGACGATTGTCTGACCAGGGCAAAGGGTCTGTGTGTAAGAGAAGTGTGTGAATTTCAGGGGAGACAAAGTGGCCTAGAGAGGGGGCTGCGGCAAGGGCGCTGGCTTGCTCAGTGGGGTAGAAAGTGATCGGTGACGCCACCTGCAGGATACAATGAGCAGGAGAAGCTGGGGTGGAGGACATGGCAGGGTCCACAGCATTAGAAGCTCCGGTGGGACATCTGATTGCAAATGTTTGCTAGGTGGTTGGATGTACAGACTCACGCCTCAGCTGAAAAGTCAGGGCTGGAGGTACAGATCTGGAAACCACTAGTGTTTAGAAAGGTGGTATTTGAAACCCTCAGAGTGAAAGATACAGCTCAGGGAAGTTGGCTGTGGATGTGGGCTCCGTGATGAAGGCTGGGAAGAGGGAGAGACACCTGTGAAGGAGACTTAGCAGTGGGAGACAAAGGTAGGAGAAAGAAATGCAGAGCCAGAAGGCCAAGGGAAGAGCCGGATTTACTAACGTTACAGAGATCAGTCAAGGAAAATGCATACTCTCGTCATGTAGTTTATGCTTCCAGCTTGACGTTGATGTGAACGTGCAGAAAGAAGGATAGTCATATGAGAAGAAGAAATAGACGCTCACAAATCGTAACTTTGTCAAATATTAGAGGACTGCATTCTCAGTTCCCACCTCTTAGAAAAAAATGAAATGGTAATATTACTTCACAGGATTATCATGAAAAAAAATGAGATTAAAGCACCCTGGAAACTGAAAGGTGTTCTACCAATGGGTATTATTACATCTATCTGTTGTGGGATGGGACAACTTTTGAGCAAAGTGGGGTCAGATTCAGGGTAGTGCCAGCAGTGTACAGAAGTGGAAAGTCAGGGGCGCCTGGGTGGCACAGCGGTTAAGCGTCTGCCTTCGGCTCAGGGCGTGATCCCAGCGTTGTGGGATCAAGCCCCACATCGGGCTCCTCCGCTATGAGCCTGCTTCTTCCTCTCCCACTCCCCCTGCTTGTGTTCCCTCTCTCGCCGGCTGTCTCTATCTCTGTCAAATAAATAAATAAATAAATCTTTAAAAAAAATAAAAAAAAATTTAGAAGTGGAAAGTCAGGGGCACCTGGGTGGCTCAGTCGTTAAGCGTCGCCTTCGGCTCAGGCCGTGATCCTGGCGTTCTGGGATCGAGCCCCACATCAGGCTCCACCGCTGGGAGCCTGCTTCTTCTTCTCCCCCTCCCCCTGCTTGTGTTCCCTCTCTCGCTGGCTGTCTCTCTCTGTCAAATAAATAAACAAAATCTTAAAAAAAAAAAAAAAGTGGAAAGTCAGGGTGAAAAAAAACAGCCAGGAAAACCTGCAGACGTTCAGCTTTCAGGTGGCAGAGTCAGAGCAAGCAACTAAACAAACTAGACCATCAGCTAAGAACACGTGAAGATTGAAGAGTTAGGCAAAGTGTCAAATCCACACACACAGCAAGCAAAACAAAGAAACAGAGTGGGGGTGAATGTAGAACAGTACCATCTATCTCCAAGAACACTTAGAAAACAAGTACTACTCAGCCTCAGCCAGTGAGCTTTGATAGGTGTGGGTATTTCCTCATTCCTTCTTCTTTCCCTGCCTCGTTCCAGAATATATTTATGGTGGCTTAGAGCAAATCCTCAAGTGTGAGTACAGGATCAGCAGGAGGTATCAGGGAAAGGGGGCACATAACTGGGGAGCACACTGATGGAGCAGTGCAAAGATCCTGACATAGAAATTTAAAAACACATGTATTACATGTGAGTTCCTGTTAAATGGCTCTGAGTGCTTTTCTGTTTGGGATAGCAAAACTTGGCACATGCACATAGCTGGGCCCACCTGAAAACAGAGAGCTAGGGAGACAAATATATAATTTTCATGCTCTGTTATTTGATTCCGCTACAGAATACTATGGGATACCTGGATGCAGAGGGAAGGATATGTCTAAAGAGTTGCCTATAAGACTTTGAAAATGTAGAGATGCTTATAATTAAAATGGGGTATAAAAAATACTTTCAAAATAAATATCAAGAATTAGAAGGGCACCTGGGTGGCTCAGTCGGTTAAGTGTCTGACTCTTGATCTCAACTCAGGTCTTGATCTCATGGTCATGAATTCGAGCCCTGCATCCATGCCAATGTGAAGCCTACTTAAAAAAAAAAAAAAGAATTAGAAAATAATAGTGTTGGGGTGTTGTATCTCACTTCTCAGTTTTTAGGATATCACTGGTTTAAAAGCATCCTATGCAGTCTCACCCATATTATCAGGTCAGAAAGCCTTTATATATATAAACTTTTACAATAAAAGTTTCCAGTGTATAAAGCCATCTCATCCTTCCTTTATAGCACATGTTGTCAATAAAGATGCTCAATATTTATATGAGGATGAAGTTGCATTCTAGGTCCTGTTCATTTTCTGTTTCTAATAACCCCGTTTTATTAATTGCAAGGATTTTCAATTCTTGTTATCAAAAGCAAGTCAACTGTTACTTTGACAGCAACTGGATGTTTCAAACTATCATCCCGATTACAAATGAGTGAACTGCATGCTGCATTAGAGATACCTTGTACATTTCAAAGAGAGGACTGGAAATTTGTTTGATGGTGGAAAATAGAATGGTGGGATTTATACATAAAATCCAAGATGACAGTTACCCTATTTTATTATTTATAAGCTGTACACAATCTTCCGCAGGTTCAGGATAGGAATTTTACACTGTAGAGCCTGAGAATATGTGCATATGACATTCAACTATAAAGCATCGGGACTGGTTTTAAATAAATATGAAACACAAGAAGCACACTTTTCTTTCGAAGTCATTATTTTGAAAGGCCATAAACTTACTCCCGTGATGTCACAGTTCAAACACTTTTGAATTATTGATCGACTTGTAAAAATCCAAACTCATGTTATCCTGGATACTGATGCATCGTAGGTGAGCCTCTCTCTTATTTCTGATCTTTCTGGAGTTGTCACTGCCTATAATCTGTGGCCATGACTGTAAGGTTTGGCATTTGGCTAGTTAGAAGGAGTCGCTGCATATGTGAAAATAGCTTTAGAAGTAGATTTCCACCTTCTGCCCCTGAAGGATCTTTTGTTCTTTGTGATTGGTTCTTTCATTTTGTACATTAAATGATGTTAGTGTATGAAATTAGTAGCTTTGCCACAAAGTTTTCTTCTTGCCCAAGGTCAACTTTCAGAGTTTGCCAACAGGGCATCGTGGGATTGGGTAAAGCCAATCCTCTTGGTGACACGGGAGTACCCTTTCCAAAGGAAAACGCCAGCACGTCACACACTGTTTGGCATGGCAGTCAGAGCCAGGAAGGGCTTCAGGGAAACGGGGCAGGATGTGGGAAAAGCCAACTGTTCCCTTTAGTCTATTGTGACCTGGCCTCCACAACTGACCCTTTCTGGGACTTACTCACAGCTTGGGAAGATCAGGGGAATATACTTTCCAAATTGGGCAGGACAGCTGCTTCCTGCTTAACTTTTAATTTTGAGCAGAACATCTAATACTTTTTCAGAACATGTTTGGATATAAGAAGGAATAAAAATGCCATTGTGAAAATGGCTTTTTTTGTGGTAGAAAAAAAAAAGCCCTAATACTCAAAGAAGATAGGTCTTGGTTTCTTTATTCCATTTTATTAAAGACTATCAAGAGAGAAATAAACCTTTATTTTTCCTCAGAAGTTAATAACTATTAATTTACTAAGTTAGTAATGGCTCTCTCAGTCTACCAGAAAGCTACATAATAACAATAACGAACATAGATAGGCTTTACTCCTTACAATGACCCGATGAAGTAGGCCTTATTATGTCCATTTTACAGAGAGGAAACTGAGGCACAAATAGGTTAAGTAATGTGCCCAAATCATACAGCTAGTATGTGGCAGGGTCAGGATTTAAACCAAGAGAGTGAGGTCATGAATCAGTACTCTTAACTTCTATGAGACACTCAGAGAGTTACTAAAAAGCAGGAAGAAAAATTCTTACCTTGTTGTGGGCAGCTGTTCACTAATCTCTTAGTAAATCAAAGTGCAGTTTTTACTTAATTCTCTAATGTGAAATGTGGGGAATTAAAAAAATACACAGAGCCTGCAAACTTGTTTACTTTTATGACTGGTTCTAGGCAAAAAAAAATGCTTTATGGATTTAAAGAAGTCAGATTCATGAACCATTCTCTCTCAGGGAAACTAGCTGGTGGTCTATATTCACAATATCACTTCTCTACAACGAAAGACATAGCAATGGAGCTGTGTGAAGACTTTTTTTTTTTTTTTTTTTTTTTAGGGAAAGGGAATTGAGTTAAAAGTGAAACATATCTGTGGGGTTAGCTGAGAAAGAAATCAGGAGAAATTTGAGAGGAGCCCAGTGGAACTTGGTTTCCACAATTCTCATATTTAACCATGAAATTAAAATTAGGTGCAGGGCTCGATGTTCATGGGCATAAGCAGGTGCATCAACAAATTCCAAAGAGTTCACATGCTCTTCTTTCTACTCCTTTTTAAAATCTCACCTTATGAAAGACCCGAGAATTCTGACTGCTGAGTAAACGTGCTCATTTAGTAAATAACAAGTAAAAACAGTTAAAAGTTGACTCAGAGAAAGACAGGAAGTATGGTAAACGTGGGTAAGGGCATTACAAAGTTTGCAAACAAAACCAAATCTCTAAAACATGATGATTTTCTAAACTATTGTAAGTAACTCAGGAGAGAAAGCCAGACACCCGTAAGTGAATTCTTTTTCATCTTTTCCCCTTCTATTCAGAGCTCCATCCAGATGTTGCAGCCTCATGCAGCTAGTAGAGGAATTTTTAAGAATAATAATTGATAAAGCAAACTAAGATTTAAATGGCCAAGATACAAATACACAAAGGGGATATTATAATGTAATGTTTATTAAGCTAAATTGAGAAACATGCTTATTTTATTTTAAATTACTTCATTTCGGTACATGAAAGGAACAGTCCACAATAAAACAAAAGTAGTATTTCCAAGAATGTTATTTTATTATCTCCAGTTCTGTACGCATTTTAGCCTTTGACATCTGTCTCTACCACCACAACCAAAACAGAGTGGTTCAAAATAGAACTGTGAGAATGGAGATGGGAGTGAGATAAACTCAAAACAAGCAAACCAACACCAATGACCAGTAAAAGTGTTGCTCTTAATATCTATAGACCATATTTACAAAAGTCAAGTTAAACCAACTGATTATTATGTACATGTGTTAATATTAGTACTTTACATTTACATATTTATGTGCATTTGTATTGTCAAGTAAAAAGATAAATTTTAAGTTATTTATGAAAAATATATAAAATATGACTGATAACATACGTCAATTTGAGCGCGTGTTCAAAACTCAGTGCTTAAAAATATTTGGAAAAAAATCCAAAATATATTCAGATGGGAGATACTAAAAGTGAAAGAGATAAGGAAATAATGAGTGTTAACTGTGATTTTAATAAGCAGGGGAGGTGGGCAGAAAGAAGGTATACACCTAGGCAGGAATCACACAGGATAAGCCAGATGAAGATGCACGGTTTTTCTCAAGATCCGTGTCCTGTGAAATTGAACAGAACCAAGGGACTTTCAGGGTAAGGTAAAGGAATTTAAGTTTTGATAATGAGTTCATACTATCAGCCAATGCAGAACTGACTTCCTCCTAGAGTTTCCTTAGGAAGTGTGCCTTGGACATTTACCCTACAGTAAGCTACAACGTCAGTTCTTTATTTGGCTTCCGTTAAGAGGTAAAGGGTGCCATGTGCCGTATAATGACCTCACACAACTTCAGTGGGTGTCTGTCCTTACTGAAGAAACACGGGATGGCATCAGCCCCCTTCCCAAACACAAGCTGAGTTGGAATTCTCGCACCTCAAAATTCTTCTTTCTTTAAGGACAGAAGACCACAGGGCTTGGGGAAACTCACCCCTGTGCAGAAGTTCCCCCAGATCTTCCCCAGTGTGCTTCCCGGCCATTCCTGTCAGGGGTGGGGTGGGGTGGCCGGACCGACCTGCTAGTTGAGGCAGGGGCAGCAGAAGCAGCAGACAGCCCGGCACGGGTTCTCCTTCTTGTACTGCACGGCCTTGCGCACCTGCGCCTTGGCCTGGCCGGTGTAGTCGAGGGTCTTCTCCACGTTGAGCTCGATGACGTTCAAGGTGTCAGCCTGCTCCTCCACCAGCACCGCCATCTGCAAGAAGAGCTCGTGCACGTCGCGGATGCGGCTCTCCAGCCGCAGCAGCTCGCGGTGGCGGTTCTCGATCTCGTTGAGGGCCGCCCGCGCGCCCTTCACATCGGCTAGCAAGTTCTCGGAGAACACGTCCCACTTGCCCTGCTCGAACATATCCTCGATCTGGTCGCCCGACACGTCCTTGCCCATGATCTCCAGCTGGCGCTGGATGCGGATCTTGCAGTTGTCGCGCTGCTTCATCTCGGCCAGGTTGTACTCGTGCATGGCGCCCTGGAAGGTGCGGGTGAGCGCGCTGTACTGTGCCCGCGAGATGCGCGCCACGGCCGAGTTGGGGCCGTGCCGGGCCTCGGCCTCCTCGCTCAGCGCCTTCATGGCGCGCAGCTTGCGGTGGATGTTCTCGCCCCGGGCCTTGATGTCCTTGGCAATGGAGTTGGTGTCGCGCTTGATGCTGCTGAGGCGCCGCATGGACGTGAGGAAGCGGGCGTTCTGCTTTCCCAGGCGCTTCACGTCGGTCATCAGCTGCTGGTTTTCATTCTGAAGGTCCTGGATGTCTCGGTACAAGGACTCCAGGATGTGGTCCGTCTCGAACACGATGTCCTCGTGGGGCGAGTCAAAGTCATCGTCCCCGTCTGGGAACTGCTGGTCATAGTTCTTGGTTAACTCCACAAGTTCGGCGAGCCGGTCCTTCATTTTGCCTGCAAGTAGAGACTGGTTAAACTCCTCCAGCGAGTCAAATACTTGCATTGAGAGCATTGAAGCTTAAAATAAAGAAACTTGTGCACAGCGCTCCCAATTCTTTATTCCTGAGGGTAGGCAACGAATACGCTAAAGGTGCTTAATGTTCTATGACATTTTGCTCTCAAGGAGAGGACTAAAGTGACCGAGAGGCCTGAATACAGTCGTACTTCATAGCCCACAAGGCATCTGCAGCTCGGAACTCAAACAGCAATTTAAAATTTCAGATTGCATTAGGAACCAATCACTTTTTCTTGCTTTATGTTTTCCAATAATCGCAGATCAAAACAGGCACAGAAAAAGGAAAAGAAGAAGAAAATATTTGGAAGGATAAAGATTTTTAAATAAGGACAATCAACGTAATTCCAAGGCAGTAGGTTGAGCTCTAAGCGCTGTTTTTTGTCTAGTTCAGCAACTGCTGAGCATGCCTGGTCCCATGCATCCTAACAGTTCTTAACACAGTTACCATGTAAATCATGGTTTAAAGTGTTTTCTCTTAAAAATGTTATAAAAGTAAAACATGCTTGAAGTAAAACAACAAAATAAAGACAAAAATCTAATGAGGAAGTATAAAACTTAGACGTTGAAATTTCCTTGCTGCTCTTTGTTCATTATCACTGATACAGACTTCAGTTTGAGTGCCTGTTTGGGGGGGGCGAGATCTGAAAATATATTCTGATGGAAGATACTAAAAGTGAAAGAGATAAGAAAGTGTTTAATGTGATTTTAATAAGTAGGAGAGATGATACCCATCTAAGCAGCAATCACACAGCATAACCAGATGAAGTGTGGGAAACAAAAGATGTTCAGTTTTTCCCAAGGTCCTTAGTAGTAAGTATCATTAACAAACCTATTTGAAAATTCTTTTGTATGGAAAATTTCAATCATACATAACCCTAGTAGCAGTAACTTAACATACTCCCATTTAACCATCACATAGTAGCAATATTTGTACTTTTGCTGTTGTTGTTGTTATGCACATGTTGGTATTTTATTCATATCTGAATGCTAAATACAGTACTTAAATGGAAAATATTCATTTAAATGTGTATGAAAGCTCTCAGATGCTGCCTTACCCCAGGTTCCCAAGAAGACAGTCTGAAGCAAATTTTATGTGCCAACATATTACTCTCGATACAATCCCAGGGCCACCAGGGTGAGGGGGAACAGGGAAGTGAGATGGGAAAGGACAGAGACAAATACCGAGCTGGCTACAGCTTCACAAAACAACACAGCCAGTTGCTTAGTCAACTGGAAGTCTCCAGAAAGACACATGGAGTCATGGCACCTGGAATTGTCCATGAGAAGGAGAAAAAGGGAGTCATTTATTCATTGGTTCCTTCCTGTCTCCTGTCTCTCCTTGGTCAAACTTCAGCCAATGGACATTAGAACCCCTTTACTCCTCCAGGTTGTATTATCCACATCCTCAGGGCAGTCACTGGGGAAACCAAGTCCTGTGCCCATGACCTGGTGCTGCTGTGAAACCAGGCATGAGGGCACCTAAGCCTCTGTGGGTGCATCAGGTCACCCCCACACACGGGAGCTGTTGTGGCTGCCACCACAGCAGATGTTACCGAGGCTTTGCCGAAGTCTGGTCCTCAGGGGTGGCAGACAGATGGCAGTATTAGGGATGAGGAGATAGAGGGAGCAGCTGGGTTCTTGGCTCTTCACTGGTTGGACAGCCGAGAACTAGGGGGTAGTGGAGACTGAGCAAATCAGGGTGGAGTATAAACTGGATCTGGAACAGACATACACACGGATGAACACGGGTGCTACTTTTACATTGGAATTGTGCATCTGTGTATGCATTCAGGTGCTATCTGCAATATTAGTACTTCTAATGACTTTTTGAAACAAGTTGGCAGCTTAAGCAGAATTCCATGTTTTCATAAGGGTGGTTCTAATTCGTCTCTACATAGCAAGGTAAAATAATGTTCTCTATGTCATTTTTTTCCAAGGAAGTGAAAAACTCTCATTTTTAGTAGCATGTATATATGCCAAAATAATGAACATGTGCCCCTTGTGTGTAAGATTTTGTGGCTAGAAAGATTCTCTTCCTATTGAATAATTTGCAGAAAAGAAGGAAAATGTAGTAGCACTTAATGGACACTCAATCTATGGGGGATCTTGATCGCAAATTAAAAGCTTCTCTCAAGTTGAAGTAATTAATTTTATTTCACCATAGAATGCTGACAAGTTGAATTTAGTGATAAATGGGAAATGGTGAAATATTAACCGTGGCCTCTCATCTGCTATGATCATTATTTATATAAAGTAAATGGAAGTTTTATTCTAAGATGATGATTTTTAATATTCTGCTTAAAAAATGCCATTTCTGGGGCGCCTGGGTAGCGCAGTCGTTAAGCGTCTGCCTTCGGATCGGCGTGATCCCGGTGTTCCAGGATCGAGTCCCACATCGGGCTCCTCTGCTGGGAGTCTGCTTCTTCCTCTCCCACTCCCCCTGCTGTGTTCCCTCTCTCGCTGGCTGTCTCTCTGTCACATAAATAAATAAAATCTTTAAAAAAAATGCCATTTCTGCTATCTGGTGACAGTAATCAATATCAGACCTTCCCAATGATAAAGAAGTGACTGTCCTAGAGGCAGGACTGAGAGGCAGAAAAAAGACTCAGGCTGGACCAAAACTATGCCATCCCCTAGCCTGAATTTCCTGACACCCCCAAATTTCCTTACTTTGAACAAAATTTAAAGGCAAACCACAAATTGGGGGAAATTGCAATATATACAGCTAATGGGTTAAAATACTTAATATACTAAAACCTCCTGCCAAAACAAAACTAAACAAAACCACTTGCCCAAAGACAACGAAAAGACAACTCATATATGAAGAAACCTAAATGCTAGAGAACACGGGAGTGGCTGATACGTATCAGGTGCTTACTGTAATACCAAGTGCTTTCTAGGCACTTGTCATGTGATTCCCTTTTTAATCTTCATACAGACTCCATGAGGTAAGTATTGTCATTATCAGAGCTGGTACTCAAGCATAGGGAGATTAAGGAACTTACCCATGGTTGCCAGGAAGTGAACACTTGGGCCCCAGAGCAGCCCTACTGAACCACTACACTTAACTTCTTCAGTAAATATATAAAAGTGAGTCCTGAAGGACTTCACTATTAAATGAGGAAATGCAAATTTAAGCACTGCAATTTTTTCCCCCACCAAGGATTTAAAATAATAATAATAATAATAATAATAATAGTGTTTAAAAATTGGTGAGGATTCTGGGAACTCTGAAAAAATGCTGGTAGGAGAGCAAATTGATAGAATCTTTCTGGGGGGGGGAGGTTAGCAATATGTATTAAAAGATTTTAAAATGTGTATTTGTGTTGCCCCATGTACATTTATTCTAAAAATTTATGCAAGTGTGTGAAGCCCATTGCTGTAAATATTTTCATCATCAAGCTGTTTTTACAGAAATTCAGAAATACTTTAAATGTGTAAAAATGAGTTACTGGCTGCTAAATCATTGCAGTTTAGAAGGCTATCTAATGGTAGGAAAGTATAAATACCATCTTAGGTAGAAAAACTAGGTAAAGAGAAGACGATGTGTAGGGCTGCTACAAATGCATCCTGAAACAAGGACTTGAATAATATATATCAAAATGTTAATAGTTGTTTTCTTTGGATTGTGGAATTATAAATGATTTTAATTACTTCCTTGTGCTTTTCTGTATTTTCCAAAATTTTTATGATCCCCATGTAGATTTTATAATTAAATAAAACCCCACAAAACTATAAATACTATTTGCATAAAAGACTAATTCCTTAAGGTCCTTTTTTAAGACATATGCGTTGCAATTAGTTAACACCTTATGCAACCTGGACAAAGTACATTAGTTAGCTGGTATGGAGTTGAGCTGTATCTATCTGCTTAAGTTAGTATCCAATATATTCTACTATGCAACACGTAGATGGTACAGAGAATGGATTTATCTTGATGAACCAGGTAAGAATAGGTGTCATCCTTGCTTCTTGGCCAAGACTTAGGAGGCACTACAATGGAAAGTAATGAATGGGTGATTAAGGTAAAGCACCACACACCACAATATTAGGAATCTGTTTGTTGGTCTCCCACTAGTCCTAGACAGGTCTCATGCTCTGTATTGCTCTCCTAAAGCCACACAAAAGCTATTTGGGGGAATCATCTCATTCATAATATGAGCAGAAAAACACACTTCAATCACACAGAAAATGGCCTTGGAAGAAGCAGAGATAGTCATTCCTTCTCAAGACCTGAAAACCATAAAGGCATGGATCCTAAATCAAGTGAAGGCATAAGCTCATTTGCAGGTTCAAGTCCATAATCAGGTAAGAAGAGTGAAAGGAACAGTGTGGGAAATTAAAGATTCTCTATGGAGGTGTAGACAAGAAGGTGGCATTTACCTTGCCTTCCTATCAACCTTGCCTCGCCCAACCCGCCCCAGCCTGATTTGGTCCCACTGACCCAGAGGTCTCCTGGTTGCCAGGGAACAAGCATTAGGAAAACTACAACAGAAAATCAATCAAAGAGAGGAAACCATCAAAATCCTAGAGAAGAACACAGGCAGTAAACTCTCTGACACCAGGCATAGCAACTTCTACCTAGATATGTCTCCTGAGGCAAGGGAAACAAAAGCAAAAATAAACTATTGGAACTTGATCAAAATAAAATGCTTCTGCACAGAGAAGGAATCAATCAACAAAATTAAAAGGCAACCTATGGAATGGGAGAAGATATTTGCAAATGACATATCTGATAAAGGGTTAGTATCCAAAATATAGAAAGAATTTTTAAAAAAGATTTTACTTATTTGAGAGAGAGAAAGAGAGAGGGTGTGCAGGCAGGGGTGAGGGGTAGAGGGAGAGGAAAGGGCGAAGCAGACTCCCCACTGTGCAGGAAGCCTGATGCGGGGCTTGAGGCAGGGCTTAATCCCAGGACCCTGAGATCATGACCTGAGCCAAAATCAAGAGTCGGATGCTCAACCAACTGAGCCACCCAGGCGCCCCCAGGAAACAGACTCTTAACTATAGAGACAAACTGAGAGTTGCTGGAGGGGTGGTGGGAAGTGGGGTGGGTTAAATGGGTGATGGGTATTGAGGAGGGCACTTGTGATGAGCAGTGGGTGATGTATGGAAGTGATAAATCACTAAATTCTACATCTAAAACTAATATTACACTGTATGTTAACTGACAAATTTAAATTAAAAGTTGGGGAAAATTAAAAAATATGTATATAAATTTAAAAAAAGTCAACCAAGAAGATGCTATTTCTAAGAATGTCACCCAAAAGGTTAAAATGTATTCCTTGCTGTAGTTATACCAAAACATAGAAGCAGGCACTGAAAGAACATCAATTAACCTACATATTCAGTAGGTTGGTTCTGTACTGTGAGATCCTAAAAAGGAAACTATGTTATAGAGATGGAAAAATTAAACAATTCTATCGACTATCCTGTCTCACTATGTTAAGAATAATGTAATACATGTTGGTAAATTATATTCATAAAGTTGCTAAGATAAATCCTGCTTTGAGTCATGTAGAGATGAATTCAAATGAAATTTTATGACCAACTACCAGAAATCTGCTTCTGTCTTTTAATTTCCTTTTCAGGCATGCATATCACGAGTCCTGAGAACAAGGTCCCACAGGGAAGGAAGGGGAAATTGCACAAGCCTTCTAATTGGGCAATTAGATTTTATGTACAAAAATATAGGAACATATAGGAACAGAGAAGTGATGGTAGCTCAGAGGTTCTCAGACTTTAGAAGGCAGTAGAATCTTCTGGAGAGCTGCAAACACTACAGACTCTTCGGCCCCTAGAGTTTCTGACTCAGTATATCTTAGATGATCTTCAGGTTGATTCCAATGCACACTCAAACTTGTGACCCATTCCATGATAATTATTATGACAGCTTCTGATCCCTAAACATAATGCCGTTCTGGACAACTTATAATAGTCCTCAGGTTGGGTGATGAACAAAAGTGATAGGGAAAGATTCAGAAAGACAGGAAAAGAAAGATTCAGAAGGTAGGTTTGTACATACCTCAGAAGGTCAGTGAGTGGAGGTTATAATACACAAATAACCCATATACCAGATGCTACAAAGAACAGCCATGAAAGTTCCTACTTGCTTCTAAGGGAACCAGCTGTAAACAGAACACATGGTCATATCTCTGACCATACAACAGAAACTTTTGCCTACTTATTCTAAGGGGAACAAAACCAAAACTGTTCACACATTGTTATGGGCTGAATTATATCACCCACCCAAATTCATATATTGAAGCCTTAACCTCAGCACCTCAGAATGCAAATGTATTTGGAGATAAGGTCTTTAAAGAGGGAATTAATTTAAAAGGAGAACTTTATATAATCTATATATTATTTTACATCAAACACATACATTAAGCAAAATTTGCCTATTCCCAGAAACGATACCTTTCCTTGTTTCACAGCAATATGTTTAAGTATTTTTACAAGTAATGAGAAACTTCAGACTTGGGGATACACAGTTCAATGCAAGGCAAAGTGCCAATCATGTGAGGTTTATTACGAAAATCAACTTGTAGATTACAGGAAGGGAACAAATCCAAAAGCATGGAAGGAACTTCCTTTCTATATTTATGACAAAGAAATGTTTTTAGAGACTTTATTCCTCTTTACTTGAGTTCAGAAAGTTCTGGATTCTTGTTTCAATGGGAACTAAAAAAACATACTTAGGCAGAGACACACACACATGCGTGCATACACTGTGTATAAAGTTATCAGCTATTAATGAAACTAAAAATATCCATCCCCACGATAGATAGTTCCAAATAAGGACTTTTGAGTAATGATTCCCTTACTTCAATAATGAAGGGTCCATGTTCTGATTTTCAGGTCATATAATCTGTATCGCCTAGGTTCTGATTTTATAGCAATATTTTAAGTCTGGTAAACATAAAATGATGATTACAAATCAGAATGTGTCTTTATGTCTAAATCTTGGCATCTTAATGAGCCTTTGTGTAGGGACCATATGACATCCTTGTGAATGCTAGAAGGGTGCCCTTTTCTCTGAGTGATACAGTCCTGCACCAAGGCACAGCGTCTGGCAAACTGGGCATGGGTTGGATTTCCAGTCTCCCTCATCTTTGTGGCGAATCACCCTTGTACTGGGCACAGTCTGCACAGCCCTGTGTGGTTGCCCTGAGTGCTCCCTTCTTGACCCTCCTGCCCAGTCAGTGGGGCCAGGAAGTCCCATGGGTCCTATGACATGGTAAGTTACCAGTTACCTTCAAGGACACAACATAGGAACACAACACTTAGCGGGCCAACAAGTGTACTTTCCCAAACAGTTTGATTCAGATCCACAAATAGTAATTTCACTCAAATGAGTAAAACCTGGCATTCTGCTCTATTTCTTGACTTAAAAAATAACACATCTAAGAGGTAAAAATCCTTCTTTGAATTTCAGAAAATTATAGGCTAAAATAGAAAGAGTCCCTAGAAAGACTTATCTTCTTACTGCTCTAAAGCTTAATTAAAAAAACAAAAACAAAAGTTGTGTTGGGATCCAAAGTGCATTGGCAAGAACACATTTAATTGTTTAAATTTTTGCGGTTCACTCAAAGCATAATGTGAGAGCCTGAAGAGTGTTATTCGAGATATATTCTAATTATAAAAGTCTGAAGCTAGAAGAAATAATAATAAATGTTTCTTACTTCCCCTCTTCACTAAAGCAAAGCCAGTTTTTCCGAAGCATTTCTGAGGAATCTAATCTAAAAGAGCAGATAGTCTCCACTTTTTAATCACTCTATTCATTTGATGCTTCCTGAAACTTTCACTTTTCAGTTCCCTCAATCAGCCTTTGCAGCCAATGTTTGAAGAGAAGGCAGTCCAGTATGCAAGGCTAGTAAATAGCCAGTGGGCAGTATGGATTTTACTTACATATTTAATTACATATATTTACTTTACATATTGATGCTTTCAAATGCGTTCTGCAGATATGCACTGTAAATCAAAGCAGCTACTTCCGTATTCAAGTCCACACAGTCTGCTCGATAGCTGACATTTATCATCTCTATCAGTATTTTAGAGTGCCCAACACAGTGCAAGGACTGCGCAGTCCCTGTGAGGCCCTACCGGGATTCCTGTTTTACAGGGGAGGCAACTTGAGGCCTAATAAACTAAGCAACTTGCTTAAAGTCACAATCTTAATAAATGTGGAGCTGAGGCCTGAATCCAGAAAAACTGACTTGAGAACCCATCTGTAAACTACAAATCTATATTAGCTTCTTTTTCCAGAGACTCCCTGATAAAGGCTTTGAAATCTTTAATCTTCCTGTGATATATATATATACACATATATATATATATGTGTATATATATATATTTGCAAAATAAGTCAGTTAGAGAAAGACAAATACCATATGATTTCACTCATATGTGGAATTTAAGAAAAATAACAGATAAACATATGGGAGGGGGAAAAAGAAAAAAGAGAGAGGGAAACAAACCATAAGAGACTCTTAAAGATAGAAAACAAACTGAGGGCTGATAGAGGGAGGTATGTGGGGGATGGGCTAGATGGGTGATGGGCATTCAGGAGGGCACTTACAATGAGCACTGGGTGTGGTATGTAAGCAATGAATCACTGAATTCTACTCCTGAAATCAGTATTGCACTGTATCCTAACTAACTAAAATTTAAATCAAAATTTGAGTGCATTTGAGCTGCTATAACATACCACAAGCAGGGTGGCTTATAAACAACAGAAATTTATTTCTCATAGCTCTGGAGGCCAGAAGTCTGAGATCAGGATGCCAGCATGGCTGGGTCCTGTGTCTGGTGGTGGCCTGCTTCCTGGTTCATAAATGGTTGTCTTCTCCCTGTGTCCTCACAATGCAGTAGGAACAAGCCAGTTCTCTGGGACCTCTTTTATAAAGGCACTACTCCCATTCACGAGGGCCCCACCTTCATGACTTAATTGTCTTCCAAAGACCTGCTGGGGGTTCCCATTTCAACATGTGATTTTTTTTTAAAAGATTTTATTTTTTTTATTTTTATTTTTATTCGACAGAGATAGAGACAGCCAGCAAGAGAGGGAACACAAGCAGGGGAATGGGAGAGGAAGAAGCAGGCTCATAGCAGAAGAGCCTGATGTGGGGCTCGATCCCATAATGCCGCCGGGATCACGCCCTGAGCCGAAGGCAGACACTTAACCGCTGTGCCACCCAGCGGTTTGAAGGACCCAAGCATTCAGACCATACTCTTCCCTAATTGAGGTTTTATATCTGCAACAATTATTAGCATCTAATAACCTAGATCTGAATAAACACATGAAAACCTCTGCACCATTAGAACAATTACCTTCTTTCTCATAACTTCCTCACATCAGAGTTCCCCAAACATTGCAATGCTTTCATTCTTAGAGCTTCTGTTACTCTATCAGACAGAAGTAACTCATCACAACTTTCCAAAAGTACACAGAATTAACATTCATAGACAATTCTCTTACAACAAAGATTCACTGTAGTTACAATTCACCCAACTGTTGAAATAACCAAGCACTGATACTTGGGAATAGAAATTTTACAGTCAGGACCGTGGAAGTGATAACAGAGGAAAGGCTAATGAATGAGCTTGGTAAGGCAGAGTAAAGACAATAGAGTTCCAGGGTCAAAGTTTGAATTATCTGTACAAGTTTTTCCACTCTTATCTGTATGAGGATTTACAAACAAAACCAGTTGCTGCATTCTACACCTGATTTGGCGTTGGCCCTGGAATGTGAAACAAACAAAAAATACAGAAGAAATCTTTGTAAGAAAAAAAAAACATCGTGGGGAATAAATGTTCAATCCATTATGTCTTTGACTAAATTTCATATTTTATAAGTATTCCACAGGGTATTTTCTTAAAAAAGGGAAATCGGTAGAGTTTTCAAGAATCATTAATGACCTTTTCTTTCCCAACTCATAATACCAGCTAAGGACAATCCCACAGAATTTGTAGATATTTTTTTCCTGTTCCTCTTTGTCTGAGACAAAGTCCTGTGAGCCACTGATTCTAATCCTGTTGGCTGCTTACTCCTCTTCAATCCTTCAAGGAAACAAATTATTATTTCTAGCTGACAATTTTTACATGAGCTCAGAAAAATCTCAGTTATCCAAAGTCATCACTGCAGGTTTTTCCATGTAAGTGAACTTTGCCTAACTGAATTTTCTCCCTTCAAATAGGAAAGGTGTTCACTCATTTTTGTTGGAAATCCTCTTCTAAAATGTACTGATGTACTTCATTCCTTAAAGAGAAGATGTTGGATACAATTTATAGGTGACTCAGATCGTCATGATTAACATCTCTGAACTGTGTGGTGATAACACTTTGTTTTCAAATGTTTCTCTGGTTTCGGGGTTAAAATGTCAAACCTTACCTCAGTTATTCCCAGCTACAGATACTCCTCTCATTCCCTTTACAGGCTGTAGAAGTTAGTAAGAAATTAGATACAAGCCAAACATTTAATCATGGTAAACTACATGTGGGTCAACTGCACTCTGGAATCAAGCCTACTAAGTAAAGCAAAGAAGGAAAAGGTAAGGTCAGTGACAAACTGAGTATCCAATAGGAGCCAGTTTCTGAGTAAGTGAGAAGGCTGGGGTGTAAGCCCACATCTGCCCAGATCCTAGGTTCATGTTCTGTCCACTCAATCCTGCACTGAAGCTGTGTGAAGAGCTGAGCGTATATGGAGTAAGTATTGCTAAGAAGAAACATTTGTCACCACTTTGACATTTTCCTCCCCGTAGCCATCTCTTGCCACTTCCTCCTGCCAAAGGGCACAGAGTTGCTTATCTGATTGGTGAACCTAGAAGGAGAAATTACCCATGATAGCCCAGCCTCTTCTTCCCTCTTCCTTTTGAAAGGTGGCTTACCACTGAGAACCCGTGTTCTCCTTCCCTGTGCTTCTGTGTGGGAATGGAGAGGTCAGCTGATGGTGAGGGCATGTCCATCTAACTCTAGGTTCAGGGACATAAAGCACAGTCCCCATCAATGAAGCCACTTCCTCCAACCTTATCTTTGTTGGTAACAAAGGCAACACTTTGGCCTCTGCTTTTTCCTTCTATTTCAATGGGTATGAAAATCAGATGGGTAAGGGAAAGTTATTTATTGTGTTGCCTTTTCAATCAATCCAATAATTATGTCAAGTAAAATCAGAAAAGCAGAAAGACTAATGATTATCTTAAACTCGTGCCTTAATTCTAAAGATGAGGAAAGAGAAGCTCATTATCTTTATGTAACCTACAAATAATGGTAAAGAGATGTCTATTAGTAAGGGGGAAAACTCTATGGAATATACATTTCCATTTATAGCAAAAGATTCTAATATATGTAAAGTATGGAACTTTAATAAAGGAACCTCGATAAATAATTGTTATTAATTATACTATTTTAGTACCTCATAGTCTCTGAACTATGAAAGCATCAAATTGCTTTCATTATTATTTCCATGATGTGATGTCCATCAATTCACATCCTATTTTTTTGACCCGTCCTCCCAAGTGCCCCTATTCAGCCTCTCCAAACTTGTACATACTCTTTTGGGGAAGTGTAAAACAAAAATTCACTACACATTTTTTGTAGCTCTTCCCATCAAGAGGTATATAGACTATTTTCCAACTCCTTGAATTGGAGTGTGGCCATGGGACTTGCTTTGGCCAATGGGACATCAGCAAATATAATGATGAGGGAAAAAAAGGATGATGCAAGCATCTTGTAAGGCACTGTGCAAAAGGGCTTGCCACAGAGAGCCCCAGTACAACACAGTAGAAACTAACTGATACAGAAATTGGTGCCTAGAAGTAGCATGCCGCCACAACAAAAACCTTAAACATTCAGCAGTGGCTTTGGGACTAGACAGCAGGTGAAAAGCAGTGAGGTAGCTATTAGCAAAAACTGGGAAAATGGCATGCAAAATGTGAGTGGAGGTAGAAAAAGTAATGAAGAAACTATGCAGCAGTCGGGGGAAAGACAACCGTATTAGGTAGCAGCGAGACAGTGTCTGTGGCAGCATGGAAGATTGAAAATGCACACAGTGAAGGCCAGACCCAGCTGTGGAGGTCTCCAGGCAGAAGGCTGAACGTGTTCGTTGAGTGCTTCTAGCGGCATATAAGGTTCTGTAAGAGAGAGGTGTGCTAAAACCTGAATGATCTAGTTAATAAGCATTAGGTAGAGAAAACAGAGAAGAGCCAGAATTCGCAAGATTGGAAAATAAAACGGTTTACCTTCAGGCTCTTCAGTTCGAAGAAAAGTTTTTTACAGGAAAAAGTGGCCTCAGAGTAAAGACCTTGGTAAAATTTAATGTGGTGCTTTGTAGACCTTCTCAGCCGGGCAAAAGCGGCTCTGAGATGCCTAAATGTGTGATCTCGTGGCAGCATGACACTCGGCCCAAAGTAGAGAGAGATCTGTCTTGAAAAAAAGTGTGGATGTGAGTTTTAGGGGCAGGGACTCTATGGGATTCTTAGGAAATCCACAAGGTTTTAAAGAGAATTTTTCTGAGAAGCACAAATGCAAGACAGAAATAATTCAGAGGAATAGAGGCCTCTGGGTACCTGCTTTCCTATGAGCAGGACGTAGGCTAAAGAAGCTATTTAGAAGCAGAAATAAGCCATTTCTTAAGGGAAAAGAGGAATGTTTCAGAAGGTGGAGCCAGGAGCAGTGGAGAAATAGGTACTCATGAACCAGTCCTGAGATGCGGAACTGGGTCCTAACCAATCACCCCCTGGGCCCAGGAGCGCGGGGACCAGCAACACGGACCTGGATAGAATTGCCATGGAACTGTGATGGTTATTTGTATCCTGTGAATGTGTTTTTGTTTTAATGGATTATGTCTTTTGGTTATGCTTTCCCTATTTCATCATTCGATGTTGGGTATGTATGGAGAGATAACTGGTTTTTGTTTGTTGTTGTTGTTGTTCATTGTCTCAGAATCAAGAGGATCTGCATGCAAAGAACTGGGTCTGAGGAGTCCCAGAAGTGTCCAGAAGGGATGCAGATCATGGACGAGCCTCTGGACTTAGAAGCTGGTGCCATAATGAGACTTCTGGGAATCCCAGGATGAGGGGGACCATGGGAGAAACATGAATACACTTTGCCAGAGGCAGACTATACTTAATTGCACAAAAAAGGGCCACAAATTCTCAGCTGTACCTCTAAGCAAGAATTTGTGTCGATTTCTCCACCCTTTGAATCTGGGCTTGGCCAGGAGACTTGCTTTGACCAAGAAGACAATAGAAATCATGATGCATGCAGAGGCTTGAAGCGCACAGCACAATGGGGCTTGCCCTCTCGTACTGCTGCGAACACTGAAACCACTACGTGGAGGCTCAGGTTAGCCTCCTGGAGGGTGAGGACCACATGGAGATAAAGGCAGCCCCCAGGTCACCCACCACTGTAGCTAGATGACTGAGTTCAGCTGAGCCAAGTAGAAGAAACACCCAGTACTTACTCTCCGCCACATACTGTTGTACAAGCTTTCTATGAATTACCTCATTTAATCCTCATAACTGTGAGAAATTAACAGGAGGATTTGAGGGGTAGTTTGTTATACTGAAAAAGCTGACTGATATTCCCCTTTAGGTTTCTCTGTACCTCATAGTAAGTATCCTTCTTTAAAGAGGAACTAAGAGAATGACATGAATCATGGATAAATCATAATTTTTAAAGTAAATGCTCAAGCACTTAGAATGCAGGTTTTTCATTTGTGATTTAAAAACACAAACATAGCAATCCCTATCAAAACCCACCAACTTTTCCCACAGAACTAGAACAAATAATCCTAAAATTTTTACGGAACCAGAAAAGACCCTAAATAGCCAAAGGAATGTTGAGAAAGAAAACCAAATCTGGTGGTATCACAATTAAAGACCTCAAGCTCTATTACAAAGCTGTAATCATGAAGACAGTATGGTACTGGCACAAAAACAGAAACACAGATCAATGCAACAGAATAGAGAACCCAGAAATGGACCCTCAATTCTATGGTCAAGTCTATGGACCCTCAATTCTAGGGCCAACTAATCTTTGCAAAGCACAAAAGAATATCCAGTAGAAAAAAAGACAATCTCTTCAACAAATGGTGTTGAGAAAATTGGACAGCCACCTGCAGAAGAATGAACCAGGACCATTTCCTTATACCATACATAAAAATAGACTAAAATGGATGAAAGACCTAAATGTGAGACAGGAATCCATCAAAATCCTTGAGGAGAACACAGGCAGCAATCTCTTCGACCTTGGCTGCAGCAACTTCTTGCAAGACACATCTCCAAAGGCAAGGGAAACAAAGGCAAAAATGAATTACTGGGACTTCATCAAGATAGAAAGCTTTTGCACAGCAAAGGAAACAGTCAACAAAACCAAAAGACAACTGACAGAATGGGAGAAAATATTTGCAAATGACATATCAGATAAAGGGCTGGTATCCAAAATCTATAGAGAACGTATCAAACTCAACCCCCAAAGAACAAATAATCCAATCAAGAAATGGGCAGAAGACATGAACAGACATTTCTCCACAGAAGACATACAAACGGCTAACAGACACATGAAAAAGTGCTCAACATCACTTGGCATCAGGGAGATGCAAATCAAAACCACAATGAGATATCACCTCACACCAGTCAGAATGGCTAAAATTAACAAGTCGGGAAACAACAGATGTTGAAGAGGATGCGGAGAGAGGAGAACCCTCCTACACTGTTGATGGGAATGCAAGCTGGTGCAGCCACTCTGGAAAAGTATGGAGGTTTCTCAGAAAGTTGGAAATAGGGCTACCCTACGACCCAGCAATTGCACTACTGGGTATTTACCCCAAAGATACAAATTAGCAATCCAAAGGGGCACCTGCTCCCCAATGTTTATAGCAGCAATGTTCACAATAACCGAACTATGGAAAGAGCCCAGATGTTCATCCACAGATGAATGGATAAAGAAGATGTGGTGTGTGTGTGTGTGTGAATATTACACAATCATCAAAAAATGAAATCTTGCCATTTGCCACGTCATGGATGGAACTAGAGGGTATTATGTTATGCTAAGTAAGTCAATCAGAGAAAGACAATTATCATATTATCTCACTGATATGTAGAATTTAAGAAACAAGGCAGAGGATCATAGGGGAAGAAAGGAAAAAATGAAACAAGATGAAACCACAGAGGGAAACAAACCATAAGAGACTCTTAATCTTAGGAAACAAACTGAGGGTGGCTGGGGAGCGGGGGATGAGGTAACTGGGTGAAGAGCATTAAGGAGGGCATGTGACATAATGGGCACTGGGTATTATATAAGACCAATGAATCACAGACCTGTACCCCTGAAACAAATAATACATTGTATGTTAATTAATTGAATTTAAATTTAAAAAAAATTCTTGCTACTCAATTATACCAGCCTAGTTGCTAATAATTCTCTTACTTCACTATTACTTTTTTTTTTTAAGATTTTATTTATTTATTTGACAGAGAAAGAGACAGCCAGCGAGAGAGGGAACACAAGCAGGGGGAGTGGGAGAGGAAGAAGGAGGCTCATAGCGGAGGAGCCTGATGTGGGGCTCGATTCCATAACACCGGGATCACGCCCTGAGCCGAAGGCAGACGCTTAACCGCTGTGCCACCCAGGCGCCCCCATACTTGGATTTTAATGCATTGTACATTTACAATATTCGGTTCATACTGTATGCAAACATTAATATAAAGCATACACAAAAAGGGAGTATGTGTTTCTTAACATGTCTGAGGACAGCCTTCCTTTCCTTTTGAAGATTGTGGTCATAATCATAGTAAAGAAAGAGAAAAAAAAAAAAAGATGCTAAAAAAAGATTATCTCACACACAAGCAGCCTCCACAAGAAAGGCCAGAAACTGTTTAGTAATTCAGGGTGCTAAGTAAGAGTTCTTGAGCAGTGGGGGCAGGCCAGCACAGAGACACAGCACGTTTAACCGTGGCTGAGTTTCAGTCTGATAAGAGGTTCTGAGAACTTGAAGAGCCAGTTTTGAAATGTAGGTAGACGGTTTCAAGTGTATCACAAGTCTGTTGTTCAGATTGCCAAAATAAAGAACACTGGGCAGACAAAATGCAACTTCCAAACATGACTCCACTGCTATATTCCACACCTTCCTCTGTCACCCAGGACTGGACTGGAGATGTTTCTTGCTGTCTTACTAAAAACAATAAAAAGTAGAGGGATGTGAACTAGATTTCAAAGAGGCATCAGAAATTGATTATGGCCCTATTAACCTCTCAGAGTGTTAAAGGCAATCAGGATACTTCTCTGACTTGTAGAATCTGCTTAGGATTCTGCATATGATCAGGGAAATGTTAACAGCGTGGCTAAGTCTTGAGCCAGCTCTGCCGCCGCTGGGTCTAGCCTGGACAGCCAGCTCTGCCACCGCTGGGTCTAGTCTGGACAGCCAGCTCTGCCGCCGCTGGGTCTAGCCTGGACTGCTTCACTTTCAGGGTTCCCAGCAGGAAGAGAGGGCACTGCCTAACAGATGGGTGCCTTTCAAACCTCTGCTTATGTCACATTTCTTCTCTCTACCTTATCTTCCCCAAGTATAAATACTTTCTGCATGGGATGGTAGAGAAAATGAAATGAGATAATCCACAAAATGGTCTTCAAAGAGTGCCTGGCAGAGTAAGCTCTCTGGATATGCTGTTATTATTTCTTCCATGATTTTTAATTCACTCGAAAACCGTATGGATATTTAGCAACTATTAGTATAAATAGTGCATTTGCTAACATGCTACCAACAGTTCATTACCCATCTCACCTATAGTCATAAGTGAACACTCATATTTGGGGGTTTAAATAATTTTTGTTTCAATTCCTTTATTGTAAAATTTCTTTTTTTCTGAGTACAAAAGCAACACATGCTTTTTTATTTTTATTTTTTAAAGATTTTATGTATTTGTCAGAGAGAGAGCACAAGCAGGGGAGCGGCTCCCCACTGAGCAAGGAACCCGATGCAGGACTTGATCCCAGGACCCCGGAATCAGAGCAGAAGGCAGATGCTTAACCAACTGAGCTACCCAGGTGTCCCAAGACATGCTCTTTTTTAAAGAAGAAGGAGGAGGAAGAGAAATCAAATCATACAGAATTGTTTTACATGGAAGTAAAAAATTCACATCATCTAATACTACTATATATAATAACTATATAAAAAAACCAATCCAGACTCTTTTCTATCTTATATGGTTGTGAAAAGACAACATTCAGAACGGATCCTAACACTGAGAAATATGGAATGGTTCCACGGTAAACCAGAGGAGTTCTCTGGGGTCTCTTCCTGCCGGGGACATCCCTCAGGGATGCAGACCTGTAGGGCACGTCCCACTGTACTTTCTACCACCAACATTTTAGTGCACGTGAAATCAGGACAATGAAAACAACTTGGAAACAGGAAGGAAGTTCTAAAACGGAAGAGAGCCTTTCTGTTTTGCTTTCATGTTTAAGAATCTCAAAATGGTGACCCCAATTCCGCACACCCCAGAGACGGTAGAAGAGTCTTAAGGTGCCAAGTCAGTCTGAGGACCGCTATCTTCAAGATTCAGTGTTCATAAAGTCAGTGACCAGGTTTTCTTTGGGGAGCAGATTAACAATTTTAATTCAGTAAACATCCACTGAGCACCTCTCTCACACATGTCTCATGAAGGCAAGCCCTATTCCCCACCCCACTAGTAAAGTTTTGCTCTTAGTAGTGGTCAGCTTTGTTTTGCTTTCCAGTTGGATACAGGACCACGGAGGGAAGGAGTCTTGTCCCTCAGCTAGCTGACATGAGTCCTGAAAGCAAACATGGTGTAGGAGAGAGGGTGTTCAGCTGACCGTCAGAGGACTTAGCCCCAATTCCATCTCCAGCTGTACAAAGTCGAGCAAAACTTCTCATGCCTCGGAGTGACAGATACCTCGCCTGTAAAATGGTAATGATGCTACCTATTTCGTAAGGGTCTTTTTTGGGGAAGGTGGGGATGGAGGAGATCATTAAATGATGTAAGTAATGCATGTAAAGGCTCTCTATGTACTTTAAAGTATTTTGCAAACATGGTATTAGGAATTATTTTGTACCATTGCCATCCTTAAATAGTTTACTTCACTAGGTAGTTTAATCAAAACACTAAACAAGTACTGCCCCTTAAGAAACGTGTACAGACCATGTGATCTAAAATGATCCTCCAACACACAACTACTCTATTACCAGTTTCTATGTTATTAAGTTACTCAGGGGACAGAATATCAATGCCCTGTATTCACTCAGAACCACAGCAAAGTGTGAGTTGGATGTTTTTCATTTACTGTATGAAGGAGGGCCATGGAAACAGACTCATTTATAATGAAAACCTTTATTTCAAAGTGAATATCTCACATTGTGCCTGTCAAAGGAAGACAAACTATCACTCCCTGAAAAACAAAAGTAACAAACTAAAAAGTAGGGGCTGACCAAATTCCTTACACATTTACCCCAATATAAACCGTTCCACGTAGCAGTTATGCTGTTTAGTGCTATATAGAATCAACACCTGTAGGCATTGAAAAGAAATCTTACAGACCTTTTAATATTAACGGAATTTACAATTTCCCTTGTGCGGGGGTTTCTATTTTGAATAAAAGGGAAATTGCATCTTTACAGTGGTATTGGTAACATTCATAATTGGAATCAATAGATAAATTCCTATCTGTCAGGTGGCTGGGTGGCTCAGTCGGTTAAGCATCTGCCTTCAGCTCAGGTCATGATCCCAGGACCCTGGGATCGAGTTCTGCATAGGGCTCCCTGCTCAGCGGGGAGCCAGCTTCTCCCTCTCCCTCTGCCAGCCACTCTCCTTGCTTGTGCTCTCTCACTCTCTTTCTCTCTCACCCACTCTCTCTCAAATAAATAAGTAAAATCTTAAAAAAAATTCCTATCTGTCCAAAATTGCAGAAAATTCTCTAGCTAAAGAATAATTTTATCTACTCCCCCATGCACAGACTGTCAATATCCCTGTAGATTAATTCCAACAACCACAAAATGCATACAATTTTAAATACCATAACTTTCTGTTGAGCATTTATTAGATTTTAGCATTATATTAAAATAGCTCAATTTTATTAGCTAAAATATATATGACAGCATAGAAATGATGGCATATCAGGTTTATTTTATTTTTATAAACCAAGTTGGGCACCCAGTGAACTAACTTTTAAGTAACATTCATAAAATAGGCTATGGGATTGCTGTTCTTGTGCACATCTTTCAGGACACATGTGTTTGTGTGAGCTACTATGAGAGAGACTTTTCTGTGTTTATTCAACAAGTATTTAGTGAGTACCTTCTGTGTGCCAGGCCATATGAGAGGATGAGATTAGCTCAATGAGCAAAAGAGATGTGGTCTCAGTCCCTTCAAAGTATTTTTCTAGATAAGCAACAACAGCAAAAAAAAAAAAAAAAAAAAAAAAAAAAAAAAAAAAAAAAAAAAAAAAAAAAAAGTTATAGAAAGCACCTTTAAAGAAAAAAAAATGAAAATTCAGAAATGTGAAATAGGCTTCTGATATATTTAAAGTACAGACAGGGCTGAAACCAAAACCAACTTATGCAACTTCCTGATTTTCGACACACTTAAAGACAGAACTATGAAGATAATGAAGGAGATACATCTTTGGTTTTCTGCACAATGACAATAAGTTTCTTAGTTTCAATAACTGGTGTCCACTATGACACAAAGATATAATAGTTTTGTATTTAAAAGAGGAAGCAAAGTCTAATAAACCTGCATTGAACTCCCAGCTCTGAGCAAACTGGAATAACACTACCAACCTCAAGGGGTGCTCAGTAAGGTGCCTGACACGCAGTGAGTGACTTCTCGACAAATGCAATACTGACGGTTTTACTCCTGATGGTAAACATACACACTTTCCATGAACATCAACAGAAAGTTTGTTGATGATAGTTGAGTTATTTGGTTTTTACTTACTGCCTTCAATCTGTCTTGGCCTAAAGAAACTCCACTACAGCCATTTTATCCTGCGCTCCTTCTAGACATGCCCTCCAATCAGAGATGACCCTCCCCCCTCCCCGCCCCCAGGCAAATCCAAACTTGCCCACTTAAGCATCCCAGTCCTATGTTCCAGTCTCTACTTTTTAAGGCAATAATAGCTATTTTGATGAATATATCCGTCCTTATGTGCTTATAGCTTAATTTACCATTCGTTCTAGAAAACACATTTGTATTCTTAGAGATGACCTCTATATTCTGGATAAAAAGGCAAATTAAATGGTATTTCTGCTCCCTTCCAAAATCACACTAAAAGAACTTTCACAAAGGCATACACAAACAGGGAGAATGAGCGGAGAGAAGAGAGCAACAATAAAATTCTGGAAGTTATAAAGCAAGTGGACAAGGGATAACTAACCTAGCAGATATTTTAAAAGTTGAATCCTAAGCTAACAGTGGAGAAGGCCAAGAAACAACCATGAGATAAATACCCAGGAATCAGAATTAAAGGCCGAGTACCTATGTAAGAGGAGGTGATAATGGAGTAACGACTGAGTTTGGTCAAAGCCTTTTTAAGAAGGGCAAGATCTGTCATCCCTTAGCCCACCTTGGCAGGAGAGTACAGGCTAGACTCTGAATTTATACCAGGGGAGAGGTACTTATGTGAAGAAAGGAGGATGAGGAGAATGTTCTTTTATATGAAATGAGGACCTCCAAGCCCTCTCCTTCACCTATGGCCCAGCAGAGCTACCCATACCCTACAGGCAGGAGAATGAAAGATCTTTTCCAGAAAGTACAAAGGGAGAATAAAGCAGTTAAAAAACAATAAAGAGATTAGGGCCCCTGGGTGGATCAGTCAGTTAAGCTTCTGCCTTTGGTTTAGGTCAGGATCTCATGGTCCAGGAATCAAGTCTCACATCGGGCTCCCTGATCAGTGAGGAGTCTGCTTCTCCCTCTCCTACTGCCCCTCCACCAGCATGTGCTTTCTCACTCTCTCTTCTCTCTTTCTCTCAAATAAATAAATAAAATCTTTAAAAATAATAGTAAAGAGAGGATGAGAAATTTGGAGGTCCAGGACTTTAAATTCAATTTCTGAATAAGAGGAATTTCAGAAAGAAGACATCATATGATGGTGGGCAGTGGGTATAGAAACAGATCACCTTCAAAGCATCAAGAGCCAAGACGCTCTAGACTTCTAAATGGCAACACTGGAAACTAAAAAATAATGGAACAGATCTTTAAACTTTTGAAAAAAATGTTTTTTCAACCCAGAATTCTAAGCTCAGTCAAACCATCAAATATGAAGTAGAATAAAAACATATTCGGATAGACAAAGTCTCGGAAAAAAGTATTCCTCTATTCTTTCTTGGGAAGAGACTGGGGAATGCATTCCAACAAAACAAGGAAGTGAAGCAAAAAAGACACAGCCTATAGAATCCTAACCTGTACTGTATGGTGACTAACATAATATAATAAAAAATCATTAAAAAAAAAAAAAAGAATCCTAACCTGAAATCCAACAGAGGCGAGATGCAGAGAGTAGCCCAGGACGATGGCAATGGGAAACTCTAGGATGAGAGCTGGGCATTTGACTGGAAAGAACATCTGTCTAGATTAGGTGAGTAGGCGACATGAGAGATTTCTTCAGAAAGATGAAACTCAGAATTACTGATGGGTCAAAATTTCTTGGGAGAAGATTTAGATAATTTGGTATTGAATAGGTTGTTAAGTATAAATAAAACTCCACTAACACCAACAGCAGCAACAAACCCAGACAATTAACCTCTAGGAAAGCAAGAACAGATTATGCAGTTATAGGACAGTAATCCTGATATAAAACATGGATCTCCTGTGATTAGCATTTTCATAATCATAAGCATATAATTATTAAATACTGATCTAACTCAAATGAGGATGCTACTGTATTGGGAGGATGGGATGAAGGAACAAGAGGAGGGCATGTCTCTGGCTGCGAGGGCTAAAATGAGCTAAATCATCAGCTTCTGCACAGGGAAATCAACAGATAATGCCCCAAACGGAAAAACCAAGAAATAGTAATAGAAGCATGTTCTTTAGAGATATAAATATAAATACCAAAAGAATCAGTAAACATAGTAAACATAATAAAGAAAAGGCATAGTAAATATAGTTGCCTTGGGGGAGAGGGAGATGAAATAGAAAGGGACTGACATTTTTTTTTTTTAAGATTTTATTTATTTATTTGACAGAGAAAGAGAGCACAAGCAGGGGGAGCAGCAGGCAGAGGGAGAAGGAGAAGCAGACTCTTTGCTGAGCAAGGAGCCTGGTGTGGGGCAGGGCTGGATCCCAGGACTCTGGGATCATGACCTGCGTCGAAGGCAGACCTTAACTGACTGAGCCACCTAGGCGCCACTGACCTTTTCTCATTAGATTTTCATTGTTCATTAGTTTTATAGAACTAGCTGAGTCTTTAATTGTGTATGTATGTTTGATAAAATTAAAAACTAGGGAAAGAAAAGAAATGAAAGGAAAGCAAGGGGGGAGGGAGAGAGAGAAAGAGAAAGAAGGAAGCAAGCAGTAAAAAAGAACAAAATAGGCTTTCTGGGAATCCAAAACACTAGCTAAAAGGGCAATGCTGTAAATTTTGGCTGGGGGGTACCCAGAAGTTCTCCATCCTGCCTGCTTACTTCTTTCTTTCTCTCTTTCTCAGATAACCATTCCTTTACAGATTACACTTTAGAATGAACACTTAACACACATTTATAAATGGAATCTGGAATTCTCCCCAAGTTAATTTTTTTGACTGAATGAAATCCAAAATTCCCTCCAGGGTTAAAAAAATTTCTAAAAAAGAAAATGATCCTTAAATAAAACTCAAACAATAAATGATTAAAGTTGTTTCATAAATTAAAAAGAAAATAGCACTGGTGAAATGGGGAAAGCCCTAGCAAATTATTACCACTTGTCATAAGACAATAATTAAAAGCATAAGAATTTTGCAAACATAAAAATTAGATTAATGGACATGAACACAACATTGAGAAATAGATCAATTATATATAAAATGTTGGTGTATGAAGAAGCAACCATCAAAAAGTAATAGCGAAGTAGGGGCGCCTGGGTGGCTCAGTTGTTAAGCGTCTGCCTCCAGCTCAGGGCGTGATCCCGGCGTTATGGGATCGAGCCCCACATCAGGCTCCTCCGCTGGGAGCCTGCTTCTTCCTCTCCCACTCCCCCTGCTTGTGTTCCCTCTCACGCGGGCTGTCTCTATCTATGTCAAATAAATAAATAAAATCTTTAAAAAAAAAAAGTAATAGTGAAGTAAAAGAATTATTAGCAACTAGGCTGTTATAATTGAGTAGCAAGAATTTATTCCTCTCTAATCCTTATTGGAGACCATATAATATGCCTCAGGGACATCAAAGAATTAAAAATGTAAAATCAATAACAGAAACACTAAAAGAAAGTAAAGTTAAATATCAGTATTCTGGGAAAATAACTTTCTATGAGATGTGAGGCTATGGAAGAAATCTCAAAGAAAAAGATAAGCAAATTTGACTAAATGAAATGTGGAATCTCTCTGCAACCAAAAAGAATAGTAAATATTAAGGATTAAAGCAAGAGATTGGAAGAAAATATTTGCACAAAACACAATAGACATTGTGTAGGTACTCAATATTATGTGCAGAGACAACCCCAACTGGTAAGGAATTAACATGACAATAAATTATTGAGCAAAATATGTAGAAAGGCATTTCACAGGAGACAAAATGTTCTTAATAAAAATATGAAATTACCATCTACTATTTAGCAAATAAATACAAATTAAAAATAATACATTAGTTTACATTTATTATCTTAGCCAAAAATGAGTGGGGGAGTCAGAATATAAGATTTACCTATGCTTTAGTTACTAGGACTAGATGGAAAGAATACAAAATGAAAACACGTTTTGTGTACATGGATGGACACAGAGGGTACTCAGTAAGCTAAGTGAGATAAGTAAGACAAAGACAAATACCATATGATTTCACTTGCACATGGAATCGAAAAAACAAAACAAATGAAAAAACAAAACAGAAACAGACTCATAAATACAGACAGCAAACTGGTGGTGGCAGAGGTGTGGGAGGTGATGGGATGGGAGAAGTAGGTGAAGGTGATTAAGAAGTACAAACTTCTGGTTATAAAATATATAAGTCACAGGAATGTAAAGTACAGCACAGGTATAGCCAAGAATATTGTAATAATGTTGTACAGTGACAGATGGTAACTATACTTATTGTGGTGAGTATTTTGTAATGTAGATAAATGTCAAATCACTATGTTGTACAACTAAAAATAACAATATTGTATATACTATGCTTCAATTAAAAATAAATTTTTTAAAAGTTATTTAGAGGAATTTTTTAAAATAATTTTTTATTATGTTAGTCACCATACAGTATATCCTTAGTTTTTAATGTAGTGTTCCATGATTCATTATTTGCGTATAACACCCAGTGCACCATGCAATATGTGCCCTCCTTAATACGCATCACCGGCCTATCCCAGTCCCCCAACCCCCTCCCCTCTGAAGCCCTCAAAAAATTTTTATTCTGTGTTCACGGTGTTATCAGTGGTGGGTATAGGTATCTAGACGTCAACAGAAAGGAGAAAGTGTCTATAGCGCTCTGAGTTTCAGCAAAGGGCAATTAAGAACTTGACAGATTTTCCAATTAAACAACAACAAAAACATACTAACTGGGATTTTCCACTTTTCAGATGAGTTGACCCCACCAGCATTTTGATTCTTTAGGTAACAAGCTCCATCTTCTAAAGAGTTTTCAAAAGGAGAAAATATTTCATTTCACCCACATAGACTTTTATTGAAAAATTCCCATTCTTAATGAAAATACAGAAGTTGAACTAATTTACAATCAACAGAGAATCCAACCAGATTCACAGTGGCCCAACTTATGACCTCTACTTCAGCAATAAGTCAAGTCTGAACTACACAAAATAGAAAGTAGAACAAATGTCGAGAACGATTTCCTAACCATTCATGTACTTCCTATGTACAGTATTTACAGTAAAAGCAGGACAAAGAATTAAAGCATAAATTGAGTCATAGTTGACCTAAACCAAGGAACATGCCAAAGCATGGGAAGAAAGATATAAGAAAACACGGTAAATGGTCATCATAGGACATCACATGTCTGTTCACTGAAAGTCACACTTCAAGCCTGAGTTATATTTTCACTTGCACTATGTTTGGTCTTTTTTTTTTTTTTTTAAGATTTTATTTATTTATTTATTTATTTATTTATTTATTTATTTTAGAGGGTGCAAGCAGGAGGGGGGCAGAGGGAGAGGGAGAAGCAGACTCCTCGATCCCAGGACCCTGGGATCATGACCTGAGCTGAAGGCAGACGATTAACCGATTAACCGACTGAGCCACCCAGGCGCCCCTGCACTATGGTTTTTAATTCTAACTTTTAGTATAAATGTTGTTCCAAGATGCCGGAGGGTGTAGACAATGTGTCTAAGTTGACTTAAGAACATTCTATACCTCCAAGGTGCCTGGGTGGCTCAGTCGTTAAGCGTTTGCCTTTGGCTCTGGGAGTGATCCCGGCATTCTAGATTCAAGTCCCACGTCAGGCTCCTCTGCTGGAGCCTGCTTCCTCTTCCTCTCCCACTCCCCCTGCTTGTGTTCCCTCTCTCACTGGCTGTCTCTCTCTATCAAATAAATCAATAAAATCTTAAAAAAAAAGAGAACATTCTATACCTGCATCTACATTGAATAAGTGCTGCTCCATGATGACTTAATCCTCCCTTCCCTACACTCAGCCAAGTGGATGGTATTTTTAGTAATTAAAGTAGACATTCACAGGATAAATACGCATATGTTAGCACTTGGCATATTTGCTTTGTGATATCAGGTTAAACAAGAAATACGTTCTCAACAGAACTAATTTGGTTACTTTCTCAACCCAGGGATCACCTCTTAATTCAGATATTATATTTTAGGTTATTCATTTAATGTAAATAAAGAATAATAGAAGAGCTGCAGGAGATTCAAAGATTTAAAAATCCAGAGATCACAATCCCTGCCCTCGACGAAGTTTATAATTTATGGGGGAAAGGAAACAGGTACAGAAATACTGAAAGAGCCAGAACTGACCAGAAAAAGGAGAACAAGGGCCTGGCGTGAGCTGCCAGGCCAGGCGGAGGTTCCGAACCTCAACACCATTGCTGCATCCTCTCTCACCAGGGCCAAGAATGTGAAGCGGGAAGATGAGGGGTGAGAACAGACACTGACTTCTGAGCAAATATGCTTCAAACTTGATCTGTAACACAGCCCGGAGGCAAAGCTGTCAAGCACCCTCCTAGGCCATAATCATCAGATTCTTAAAATTAACTTATAAAAAATAGGGATATAAACTCATGATTTTCAGAGCTTTCCTGTATTTTCTTTTACTATATATTATATATTAAAACATTAACTAACTTCAAGCAATGGCACATCGAATGAGATGCAAAGAGACTTCCTCTCTCCTCCTTGCTATCTATTTTCCTCATTAAATGAAGGAGTCAGGTTCTTGACCTCTCTTTGCCAACGTGTATGCTCACACACTGGACACACACACACACACACACACACACC
>NC_048227.1:88926322-88973990 GCF_002007445.2 Ailuropoda melanoleuca | reverse complement strand
TTATTTTTAAATATTTTATTTATTTATTTGACAGAGAGAGAGAGACAGCCAGCGAGAGAGGGAACACAGGCGGGGAGAGTGGGAGAGGAAGAAGTNGGAGAGTGGGAGAGGAAGAAGTAGGCTCCCAGCGGAGGAGCCTGATGTGGGGCTTGATCCCAGGACTCTGGGATCACGCCCTGAGCTGAAGGCAGACGCTTAACGACTGAGCCACACAGGCGCCCCTAAAACTATGCTTTATATTAAAAATTACCAAATTACTGAGCCTTACCAAGAACTTAAACGAGATATACAAATAATATCTGGTATTTACAGAATCAGAAGGAGCGGCTAACAAACAACTTAATCTGACAGATGGCTTTATTATCAGCAAAAGTCACAGAATGGTTATAACTGGAAGGAAGCTGAAAGACCTATGAAAGCCCCCAACTTCAGTGATTCTCTGCTCTCAGAGAAACCACAGTTGAAATGAAGAGGCAAGACAAACCCACATGAAATATTAACCAAAACCCTTCCCTTTCTTATTATTTGAGCACTGAATGAATTATAGACAGGCATACAGGAATTCAGACAAAGGGGTGATCATGTGGGTTGGATCATTCCAGAAGGCTTCATGTCTCCCATATAGTGGGAAGCTATGTCTCCCCATATAGTGTCTCCCCATATAGTGGGAAGCTATAAATACCTTGATATCCTGTTAAGCCTGAAGAAATCCTGAATGAAACATTTCCTTCACGCATGGAGAAAATATTTTAAAACTTCAAACTTAAGATAAGTTTGCTCTTGGGGCGCCTGGGTGGCATAGCGGTTAAGCGTCTGCCTTCAGCTCAGGGCGTGATCCTGGCGTTATGGGATCGAGCCCCACATCAGGCTCCTCTGATATGAGCCTGCTTCTTCCTCTCCCACTCCCCCTGCTTGTGTTCCCTCTCTCACTGGCTGTCTCTATCTCTGTCAAATAAATAAATAAAATCTTAAAAAAAAAAAAAAGATAAGTTTGCTCATTTGGTTTAGGTAAAACATTAATTCAGTATTTATAATCTTTAAATAGTTCAAAGTAGAGCTTTTTGAGAAAAAGATAATTAGACCCTGCTTGCTGAAAAAATATAAAATTCTCAATCCAGCTCATGAAATAATGGGAACAGTGAAGAGCTGAGGCCAGATTTTGGGGAGGAGTGGGGAGCTGGGCTTGTTTGTCAAAAATAACCTTTATCGGGACCAAAGGAATCTACCTGGATGCTAAAAATAGAAAATAGGTCTCAACCCCTAGAAATCTGAGTCATTTTGCCTAGTTAAAATCAAGAGGACAGGGGATACTGCAGGCCAGCTTCACTTAGTAACATTCTGGAAGTTAGAGGCAAGAGGGGCAGGTAAGCACCTGCTTCGGGGTAAAACCAGAATAAAACCGGCCCCAGAAGGCAGATCACAAACCAGGAGTGTAAGATTTGGAGTTCTGCACCTGACTGAATTTGTTAGCAATTCTTCTACCATTGGATCCTGCTCTGTAGATTAATATCCCCTGGCCAACCTTTCTGTTTCCCCACAAGAGGGATACTACAGATTTCAGCAACAGATCATTGACTGCATCTAAGAAATGCAAAGCAGTGAACATTCAGTGTTTGGGGTGAGTGGTGATCAAGGCAGCTCTAAAGACACATTTGTTGAAGTTCTGGAAACTCTCAGCCAGAGTGAGAGTAACATACCATAAAAGTGTTTAAAATTCCCAGGAGAAATTTTCTGATTATTCTAGACTTATTCCTAGATCAACCAAATATATCTTGGGGTGAAGGTAGGGGAGGGATGCCATACAGCACAATAGGGCTGCTGAGAGCCCATCTTATATATTGGGCCATCTCTGGGCGAGAAAGAATTGTTGGCTTCAAGACAGTGACTCCAATTTGAGTTTACCACAGTGTCTGAGACTTCTTTCATTCATTCATTCATTCATTCATTCATTCATTCATTCATTCATTCTTAGAGATACCTTATCAAAGCAATGTGGTCCAGAATATAAGCTCTGGAACCAAGTGCATGGGATCAGTTCCTAGCTCTATCAATTACTAACATTATACTTCCTTCACCTGTCAAAAACAGTCAATTATAGTACCTAACTTGCAATGAAAAGTAAAAGACTGGATTCACATAATGAGCCTAGAACAGTGTCTGGCACTAATAAGCACTCTATACATTTTAGCTTTAATTACTATTCATTCAAAAACTTTTAATGAGCGCTGATTATGTGCCAAGCACTGTATAAGGTCCTCATGGTCCTTTAGCACAAACCTATTCTTCTACTTACGTTCCAATCCTAGTCATTAAGTAGGAATGTAGGAGTCATCCTAAACTTCCTCTCCCTCACTGCCCACCCCTAAAGATATGGCCAAGTCTTGCCTATCAGACATGTCAGCTCCTTCCCTCTTTTGCACTCCTCCTTATCACTGCCTGACTCAAGCTTTCTCCAATTTCTCTTCTCAAATATTACAGTAATCTCCTGTGTGTCTCCCTAAAGCTAGTGTAGTGCTCATCCAATCTATTCTCCATCTTGATTCTAAATTCTTTCCAAAACACATATCTGACAATATCATTCACCTGCTGAAGACTTCTATAAGATAAAGTCACAGGTCCAACATGGCACATGGGACTTTGTGATGTGGCCCCATCTGTCTCCCCAGCCCTCACCCTGTGCCCATACTGACCAGGCTGGAGTTCCCTGACAGTACAGTGCTGATCCTTCTGCTGGGTCAACTATCCCTCCATCTGCCTGACAACTCCCCCTCTTATATTGAGGCTCATTATTTAATCAATAAATACTTCCTAACACCTGCTATGAGTAATGCCTGTACCAAGGTCAGGGTGTACAATGATGAACACATTCAATCCTTTCTTTCTCATAGAAAAAGTAACTAGGTGACTTTGAGGCCCTCGAGGGAGAAATGAAATATAGAAATTAAGGTAGAATTGTCTCAAATTTAGCATATTTTCCCCCACTAGTTGGAATACCTTATGGAATTGTAGAAATTGAATATATTTTGGCATCAAGTCCAAAAGTACCCCAGCAGACTTCAATCTCAACAGTAAACTGTGTCACAGTAGATTTAGTCATTTTGACTTGTACAGCTATGATGTATTAGAAAAGATTGATTTGAACTATAAAAAACAATAATCAGAAAGTTGTTTCAATATGGTGTTATAAAGTTATAGGCCATTAACTAGCCACTCTGTTACTAAAAAGGAAGAAACTCTAAGTGCCTGTGATTGTCTAGGGGTAATAACAGGCTGGGTTTCTTTTTACATGGTTATTAAATAATATGAAATATGGTTAATTCAAACACTTTAAGAATCATGCCTTTCTAATTAACACATTTTTAAATCACTCTGAATGAAATGCTTACTGTATAAGCACAACAGGCTGTCTACAAAGACAAGTAGAGGATCAAACTCAAAACTTTCCTCACTCTTCCAGCAATGATGACACGGTTCATTCAAAATCCCAGATCTGCAGAAACATCAGTCATATTGGGACAGAAGCTCTACTGTGGACACAGATTTGTCATAGCGCCCATCTCCTTCATTGGATTTCCCAATCTTCCACACTAGTGTTTATGGCCCTTTTCAGCATCACCCTGTCTTATTCATGATTATATAACCAGAGCTCCGTGAAAAGCCTGGCACAGAGAAGGTACCTGATAACTGTTTGCTGGGCTGCCCTCAGCTCAAACTCAGCTCCAACAGAGATGCTCTCCCCGTCTCTACTGTGTGAGACAGTGTACAGTCATCCAGCTGCAATGGGACCTTAAATATTTTGATATCTCACCTCCAATGGGCATCCACCATTTTCATGTGGGACTAATTTGCTAAAGACAAACTGTCCAAAATATTTGGATTCAGAGAGTGACACTCAATCACTATGTAAAACGACATATTTCTACCCTACTATACCAGCGAAAGTAATAACATACAGTTATTGAACAATGAACTTAATTTTCTCTTGGGCCTCTGCAGCAAAGCAAAGCACATGATCTGAATGCTTATCTTACATCAGCCTAGTGACCCTAGCTGGTAGGCTGTACCATCAGGCGCTTTAGGAAACTGAAAACTTGAACTGTTAACTTCCTATACCACCAGCCCCAGTTTAGCAGTGCACGCACTTTACATCTTAGTCGTACTTTACACACAACCCTGAGCAAACCTCAGTTTTCAAAAGTTCATTAACAAAGTCTCACAATTAAAAGAGCTGCCCTGTGAGTCATTTTTGGATACCCGTGTGGAAATAACAACTCCTCCCTTTGCTGAGAAACAGCTTCAACAAGTGCATGAGAACCACAGGAAGTAATACAGAGCTCAGCTATTGTCAGGGGAGTCTAGCATTCCCTCTCAGGACGTGTGGCTCTTGGAGTCACCTTGCCACTATTTCTTGTCTTCACTCTTCCAGAAATAAAGTCTTTTTTATGTGAGCTTGGAAGGAACTATTTCAGGGCAATATCAAGGTCTTCGTATTTCCTGGCTCCTGAGTCATACTGTCAAGTTCAAGTCAAGAAGTACCCATTCTGGTGTTTATGAGAAAGTGCAACCTAAAATAAGCAGTGAATAGCACCTGGATGGCCCAGTTGATGAAGCGGCAGACTCTTGATTTCGGTTGGAGTCTTGATCTCAGTGTCCTGGGATCAAGCCCAGTGTCCTGGTATCAAGCCCCTTGTCCGGCTCTGAGCTGAGCGTGGAGGCACTTGAGATTCTCTCTCTCTCCCCTCCCTACTCCGCCTCTCCCCACGCCTCACTCTCATAAATAAAATAAAATAGGAAGTGAACAGGTGATCACACCGAAGTAATGTCCCCGGTAACTCAAAAGAAGTTCAGCCTCTCGATTTAAAACCCCAGTAGTCTTAGGTGCACACTTTGTAAGGGAAGCCTATCAATAGGTACATGAAATAATTTCAATGAAGCCCTAAACGCGCAGTCCCTTGCCCACCGGGAGGGAAAAAAAAAAAAAAAATCGCTCCGCTGTACGTGAGAAACCCAAGGCCGCGTTCCCTGAGGCGTGAGGCGGCGGCGTGAGCACCCGGCCCAGACCCGAAATTCCCCCAAAGACATCCCTCGAAGCCCCAGACAGCGAGGCCACCCCGGCGCCCCTCCGCGGCTCTCCACGCACAGCCTAGCGGGGAGCATCCTCGCCCCTGGGGCAGTTAAGGAGAGAAAAGGAGGTACAAAGGGAAAAAACGAACCAGGAACAGGACCAAGCGTGCGAACCGAGAAGCCCTGTCCTGCGCGGGCGCGGGTCCCACGCTGGGAGTCGTGAGAAGGAAGGAAACCTGTTGCGCGACTCCTGGCGGCGAGGCTCCCGGCGCCTCCTGCGGCCCGGACTGGGCTCCTCCTCAGCCACCCGAGCTCCGCGCCGCCGCCGCCGCATCTGGACGCCGGCGGCCCGGCCCCTGGTGTCGGCAGCGCCCACTGCTGGGGGAGCAGGCCCCGCCCCGGGACGACAGCGCCGGCCGCCCGCGCGCCCGTCCCCGCCCGGAGTCCGTGCTCCCCGAGATCGGGCGGTCCGGGCGGGCCCCCTCCAGCCGCCTCCCCTCTCCTGTGCGCCCAGAGGCGCTCTCCGCGTGCTGCCCGAGGCACCTCACCCGATCCCCCACCCCCGAGAGGGGAGGGGGGCCGGAGGCGCCGGACTTTCCCCGGGAATCCCCTTGCGCTGGTGACGTTTGCGGGCAGCTGCGTTCGGCGCGGCGCGGGCGCGTGCGGCGGGTTCTGAGAGTGGGAGTGACTGCCACAGGCCGGGGCGGGCCCTGCACCCGGGGCGCTCCGCTAGGCGGCGGGCAGGGAGGCTGAGCGCCGCCTTGCCAGAGCCCCCTCGGACTCACCCCTTCAAGCAGCCCTGAGCCCCGGCTGAGTGCATTCATTCATTCAGTACCAACTGAGCGTCCACTCAAGGACTGAGGATACTACCCTGGTTAAAAATAGCGCCAAGACCCTGCCCTGGAAGACCTGGCGTTCCAGTGAGGAAAGATAAACGGATAAAGTGTATATTACGTGCAACGGTGGTAAGTATCTTGAAAAATAAGACTGAGGCTCAAAAGTTAAGGAATGCTAAAAAAAAAAGCCTTCACTGATAGAGAATTTCAGAGAAATGCAGAAGCCAACCAAAGAGTTCCCAATGGCTGAAACTAGAACAATTTGAGCAACAAAAAAGTGGTATTAGACTGCAATCCAAAGTAAAAAGAAAATCCATGAGTTCCTAATGATATAAGTAGTTGAATGAATAAATAAATGGTGGAGAGGAGATAAATCTCCCCTGTAGAAAAATTTGGAAAAATTTATGTAGGGTACTCCATCCTTAAGGAGGAGAAGCATAACTTCCCACTGCTTAAGTATGGGGTACTGATAGTGACTTCTCCCAAAAAGTAAGGTATGGAAAGGGGGAAAAAAAGTAACTTCACGGGGCGCCTGGGTGGCACAGTGGTTAAGCGTCTGCCTTCGGCTCAGGGCGTGATCCCGGCGTTACGGGATCGCGCCCCACATCAGGCTCCTCCACTATGAGCCTGCTTCTTCCTCTCCCACTCCCCCTGCTTGTGTTCCCTCTCTCGCTGGCTGTTTCTGTCTCTGTTGAATAAAAAAATTAAAAAATTAAAAAAAAAGAGTAACTTCACAATGGAGACACCTATAAAACAGGACTTTGGCCAAATGATCAAGGTCAACATTAACAGTTGTAAATCATATTGATAGTATACGCTCTTGATATGTGTTGAAAATGTCACTTTGCCTTTGTGGTCTTCCTCCCCCAAGCTCATAACCCTAGTTTATCATAAGAAAAACATCAGACAAATTCCAACAGAGGGACATCCTACAAAGTACCCAACCAATATTTCTCTAAGCTGTCAATGCCATCGAAAACAAGGAAAGTCTGAGAAACTGCCACAGCCTCGAGGAGCCTAGGGAGACATTACACCTAAATGTACATGGTATCCTGAATGGGATCGTAGAACAGAAAAAGGCCAGAGGTAAAAACTAAGGAGGGGGCACCTAGGTGGCTGAATCAGTTAAGAGTCTGCCTCTTGATTTCAGTTCAGGGCTCAGTCTCCAGGTTGTGAGATCGAACCTTAGAGGGCTCCCCCTGAGGGCTCTGCTTGAGACTTGCCCTCTACCCCACTGATGCTCGTGCTCTCTCTCTCTCAAATAAATAAATAAACAAATATTTTTTTAAAACTAAGAAACTCTGAATAAAGTATGGACTCTCATTAGCAGTATAGTACCAAGATTCGTTCATTAGTTATGATATGTGCCATAGTAATTGTAAGATGGTAATAATAGGGGCAAATGGGACATGTTTTATGAGAACCCTCTATATTATCCTTGTAATTTTTCTGTAAATCTAAAACTATTCTAAAAAATGAAGTTTATTTTAAAAGTAAAGCAAAATAAGAGAGATGAGTGGTGTTATAATAAATTAAAAACAAAAACAAAGGGTTTATTTCAAAGGCCTCTAAGATAACAGTTTGAAGGAAGAAACAATGTGGATATTTGGGTTTTGACCATTTCAAGCAGAGAGATCTACAGATGTAAAGGCCCTGAGGCAGGAGCGTGCTTGGCTTCTAGGAATAGGATCAGTGTGGGTGGAACAGAATGAGAGGGGGAAGGGCAATGGGTGGTGGAGCTAGGGTTGGGGAACAGAGTATGTAGGGCCTTGGTGGTCATGATGGTTTTAATATTTTACCCTGATTGAGAAAGGAAGATGTTGAAGAATTTTTAATAGAGGAGTAACCTGATATTAACCTGATATGGCATTTGTTTTTGTTGCTGTTGTTGTTTTTTACTGTTGTGTTGACAAATTAGGGGAGAGGATGGAGGAAGTCCAAACAGTAAGAAGCTGTGCTGGTTAAGTTTATCTGTCAACTTGACTGGGCAATGGGGTGCCCAGGTATTTGGTTAAAGATTATTCTGGATGTGTCTGTAAGGGTGTTTTAGATGAATCTGTAGCATAAGTAAGGTACATTGCCCTCCCCAGTATGGGTGGGCCTCATCCAATCTGTTGAAGGCCTGAACAGAACAATAGGCTGGGAAAGGGAGAATTTGTCCTCTCGGCCTGTCTTTGAGTTGGGACATCAGTTTTTTCCAGGCTTCAGAATTGGCTTCAAGCTAAAAGTTACATCATTTACTCTCCTGCTTCTCAGGCCTTTGGATTCAGACAGGAATTCTACCACCAACTTTCCTGGGTCTGCATCTTGCTGACTACAGATCTTGGAAGTTCTCAGCCTCCATAATATAAATGTTTCATTCATGTATACATGGTTTCTCTGACAACCCTCACTGATTCAAATCCTAGTGTAGAGCTAGTAAGTGGGCAGGTTCTGGATATATCCCCAAGGAAAAGATGACAGGACTGGCTAGTTAATTGGATGTAGGACATGAGAGAGTAAAAGGAGTCAGGATGAGGGGTGTCTGGGTGGCTCAGTCGGTTAAGTATCTGCCTTCAGCTCAGGTTATGATCCCAGGGTCCTGGGATCAGATTGAGCCCCTTGGGGGCTTACGGCTCAGCAGGGAGTCTGTTTCTCCCTCTCCCCCAGTCATGTTTACTTTCTCTCTCTCCCTCTCTGAAATAAATACATAAAATCTTTTTTTAAAAAAAGATTTTGTCAGAGAGAGAGAGAGAGAGAGAGAGAGAGAGAGAGCACAAGCAGGGGGACCGGCAGGCGTAGGGAGAAGCAGGCTTCCCGCTGAGCAAGGAGCACAATGTGGGGCTCAATCCCAGGACCCTGGGATCATGAACTGAGCCGAAGGCAGACACTTAACCAACTCAGCCACCCAGGTGTCCCAATAAATAAAGTCTTAAAAAAAAGGAGTGAGGATGAGTCAAGGTTTTTATTTGGAGCAATTAGAAGAAAAGAGGTTCCTTATGTTAACTGGGAAGACTGCTTGAGAAGCAAGTTGTGGGGCTGGGGAGGGGAGGGAGGGGTTGCTGGGGATTAAGAGTTCCATTTTGGACACTTTAAGTTTGGAGTTGTCAAGAAGGCATTTATATAGATGAGTCTGGGATAATGATATCAATTGGGAGTCTTTAGCATATAGGTGATGTGCAGATAGAATTTGCATGTGTGAAGTCTGAGCCCTGGGGCACTCCAAAGGTCAGAGATCAGGAAGATGAAGAATCAAAAAGGGAGAATGAGAAGGTATAATCAGTGATATAGGAGGTAGACTCACAGTGGTGTTCCAGAGGCCAAATGAAAACAATGCTTTAAGAATGAGCAATTCTATCAAATGCTGCTAAAGAGGGTAAAATTATTTATTTTTTAAAGGTTTTATTTATTTATTTGAGAGAGAGAGAGAGAGAGAGAACGAGCAGGGAGAGGGGCAGGAGAAGCAGACCCCCTGCTGAGCAGGGAGACCTAAGTGGGGCAATCCCAGGACTCCAGGACCATGACCCAAGCCCAAGGCAGATGCTCAACCAACTGAGCCACCCAGGTGCCCCAGGAGGGTAAAATTAGAGCTGAAAACATCAATGGGCTTGGCCACCTGGAGGTCAATGGCACACTTGATAAGAAGAATTTTGGTGGTGTGTAGTGATCAAAGCCTGTCTGGATTGGGCCCAGAGAGAATGAAAAAAGAGTAAATGGAGATAGAAAAATGGAGCAGTAGTTGGAAGAAATACATGGTCAAGAGAGAGATTTTTATTTTTAATTAGAACATATGCCTGGTTGTATGCTCATGGGCATGAGCCAAAAGAGAAGGAAAATGTGATGATGTGGAAGAATAAAGATCATTGCTGTAGCAGTGTTCTTGAGTAGATGAGCAGGGATGGGATCCAATGCACAAAAGGAATGTTGGGGTTAAATTGGAGAAGATAGAGAAGATAGAATCCTTTTCTTTTAGCTGGAAGGGAGGCAGAACATATGGGCACAGATGCTGGTAAATGTTGAGGCAGAAAATGTTTTATCAATGAAGAAATAAGGTTATCAGTGGAAAGAGAGGAAGTTTGAGAAGAGGGTAGAAAGTATGAAATATCATCCAGGGACAGTGAGAGAGTAAATATAGACTTTGAAAATATTGTCAGATTGCTAAGGGTTCATTCGAAGTCAGGGACCATGTTATAAAGGGAGGCCAGTGGGTATAGCTGTGTAGTCTCATCAGTCTCATTTGCCTATTTGGGTACAAATAATGCTAGGCAGAGGTCCAGATACAACCAGAGTTTGGAGTTGCCAGCTGAATATGATGGAACAGAGAGGGACAAGATCGTGGTTCATCTATGCAAAGGAATGATTATAGGGAAGGACCATAGCGTTTAAACCAAGGAAGGAGAGAGGAGAGAACATGAATGATGGTGTTGAGGCAAAGTGAAAAAGTGTTAGGTTAATGGATTGGAGGCTCCTGGGTGTCAAGGAATTGTGCAGTCGGGGATTAGAGAGATTCAGTTGGAAAAATACAAGTTGGTTGTCAGAGAGTGGGATCTTTGAGACTTAGATGAGGAAGGGCTGAAGATATTGATAATGACAAAGTCTAGACTGACCTGGGCTTTCTGCAATTGATGTGCCCACCCCCTGCTAGGCTCCCAGGTAGGTCTCCTATGTTTTATACATTTTTCCTGGCAAGGTTGACTCTCACCTGCAGTCTGGATTTTTTTGAACCATGAATATGGATGAGGACTTTAGGGTAAACCCGATAAAGCAAGACAAGCTCTTGGAGAGGGCCATAGCTGCTACATGAAATGAAATCCTGTCCTCTGTATACACCATCTTGTATCCTACTGCCATCCCAGATTTGAAGCACTCATAAACCCACTGAATCTCAGGTCATCTAGCTCAGCCACCCCTCTCAGGTATAACTCCTCCATATAGTCATTTTTTATACCCACCATGTAGCAATCACCAACCACAATTTCTCTTTGCAAACTCCTTGAGGACATATGTTTAACCTATCTTCTTTGTGTGTGATAGAATATATGTGACATAAAATATACCATTGTCACCATTTTAAAGTGTGAAGTTCAACTCCATAAGTGCATTTACATTGTTATGCAACCATCACCATCCATTTCCAGAAATTTTTATCTACCCCCAACTGACATCTCTGTACCCATTAAACACTTAATTCTCCAATCCCCCACTCCCCAGCCCCTGGCAGCCACCACCCTACTTTCTGTCTCTATGAATTTGACTACTGTAGACATGTCGTATAAGTGGGATGGTACAATATTTGTCCTTTTGTAACTGGCTTGTTTCACTCGGCGTAATGGCTTCAAGGTTTATCTACGTTATAGCACATGTGTCTGAATCTTTTTCCTTTTGAAGGCTGAATAATATTTCTTTTTCAGTCATTGCTTCCATTTTTCTGGTGCATATACCCAGAAGTGGAATTGCTGGATCCTATGGTAATTCTCTGTGTAATTTTTTTGTGGTATCATCACACCACATTTCACAGAAGCTGCACCGTTTTACATTCATACTAGCAAAGCACAGCAGTCTGATGTCTCCACATCCTTGCCAACACTTATTACTTCTTAATAACCTCTCTTTGATTTCCTCCCTACATGACACGCTGCTAGGCACGGGGTGTTGTATGAGTAAATGAACAGCTGTTGTTAACCCTGTTGAAAAGGGAAACGAGATGAAATGAACCAACAAGCCCCATCTCGCACATCTTGTTCTGGACCCTCACTGTCCACTCTTGTATAGCCACAGGTAGCCATTTAAATTAAAATTAATTAAGATTAAGCAAAACTTTAAATTCAGTTCCTCAGTCTCAGTGACATTTTCAGTGCACAAGGGCCACCGTAACTAGTGGGAATTAGTGTCCCCTATATCGGACTGTGCAGAGCAGAACATCACCATGAACATTACCAGTTCTTTGGCTACTATACTGGGCAGTGCTTTCCAGATCCTGCTAGTGCCCTGCGCTTTGTCTCACAAATCATATTTGGGTCAGCTTTTCCAGAATTGGACAGCTTAAAATCTAAGGGCTTTCTTTTAGGAGGGAGGAAATATGCTACCTAAAAAGTCTACGGCCCTTAGTCTATAAATGGCTGCCATGCAAGGTCTCAAATTATTATGTTTAAATATTAGATGTGGACTTTCGGTGATCATGTGGTTCTGTTGCTCTCGATGATTACCTTTATGAACACAGATTTGCTGAATTATGTAAGTCTTTCTCGGTGTCACTCCAAACAGTTATCTACTAAACCATTGGTTTCAAAAAATATTTTTAGATTCAGAATGGAGATTATGTTTCCACTTACTACTTTTTACCCAAAGCCTAACACAATTTCTAGGACATTAGAGACTCTGAATAAATATTTGTTGAATGATGAGTGAATGAATGACAAAAGTAAGCACTGAGCTGAACATGGAAACTCAGGGCACTGAGATAACATTTTAGAGGGTGGCACCCAGGTGTAATGAGATTTAGTAATATGGATCTAGCACTGTTTTTTCTTTTTTAAGCCGCGTTCTTCTCTCTCATTGTTCGAAAAGTAGCTTGAAACTTAATTGCTGTAAGGATCTTGTCTAGTGCATGTTTATAAAGCTTCAGCTCTTTTATAAACACTGGCCACCAATGAATGTAATAACAAGAAGAAATAAATTATAGACTTTAATAACGTTAGTATGTGTGCAGACATCTTCTGTTTGCCCCTTCAGATTTATTTTCTATCTCCCTCCATTCTGCTCTCTACCCTGGGTGGTTGATCTTAATGGATTATTGCAACAGGCTCCTCCCTTTTGGGTTACCTTGGGCTTAGCCAATAGAGGGATCTAGCAGGGGAGAAGAAGCAGGGGATGAGGTCCGGGAATTTATTCCAAGCAGAAGGGCTATCTGTGTTCCTCAGCAGAAGGTCACTGTTCCTTTAAGATGGTCTGTCTGTTCTATATGATTCCCTCTCCTTCCTCATTCTGAATACCTCTCCCTACTCATGGTTCTCAGGCCTGGAGTATGACAGCCTGGGAGTCCCTATGGTTTCCACTCTGCCTATTCCTTTATAATATTACCTTTATTTATAAACCTTCATTGAATCATTCTAATTTGAATGTGCCATCTGTTTCATGTTGGGACCCTGAACAGCCATCCTTAATCAGCTAGACCTTAGTGTCTAGATCCCTGTTCTGAAAATTTTATACCTACAGTTCTTCCAGAAATGTTCCCTGATAATATTAGCATCTCTTTATTTCAATCTACCGGTTACCATTATAAAGAAACCATGTTGTATGTCATATAATATAAATTTTTCTCCAGTACACTCAGACTAGAAGAATATTCTGATTCATAGGCAAATCTTGCATATAGCTTCTCTACATAAAATACTATTTGTGGAAATATATAAAGAAGGCTATAAAATAAAGAGGTTAATGTTTAAGATATTAAATATCTTAACATCTGATAAGCTTTAAATTACTTCTAGATATGAGAAAATCTATACCTCAGTACTGCAAACAAACCATCATTACTCAACATACAGAGCTCACCAGAGAACACAGTTTCTAACCTTTTCCTATACACTGAATGTTTGTGTCTGCCAAAAATTCATATGTTGTAACCTAATCCCCAATGTGATGATATTAGGAAGTGCCTTGGGAGGTGAGTAGGTCATGAGGATGGACCCCTCAAGAATGGGATTCCTGTTCTTATAAAAGAGGTCCCAGTGAGCTCTCTAGCCCCTTCCATCATGTGAAAACACAGCAAGTAGACAGCCATCTGTGAACCAGGAAGCAGGCTCTCACCAGATACCAGATACTTGATCTTAGGACCTCCCAGCCTCCAGAACTGTGACAAATAAACTTCTACTATTTCTAAGCTATAAAGTCTAGAGTATTTTTGCTATAGCATATAGTCTTCATGGACTAAGATACCCTTTGAAGCTCAATATTTAAATGTATAATTATTAGCAGACATCAGCTCATTTAAAAATATACAGACCCCATAATGCTAATTACTATATTAAAGATAACTGGGGATGCCTGGGTGGCTTAGTCAGTTAAGCATCTGGGTTTGGCTGAGGTCATGATCCTAGGGTCCTGGGATTGAGTCCCGTATTAGGCTCCTTATGCAGTGGGGAGCCTGCTACTCCCTTTGCCTGTTGTTCCTCTGCCTGCCATTCCCCCTGCTTGTGCACTCTCTCTGACAAATAAATCAATAAAATCTTCAAAAGAAAAATAGAGATAACTGATACCTATTGCTCAGTTACAATGTGCCAACCACTATGCTAATACTTTCATATATTAATTCTCATTACAAATTTATGAGGTGTGTACAACTCAACCCCATTTGACAGAGGAGGAAATGAGCCTTAAAGTCTCCTGTCTACTGTCCCAACACCAGCAAGCAAAGCAGCCTAGATTCAAATCCTTGCGTCCAACACAAAAGTCCATATTCTTAACCACCAATTAAGAATCCAAGAACAACATTAAAGACCACAGAAGAACCAAAAAATAAGGACTATCCGAAGCAAATGATTCTTTTATCCTGTTATCTGCACTCAAAGATTGATGTCTAAATCTAAATAAGCTTAGAAAAATTACTAAAAAGAAAGAAAGAAAGAAAAGAATGCAACAGATAACTCAGAAAAGCAAATTTCTTATTGTGTAGTGAGCTTATTTTTCTGTGCATGGTACACAAGGAGGAAGAGAAAATTAGTGGTGAAAATGTACTATTTTGGTATTAGTTAAATCTTATTCCTGCCTACAATTCCTGAAATGACATGGCTGTATTTTTATTTTAATCCAGATTGCAATTAAGTGAAAACTTCCCTCTGATATCTTGGCATACAAGCAAGAGGCTCGAAGGTGAGCATGTACAGCTGTTCTATGCATACAAATAGAACATTCTAATTGTGAAAAAGAATGGGCTAAAAAATGTCAGGTCTAGAGATAGTATAATTGATCTGCTTAATGGCTCTTGATGATTTTTCTGCAACTGCGATTTCGCATAGCAAGTTGCAAAACTATTTTAAGATGAGACTGTTACACAACGCTCCCTTCTGGTAACCCCCTTTTTGCACCATCGCCCTGTCGTGCGGAACTGATGAAAGTGAAACAGAAAAGCATAAACAGAATCTAACAAATAAGCCACGCCTTTTAATAATAAAGTAATGGCTTCATCATGAGTCTTTAAATATTGGTTTTGAATTGGAATAATTAAATTTGTTTTCAACAAACATAACTTTCACAGACTGAACATTTTTATAATCCATATTTTGTTCATTTAGATGAATTTGTGCCATTCATTTAGAAACCATGTATTTCTACACCAAAAAGCCTTACTTTGGGGCTGAGACACGATTTTCTTCTCTTTTTCTTCATCCATTTCATCCTCGTCTTGCCGCTCCATGACTTTGTCTTATTTTTCCCTTTAACACAATCTTCAAAAGGACTGAATCCTTCCTCAGAAATGGTTTATAACTTCTGTAAGCACATGGACCATGGCCAGCATCCTTCCATGATCCTAAGGAAAATTTAAAAGTACAATATTGGCACCACAAAAAACAAACAGGTTTCAAATGATGAATATGTTTTAAAGATGAGCTTACTAAAAGTGACTCAGCGAAAACACGTCGAAGTTTCAGCAGTAGACTCACAGATTCAGTGGACAGTCTTCTTGCAGGTACCTGCCCTTGGGATGATGATCTTGTTGAGGAGACGTTGGGGAAGCTGACAGATGGTCCTCAGTCCACAGCTCCTTACCTTACTTACGTGCCTGGAGTGTGAATAGGAATCTTTGGTGGGAGCTGACATGGCCTTGAATCACTAAGTCTCAGTGTTGAAAGCAGGCCACTCTAGCTGATTTCTTTAAACGCTATTTTCTACAAGTTGGTGATAGGCATAGTCAATTATGAAACAGGAACTTTTGCCACAATTCTACATCCCTAGTCACAAAGAAACATTTACAAAACAAATGCCCCCAGGCAAATTGGAATTCATGATTGATTACAATGCAAATGTGAGTGCTGTATATAATTTTTTTTTAAGATTTTATTTATTTATTCGATAGAGATAGAGACAGCCAGCAAGAGAGGACACAAGCAGGGGAAGTGGGAGAGGAAGAAGCAGGCTCATAGCGGAAGAGCCTGATGTGGGGCTCGATCCCATAACGCCGGGATCACGCCCTGAGCCGAAGGCAGATGCTTAACCATTGTGCCACCCAGGCGCCCCAGTGCTGTATATAATTTATTTATGGCTCATTTTTTTCAGGGTCCTAGGACATCATCTCTCCAACTTAAGTAGTGAGTAGACCCCTCTTCAAGGAAAAAAATATCTGACAGTGTTGACAAATTACTTTAATATAAATACAATGTTACTTACATAAACATGGTATAAATTCCTTATGGTTACAGCCTCATTAGAAAACTATAAAATTCAAATAACTCATATGTGGAATTTAAGAAACAAATGAACAAAAGGGAAAAAAAGAGGGAGACAAACCAAAAAACAGATGCTTTAACTTTTTTTTTTTTTTAAGTAGGCTCCACACCCAGCATGGAGCCCAGCATGGGGCTTTAATCCTGAGATCAAGACCCGGAGATCAACACAGGAGCTGAGATCAAGAGTCAGACACTTAACCAACTGAACCCCCAGGCACCCCTAGGCTCTTAACTATAGAGAACAAACTAACGGTTACCAGAAGGGAGGTGGGTGGGGGGATGGGTGAAATAGGTGAAGGGGTTTAGGAGAACCCTCATCATGATGAGCACTGAGCAATGTATAGAATTGTTGAATCCCTAGACTATAGTACACCTGAAACTCATATGACATTGTATGTTAACTATACTGGAATTAGAATAAAAAACTGAAAAATTTGAACTAATCTACATATTAGAAGTATAAAATTGAAATATTAAAATAAACAGCATTGATTTTTGGTTTTTTGATGAAGCAAAAAAGTTCTATTCTCTTAGTAAGTTTCAATTATATAAACTTACAGTATTATTAATTTTGGTCACCATGTTTTACATTAAATCCTCAAACCTTACTCATCTCATAGCTGAAAGTTTGTACCCTTTTACCAACCTCTCCCTATTTCTCTCAACCCCCAGGCATTGGAAACTACTTTTCTACTCTGTTTCCACAAGTTTGACTTTTTTTTTTTTTTAAGTTTCCACATGTAAGTGAAACCATGTAGTATTTGCCTTTCTATATCTGGCTGATTTAACTTAGCATAATGCCCGTAAGGTCCATCCATGTTGCCACCAATGGCAAGATTTCCTTATTTCTCATGGCTGATAATATCCCATTGTATATATATACACCACATCTTCTTTATCCATTCACCCGTTGATGGAAACTTTGGTTGTTTCTCTATCTTGGCTATTGTGAATAATGCTGCAAGGAATATGGGAGTGCAGATACCACTATCCTATTTTTATTTCCTTCGGATTTATACCCAGAAGTGGGATTGCTAGATCATACTATAGTTTCATTTTTATTTTTTTTAAGATTTTATTTATTTATTTGAGAGAGGGCGAGAGAGAAAGCGCAAGCAGGGGAGAAGCAGAGGGAGAGGGAGAAGCAGGTTCCCCGCTGAACAGGGAGCCATGCAGGTCTTGATCCCAGAACCCTGGGATCATGACCTGAACTGAAGGCAGATGCTTAACTGACTGAACCACCCGGGCACCCCATAATTTTTTGAGGAGTTTTCTTACTGTTTTCCATATGCGCTGCACCAATTAACATTCCCACCAATGATCCACAGGGGGTCCCTTCTTTTCATATCCTTTTCAACTTGTTACCTCTTGTCTTTTTATGACAGCCACTCTAGAAGGTGGAAGGTGATATCTCATCGTACTTTTGGTTTGCATTTCCCTGATGATTAGTGATGTTGAGTACCTTTTCATATACCTGTTGACCATTCTTCTTTGGAGAAATGTCTGTTCAGCGCCTCTGCCCATTTTTAAAATGTTTTGTTCTTATTTTTGCTATTGAGTTGTATGAGTCCTTTGTATGTCTTGGATATTAACCCCTTATAAGATACATGATTTGTAAATATGTTCTCGCATTTGGTAGGTTGCCTTTTCTTTTTATTGATGGTTTCTTGTGCAAAAGCTTTTTATTTGATGTAGTATCACTTGTTTATTTTTGCTTTTATTATTTTTGCTTTTGGTGTCAAGTCCCCCCCCCCACAATCACTGCCAAGATTAATGTCAAGGAGCTTACCCCCTGTTTTCTTCTAGGAGTTTTACGGTTTTAGGTCTTACATTCAAGTATTTAATCCATTTTGAGTTGATTTTTGTGTATGGTGTAAGATAGAGGTCCAATTTCATTCTTTCGTATTTGTCTGTCCAGTTTTCCCAACACCATTTATTGCAGAGACTATCGTTTTTCCATTGTATATTCTTGGCTACTTTATGGAAAATTAATGACCACATATGCATGGGTTTATCTCTGGGCTCTTTAATATGTTCCATTAATTTATGTGTCTATATTTATGTCAATACCATATTATCTGTGAAAAAATGCCATTGGAATTTTGATAGGGGTTCTATTGAATCCCTATCAAACTGCTTTGGGTAGTATGGATAATTTAACAGTATTAATTTTTCTAATCCATGAGCACAGAATATCTTTCCATTTATTTGTGTCTTTTTCAATTTCTTTCATCAACATTTTATAGTTCTCAATGTATAGATCTTTCTCTTCCTCAGTTAAATTTATTCTTCATATATTATTCATTTTGATGCAATTATAAATGGATTGTTTACTTAATTTCTCTTACTGATAGTTCATTGGCATGGTATAGAAACACAACTGATTTTTGTGTATTGATTTTGTATCCTTCAACTTTACTGAATTTTTTTATTAGTTCTAAAAATTTGGGGGGAAGTTTTTAGGGTTTTCTATCTATTATATGTAAACTGCAAATAGAGGAAGTTTTACTTCTTCCTTTTTGATTTGGATGGCTTTTATTTCTTTTTCCTGCCTAATTGCTCTGGTTAGAACTTCTAGTACTAAGTTGAATAAAAGTGACAAGAGTGGGCATCCTTGTCTTGCTCCTGATCTTAGAAGAAAAGCTTTCAGCTTTTCACCATTGAGCATGATGACAGCTATGGGCTTGTCATATGTACTTTATTATGTTAAGGTATGTTCACTCTATATCCAGTTGATTATAAGATTTTATCATGAATCGATGTTGAACCTTGTCAAATGCTTTTCTGCATCTACTGAGGTGATTGTGAGGTTTTTATTCTTCACTTTGTTAATGTGATATATTGCATTGATTGATTTGAGGATGTTGAACCATTCTTGCATCCCTGAAATAAATCCCACTTGATCACGGTGTATGATGTTTTTGATATACTGTTGAATTTAGTTTGCTAATATTTTGCTGAGGATTTTTGCATCTATGTTTATCAGGGATATTGGCCTGTAATTTTGTTTTCTTGTAGTGGGCCTCGATTGGATTTGGTATCAAGGTAATGCTGACTTTGTAAAATGAGTTCGAAAGTGTTCTGTCCTCTTCTATTTTTTTGGAAGAGTTTGAGACGGACTGGTACTCATTCTTTTTTTTTAAAGAATGTATTTATTTATTTGACAGAGAGAGAGAGGGGGGAAGAGCAGAAGCAGGAGGAGCAGGAGAGGGAGAAGCAGGCTCCCCACTGAGCAGGGAGCCTGATGCAGGACTGGATCACAAGACCCTGGGATCATGACCTGAGCCGAAGGCAGATGTTTAACGAACTGAGCCACCCAGGTACTCATTCTTAAAATATTTGGTAGAATTCACCAGTAAAGCCATTTGGTTCCAGACTTTGTTGGAAGGGTTTTTATTACTGATTTAATTACTTTATTTGTAATGGGTCTGTTCAGATTTTGTATTTCTTCATGATTTAGTCTTGGTAGGTTGTATGTTTCTAGGAATTTTCCATTTCTTTTAGGTTGTCCAATTTGTTGGCATATAATTATTCGTTTTAGTCTCTCATGATCCTTTGTATTTCTGTGGTGTCAGTTGTAGCATCTCCTCCTTTGTTTCTAACTTTATTTATTTGAGTCTTCTCTATTTCTTTCTTGGTAAGTCTAGATAAAGGTTTATCAATTTTGTTTACCTTTTCCAAAAAACCTCCTCTTAGTTTCATTGATCTTTTCAATTGTCTTTATAGCCTCTACTTCCTTTATTTCCACTCTCATCTTTGTTATTTTCCTCCTTCTGCTAACTTTAGTCTTGGTTTGTTCTTTTTTTCCTATTTCTTTGAGGTGTAGAGTAAAGTTGTTTATTTAAGTGGGTTTTTCTTTTTTCATTACGTAGACATTTATTACTATGGACTTCCCTCTTCAAACTGCTTCTGCTCCATCCCATTAGTTTTGGTAGGTTGTGCTTCCATATTCATTTGTCTCAAGAAATTTTTAATTCTCTTCTGATTTCTTCTTTAATATATTTGTTGTTCAGTAGCATGCTGTTTGCGCTCCACATATTTGTGAATTTTCCAGTTTTCTTGTAACTGATTTCTGGTTTTATACCATTATGGTCAAAAAAGGTACTTAATATGATTTCAATATTTTTAAATTTATTAAAAGATGTTTTGTGGCCTAACAAATGATGTATCCTGGAGAACATTCCATGTGCACTTGAGATCTGTGCATTCTGTTACTGCTGGATGGAATATTCTCTAAATGTCCATCTGTTCTAATACATGGTATAAGTCCAATGTTTCCATATTGATTTTCTGTGTGGATGATCTATCCATTGTTGAAAGTGTCAGAACAAACTCTACTTTGCATTTATAGTCATCTGGAAAAGAAGAATACATAAATTTATGGCAAACACAATATAAAGCTCCATTTGGAATTGGAAATAAAAGTTTCAAGGTAGTCCTGCTTAATATTACCTATTTTACTGTTGTTACTGCCATAGAGAACCAAGATGTTAGTCAGGTATAGTGGGAAAAAATATGTTGATAGAAATTGCTTTTAAAATCTGCTTCTAGTCGTACCAATTTTTATCCTTCCACAACTCTTCATTGCAGGCCCACCATCTTGTCTTAATCCTGGCCCTACTTGTATCTCAATTTGACACTAGATGTAGGCAGGTAAAAATCTCCCCTGAGAATTGTATGAAGTTGGTAGTCATAGAAATCTGGAGTCTGAATTCATACTACCTGTGTGGGACAAAAGGCCTCAAATAGATAGTTTATAGTGGACTGGTTTGATTATGATACCAGACGACTGGCTGAAACAAAGGTACACCCTCTCTGAAAATAATAAACCATCCAGATTGACAGTAACTGTACTATACTACAGTCAAAAGATCCATCCTGACTTCAGAAATATCAAAATGTGAAAAAATATGAATTGCAGACTATCTTATATATGGAAGCTATGAGAATTTAATGAGATAACTCATGCAAACTACTTATAACAGTGCCTAGAAAGCAGTAAGCTGCTATAATCATCATCATCATCATCATCACTTTTCAGCTTTATTTGCAACAACCACAAATTTCCCACAGTAAATCAGACCTACTCACCTTTCTGCAATCATTGTTTCTTTTATTTCTTTGTTTTGTGCAGGATGAAACGAGAAAGTACTTTGCTGAGTGTAATCATCATCATCATCATCATTATCATCATCATGCTAGCCCCAAAACAACCACATGCCCTCTTTTAACAGGTTTTCCTATCTGTAAAATCAAAGAGTTGGATTGGATAATTTTTTAAACTTTTTATTATGGCAAATGTTGGGGCTGTACAAAAGTCTTGAGAATAGTTAATCCCTAAGCTGAAATATTTATTAGCTCATGGTCAGTATAATCCTTTATTCTTATGCCTTCTACCCTAGACTATTCCCAGGCATTTTATTTTAGGCCAGATAATTTTGTATTACCTTTCTAATTCTAAAAGATTATAATAAATCCAGCAACTGGTGGAATTGCACTGTAAGTCTTAGTTATTAACAGTCATTGTTCTGCCCCCAACTGAGGAAAATGAGCCTAGGTACTGCTCTACTATTTAGTTAATACTTACACATTGACTTCTGCTTCCATGATGGAGTAACAGGGACCAGATTTACCCTCCCAACTGAATAACGAGCAGAGACAAAATATATAAACACCAGTTTTCAAGATATTAAATGTTAAATGATGAAGGACTGTGATCCCCAAAATAAGGAAAACATACGAGGTAAGGCCTGCCTGTCCTGGCTTGCTGCTTTGGAAGAGTTTCCAGCACATGGCACAGACAAGAAGCCAGGCAGATTTCCTGAGTTGAGATGAATCTGAACATCCAGGGAGACCAAGGTGACTAAAGTTCACAGGATAGAATATTGGGGAGAGAGAGTTGAATATAGAGAGATCACAGAAGATTTGCACAAGATCCACCTAGAGTATTCAGCAGAGGATTGATCAGTTAATGCATTTCAGAAAACTACCTGGGGTTGGGAGCAAAACCAGGTAAAAGGATTGGAGGAAGCAGTAACTGCTGCTTACACAAGGCCAGAAATGGTGCCTATTTTCGCAAAACAGACTGAAAAAAACTCATAATTTATAGGAAGGAGTGGTCAGAAAATTTTTGTCTCAGTAGGATCAAACAGTTTACAAGTAATTTAACAAATTTCAAGAACACTTGGTACCTAGCACCCAGCAAGGTATAATACATAATCTGCTCTTCCTACTCTTTGAGAGTGGGAAACCTCAATGCGTGCACACACACACACACACACAAGCACACAATTGGAGTCCCCTAAAGGAAAAGAGAGATGGAAAAAAATATTTGAAGAAATAATGTCCAAAACTTTTCCAGATTTGATGTAACCTATAAACCCACAGATCTGAGAAGCTCAGTGAACCAAGCACAAGAAACATGAAGTATACCAAAACATAGCATAACTAAATTACTCAAAACCAGCGATAAAGAGAATATCTTAAAAGGTGCCAGAAGGGGAAAAAACACATTATGTAGACAGGAGAAAAGATAAAAAAATGAGTATAATAACAAATTTCACATCAGAAATAATATACCAGGGAAGCAATGGAGGACTAAAAGAAAAAATATTAAGGGAAAAATCTGTAAACCTATCATTGTATATCCAGTGAATGTATCTTTCACAAATGAAGGTGAAATAAAGATTTTCTCAGACATATAAAAACTGAAAGAATTTATTATCATCAGACTATAAGATATGTAAAAGGAGGCCCTTTCAGGCAAAAAGAAAATGATGCTAGATGGAAATATGGAAATCTACAAACAGAAAAATGGAGAATACCAGAAATGGTAACTACATAAATAAATATACAAGATTTTTTCTTCTTATAAAGTATCTTTGCAAGATAATTAATTGCTTAAACAAAAAGAATAAAAATGTACTGTGGAATTTATAAAATATGTTAATAAAAATGTATGACAATAGTAAAACCTTAAAACAGGTTCTTAAACTATTTGTAAAATGGTATAATATCCCTCAGAAGTAAACTGAGATAAATGGGTGTATGCGTGCGCGTGCGTGTGTGTGTGTGTGTGTGTGATTTTTCTTGAATTGTGTTTCGACAAATGTATCCACATGTATCATGCTAAATAGTTTCACTGCTTAAAAAATTTCTGTGTTCCACCTATTCATCCTGCCTCCCCTACCCCTGGTAACCACTGATCTTTTTATTGTCTCTACAGTCTTGCCTTTTCCAAAATGTCATATAGTTGGAATTGGAATGTCATATTGTTGGAAGTACATATAGTATGTACTTTTTTAGAATGGCTTCTTCTGCTAGATAATATGCATTTACATTTCCTCTGTGTCTTTTTGTGGTTTGATAGCTCATTTCTTTGTTATTGTTGAATAATATACCATTGTTTGGATATGCTCAATTTGTTTATCCACTCACCAACTGAAAGGTGAGATTGCCAGATCATATGATAACAGTATAGGATGAAGAACAGATTTTATTTAACAGTTTAACTTCATTTATAATCTTAAGATATTTAGATATATGGAATGGTGGCATCTATTTGAATGCTTGCCTTGGGGCAGTCCTGTTTGGGGTAGGGGGTCACAATTTTTGAAAACCATTGAGAGGTTGTAGACAGTATCAGTGGAAATGTGTACATACACAAATACAGACAAAATTCTGTGTGTCTTTCAAGGATTCACAGACTTCCTAAGACTCATCCAGGTATTTATTCATTATAGGGGAGCAGCTCCTGCTCTGAATTTCTGACACATTATTGCCCATTTAGTTTTCTGAAAGCACAGTTCCAAGATTGTCATCCTCTTACATCTTCTTTCATACTCCTCCAGAGGTGTCCAATTCCCTAAACAGTAATTCCTTCAGCCTGCTATTTAAGACATTCAGCACTTCTTTCCTTTTGCAGCCATCGCTGAAGCACTAGCGGCCAAAGTGAAGTTCAATCCCTTTGTGACTTCTGACCGGAGCAAGAACCATAAAAGACATTTCGGTGCCCTTTCCCACATTCACAGGAAGATTATGTCTTCCCCTCTTTCCAAAGAGCTGAGATAGAAGTACAATGTTTGATCCATGCCCATTCAAAAGGATGATGAAGTACAGGTTGTGCAAGAACACTATAAAGGTCAGCAAATTGGCAAAGTAGTCCAGGTTTACAGGAAGAAATCTGTCATCTACATTAAGCGAGTACAGTGAGAGAAGGCAAATGGCACAACTGTCCGTGTGGCCATTCAGCCTAGAAAGGTGGTTATCACTAGACTAAAAGTGGACAAAGGCCATGAAAAGATCCTTGAATATAATGCCAAATCTCGCCAAGTAGGAAGGGAAAAGGGCAAATATAAGGAAGAAACAATTGAGAAGATGCAGGGATAAAGAAATCTTATATACAGCTTTAAATAAAAACTCTTAAGATGAAAAAAATTCAGCCAACTAACCTCAAGTTAACCTGATCAGACCTCTCCCTGCATCACCTTCATTCATGTAGCCCAAGACTATGCCACTGCCAGTTGGTGCAACTTGCTGTTCTCTGAATATATCTCTAGGCTTTCCAATGTCTCCAAATTTATATAATTTTTCCACCTGAAATTCCCTTTTCTTTATCTCAGCCTACCAAAATTCTACCATTATTCAAGGCTTCTTGAATACCCCACCTACTCTAAAAAGAGTCTCTTCTTTTTCCAACTTCTCAGAACACATTTGTATACTCATTCTTTCATTCCTCCTTCCTTCCTTCATTCATTCTATCAATCATACAATAATCTTTGCTGAGCATTCGTAGTACTGGGCACTATACTGGTAGAGATGGTCCCAGCTATGGAAAGAGATTTCAGGTGAATAGGAACACATCTAAGGGACCCAATGAAGCTTGGGCTGGAGAGCAATACAATGCAGAAATTAAGAGTAAGACCATCTGGGCTCAGAGCCTGGCTCTGCCCATAGTGGCTGGGTGACCTGAGCCAAGTTACTTCACCTCTCTCTGCTTGCTTTGTTATCTGAAAGTGAAGATAAATAGGGCACCTATGTCACAGGGTCTGCATGAGAATTAGTGAGTTTACTCGGTTAAGATCTGAGAGTGCTTGGCATGTAAGAACTCAAATAAATACAATTAATATTATTATTGTGAATGGAGGGAAAGTGGCGGGTAAGAGTATACTTTCCTGAAAATCATGTCTGAGAAAACCCTCCACTACTCTGTATTCTCCAATGCTTGTTGAAGAAGATTAAACAGACAAACACAAGCTTTTGGCAGCATTTCTTTTTTGAGCTGATTTTGAGCTGGCTATTTGTGTTTCGGATGCATTTGATGACTTCTGTCTCTATAGTCAACTTATTGTCTCTTGACCTAAAGAGTGGCTTTCAAAGGTCACTACTGCCACTTGAGTTGGTTTTGTTTATTTGTTTATTCATTTTTAACTCCTATAGACCTGATAAGTTTGCAAAGAGGATTTAAAATTTTAAAAAGGCTTTTCTATAAGGCTATACTAACGCTTCCTCCTTGCAAAGCAGGGTCTTCATAGGAGTGAAGTCAAAAGACTGATTTTTAAGATGACAGGTCACAGAAAGTACAGGTTACAGAGTCAGCAAGCAGGTAAATGGCCTTTTAAAATATTACAAAATATTTTGTTGAAGTTGGAGTGTTTGGAAGCAAGTTACCTGCTTTCAATTTATGGGGTGTTAGCTTTCTTGACTGGATAGAGTGAGCAAGTTATTTAAACTTCCTGGGTTTCAGTTTCATCGTCTGCATTATGGGGATAATACCTCTATTCAGGGGTAAATAAAATGGTGTACATGGAAGTGCTTGAAAATAGGAGGAAAGAAAGAAGGGAGGGAGGAAGGGAGGATGAGCCCTGAATGTACTCCAAAGAAATAGCCAGAGATTTATGCTTGACTTTCTAAACTTGTACTTAAAGTGAGAGTGCAATAGAGAGTATTTTGTTATGGCATTGACTTTATGAGTTTAAATCCACCAACTTTTTGAACTAAGTTCATTGAGTGCTTTGACTTTGTTGAGCTGCTCGCTTTCTTATGTTATTACTTGAATGACGTATCAACCCATCATTTGCGTTCACCTTTCAAATAGTTGAATTGCATTTCAGTGCCTGGCCGTGAGTTATTGTGACTCAGGACACTTAAAGAAGTTTGACTACATGCGGAAAATTTATGAGTAGTGAAAATGAAAATTTATGAGAGTGAAAACATGGCAGATTTCCATAAATCACTTTTATTGAGAGTTGAGTCACTCTTTGCTATGAAAATAATTTATAGGGCAATGTTCCATTTGAGGAAAAATGAAAATTAATGGCATTTGTCAAGATGATGATGAATATGTTTCAACACCAGTGGAAAAGAACAAGTTTCACAAAAAATGTAAACCCTACACCAGATTATTTATCATCATAACTATTTCAGGCTCCTTGGTAAATGTTAGGAAGTTTGGCTGAGTTAGATATCATTCACTGAGCTAGCTGTTCTCTGTCTGTGTCCCAGATCCATTTTGAGCCATTCTATCTGCTGCTCTGAGTCCTAGGAGGCTTTAGCAGGAGACCCAAAGGATGAGACTGGGTTAGGGTTTTTCTTTTTGGGGGTGTTTTTAAAATTTTATTTATTTATTTTAGAGAAGGAAAGTCTTCCTGCCAGTGCTCTTCTAGAGACCTCAGTTTTCCTTCTTGGTTCTCTTCATTTAGGTAAATTTAACAGATTCTCATCAAAATCTCACCTAAAAAGAACTTGTTTTCTATTGGGGCCAAGCCAGATATATTTTCCATTAAGCAAAGTTTACAAAACTTCTGGGGTATGGATCCCACAGTAAACTAGATCTCAATCTACCAAACAAGCACACTCCTTTCTCCAAATGTTTTTCAGGTATCTTTATCATTATGTTCACTTTATTAAACTTTTTCTAAAATAAACCAAAACATCACATGTGGTAGCGAGGCTTAATTATACTTCCCAGAATTCCCCTGCCTGTATGCTTCTGCATACGACGGGCCACAGGAAAGAGTCTTGCATGAGATTTGGGAGAAATTTTTGTAGCTCACTTATATGGTTGTTTATCTGCTGAATGACCTCACTGGTGCAAAGCAGCAGCCAGGCTTCTGACTGCGCCACTTCCCCCAGGATCCTCCTCTACCTTGTCTGACTCCTAGGCCAGGTGTGTGTGATTAGCTCCATCCTGAGGGGCCCCAGGTTCTGCAGGACACTCATACCATCAAGGTCTGGGGTGATGAGAACTGAGAAGGGTTTCAGTCTGTCCTTGTAAGCTTCTTGGTTTCCCCACTTTACATCCATCTTGCTTTCCTGTCCACCTGTGCTCTGGTCTTCAAACACAGGTATCAGCCTTACACAGTCTGCACATTCAGCTGTGTAAGGACACCTCCCCGTGTGTGTGTGTGTGTGTGTGTGTGTGTGTGTGTGTGTGGATGTGTGTGGATGGATAAACAGATAAATAGATATATGAAATTAAAATATTAATTATTCTTTTTGTACCTTCCCTTCCAGCACTATAAAGACTGTATTTGACGTAACTTTTTTCTTAGTTCCTTTTAAGATTTTCCTCTGTATCACTAACTTCAAACAGGTTGATGTGTACTCTTTTTTTTTGTTTTTGTTTTTGTTTTTTTTTAATTCTTTGGGACAGGGCTAGGCAAGGAGTTCTTAGACAAGAGCCAAAAGTATGATCCATAAAAGAAGAAATTAGTAATTTACCAAAATTAAAAACTTTTGTGTTGTGAAAGACCTTGTAAAGAGAATGCAGGATTTGCAAGCCACAAAGGCTTTATATCTACAATATATAAAGAATTCTCAAAACTCAATGGTAAACCATCCAGTTATAAAACAGGCAAAGACAGGAACAAAATATTTCACCAAAATGAAGAATTAGGGGGTTCCTGGGTGGTTCAATGGGTTAGGAGTTTGACTCTTGATTTCTACTCTGGTTGTGATCTCGGGTGGTGGGATCCAGCCCCCATGTTGGGATCCAGCCCCCATGTTTGTTTCCTTATTCAGCGGGGAGCCTGCTTGGGATTCTCTCACTCCTTCTCCCTCTGCCCCACCCCCTCTTGTGCTTGTACGCTTTCTCTCTATCAAAGAAAAAAAAAAGAATTAGGATTTAACATAGGGATTTGGGAGAACACAAGCATTTAGTCTATAGCACTATATTCTAACAATCAGAAAAGAGAAAAGATAAAGAGGAAAACTCTTCCTTTGATATAATCCCACAGAAATTGCACAGTTTCCTCTTCATCCATTGGCCAGACCTTAGATACATGGCCCCATCTGACTGCAAGGGAGGCAAGAATTAATCTTTGTTCAAAGGAAGATGGAGAAAATGGATATTGGAAGACAAAAAACTGTCCTTGTCACGGTACCTAACATTTCAAGGCTCTCCCAAATGTGACCTCCTCTTCCACCTGTGTTATATTGGCCTAACTAATCTGCCTGCACTTTCAAAGTCTCCTAGGTCGCTGTCATTAATCATGAATTCAAAGCAAAGGTTTAATTACATTACTCTCTTGTCCCATAATCTTCACTGGGTCCCTACTATTTGTAGATTAAGTCCAAACCCTTTTACTTAACATGATATTAAGATCCTCCATAATACCATTTCAATTTCATCTCCCTCTTCTTTCCTACCCTTCTTTATCCTCTCAACTGGCCATTCCATGAATATACCATGAGCTTTCAGTTCTCCATAACTTTGATCATGACAGACCCTCCCCCAGAATGAGCTCCCAAAAAGCCCATCACTAGCTTTTGAAACACTGCACAGAATTCCAATTCTATCCCAAATGATATTACTTTTATAAACTCATTTTTCATCACTTCTATTAAAAATAACTTACCTGTTCTCAGAATGGCCACTGTATTCATGCTGCCTTCCATTCTAATAAGTTATAAATTTTCATATTCATAACCATGATTATATTGTAAATTACACAGTATTCACTACATATTACTCACCTTTGCAGTCCTGGGAGCACCTAGTCTTTGAATTTTTACCTAATAGCTGTATAACACATATTTATTAAATGGAATTGGTATGTAACCACTAAATTTATAGAAGGAAAGAGAAAAATCTCAAGTCAGGTCTCTTTGGATAAAATACTCATTTAAACTGGATTAAATGCTTTATCAACAATCTAGTATTATTTATTATCAACAATCTAGTATTATTTATTACATAATTCTCTCTAAGTCTATACATACTTACGTGGAATTGTTTTGAGTGATTTGTGTTAATATACAAAGCTTAATATGGATTTGCATCAGAAAGAACAACTTGTAAGAGCTATTTTCAGCTTTAACAAGGAAGTGACAGTTTTTCAATTTTTAGCAGAAGTGTTATAACTTATCTCAGCCAAACACTTGCTAGGTCATTTAGTGTGTCACTCGTGTTACTTTACTTTCTATTTTAACTCTCAGGCTTATTCAGAAATAATAAAAAAAGAAAATTATAGTTTGATTGCTGCTAATTGTCTTTTGACAGCAGGTAGAAGTGAAAGTAATTTCAACATTGAATTGTTTGTGCTAAATATGACCACAAGACCTATTTATTATTAATCTTTTGTTCATGTTGGCCAATTTCTCTCGGTTTCTCAATTAGCTGTCTGTGTATTAGATTCAGACAGGAAGATACAGCTATAGAATTTGAAATAAACAATAAACTCCCAATTAAAGTTAATAAATTATTTGAAAATCAACCCCATATTGGCCTTATAAGGACACCTCTTCATGAAAAATTGGATTTCATATTAACCTTTTTGTAATTTTTATATTATTTGTCCCCTTTTATATTATCTATCCCTCATCTGTACCCTCTCTGACCTCTTTTTGTGTCCATAGTTCTTGTTTTCTGATCGAATTAAAACGAATGCACTTTGTATTAACCCTAATTTGTATGGGAAGAGTTGAGGCACCAATCAGAGCTCAGGATGACATATCACTCCAGCTGAATCCTGAGCTAGAAGAAGGCTTAGGAAAGTGTATGGATGGAATGAAAATAAACTATAAGGTTAATATTTTCAGTTCTAACTCTTTATNCAGAGGAGCCTGACGTGGGGCTCGATCCCGGAACGCCAGGATCACGCCCTGAGCTGAAGGCAGACGCTTAACCGCTGTGCCACCCAGGCGCCCCCATAGTTCTTGTTTCTGATCGAATTAAAACGAATGCACTTTGTATTAACCCTAATTTGTATGGGAAGAGTTGAGGCACCAATCAGAGCTCAGGATGACATATCACTCCAGCTGAATCCTGAGCTAGAAGAAGGCTTAGGAAAGTGTATGGATGGAATGAAAATAAACTATAAGGTTAATATTTTCAGTTCTAACTCTTTATCCAATTATGAGTTGTTTTTTAATACAAGGANTGAGGCACCAATCAGAGCTCAGGATGACATATCACTCCAGCTGAATCCTGAGCTAGAAGAAGGCTTAGGAAAGTGTATGGATGGAATGAAAATAAACTATAAGGTTAATATTTTCAGTTCTAACTCTTTATCCAATTATGAGTTGTTTTTTAATACAAGGAAAGTCAGTTAACTTTCTAGTGCAAGGAAAACAAAAGAAAAGACAAATCATTCAGGCAGTGACTCATGGAATCATTTAGGTACAAAACAAAGCATAACAACAAAAACAAAACAGTATCTTTTTGCAAAAGCTAGTTTTGAATACAAGATTTTCTAGGTTGATTGCCACACCCACTTTGAAAAAATAGTTGCCATTTTGAAATTTAATAAAAAGTAACAGATTTTCACAGATACTGTCATTAATTGCAAGAATATGGGAGGGTGTGTCAGGAAGCAAGTGTTCCTCAAACTGACAGTAATTAAAATGTGTATTCAGGGTTGCCTCCTTGGTGACAGAAAGACAGCAGTCAAAGCACTGAATTGGGGAGGGATGAGTAGAGAAATGGATTGAGAATCTGCTAGGTGTTTGTACATTGCTGAGTGTTCATAGTATACTAGAGCTGTAACCAAGGATCTATCAGCCTGACACTGAGTAGGTGATTCTAGAAAATGCTTGAGAGTTCCCAGAGGGTTCACACATATACTCATGAATGCCTGCACCTGTTACTTGCTGCCACCATCCTGCAGAATCACAGTGCTATCTACTGACAGGTCTTCCCAGCATAGCTGTCTGTACCACCGTGGAGACAGTGAAGCCTTCAAGATGAAAAAGCTGTTGATGTTCTGCTGTGAAGTGGGAAGAAATTGTCCCACTCCCCACCCTCATTCATGTGCAAGACTTGCTTAGATGAGTTTCTAAGCTATCCTCCTCATTTCCAACACGTTAGACTAAAATATTCTTTTGTAGAGAGAGGACTCAAATAATCAAAATCAGAAATGAAAGAGACATAACAACCAATACCAGAGAAATACAAAGGATTATAAGAGTATATTATGAAAAATTATCTACCAACAAATTGGACAACCTGGAAGAAATGGATAAATTCCCAGAAGCATATAACTTCCCAAAATGGAATCAGGAAGAAATAGAAAATTTGAGCAGGCCAATTACCAACAATGAAATTGAATCAATAATCAAAAACCCCCCAATGAACAAAAGTTCAAGACCAGATGGCCTCGCAGATGAATTCCACCAAACATTTTTAAAAGAACTAAAACAGACACATCGACCAATGGAACAGAATAGAGAACCCAGAAATGGACCCTCGGCTCTTTGGGCAACTAATCTTTGATAAAGCAGGAAAAAACATCCGGTGGAAAAAAGACAGTCTCTTCAATAAATGGTGCTGGGAAAATTGGACAGCTACATGCAAAAGAATGAAACTTGACCACTCTCTCACACCATACACAAAAATAAACTCCAAATGGATGAAAGACCTCAATGTGAGACAGGAATCCATCAAAATTCTAGAGGAGAACATAGGCAACAACTTCTATGACATCGGCCAGAGCAACCTTTTTCACGACACATCTCCAAAGGCAAGAGAAATAAAAGATAAAATGAACTTATGGGACTTTATCAGGATAAAGAGCTTCTGCACAGCCAAGGAAACAGTCAAAAAAACTAAGAGACAGCCCACGGAATGGGAGAATATATTTGCAAAGGACACCACAGATAAAGGACTGGTATCCAAGATCTACAAAGAACTTCTCAAACTCAATACACGAGAAACAAATAAACAAATCATAAAATGGGCAGAAGATATGAACAGACACTTTTCCAATGAAGACATACAAATGGCTAACAGACACATGAAAAAATGTTCAAAATCATTAGCCATCAGGGAAATTCAAATCAAAACCACACTGAGATACCACCTTACGCCAGTTAGAATGGCAAAGATAGACAAGGCAAGAAACAACAATTGTTGGAGAGGATGTGGAGAAAGGGGATCCCTCCTACATTGTTGGTGGGAATGCAAGTTGGTACAGCCACTCTGGAAAACAGTGTGGAGGTCCCTTAAAAAGTTAAAAATTGAACTACCCTATGACCCAGCCATTGCACTACTGGGTGTTTACCCCAAAGATACAGACGTAGTAAAGAGAAGGGCCATATGCACCCCAATGTTCATAGCTGCATTGTCCACAATAGCCAAATCATGGAAGGAGCCGAGATGCCCTTCAACAGATGACTGGATTAAGAAGCTGTGGTCCATATATACAATGGAATATTACTCAGCTATCAGAAAGAACGAATTCTCAACATTTGCTGCAACATGGACGGCACTGGAGGAGATAATGCTAAGTGAAATAAGTCAAGCAGAGAAAGACAATTATCATATGATTTCTCTCATCTATGGAACATAAGAACTAGGATGATCGGTAGGGGAAGAAAGGGATAAAGAAAAGGGGGGTAATCAGAAGGGGGAATGAAACATGAGAGACTATGGACTATGAGAAACAAACTGAAGACTTCAGAGGGGAGGGGGTGGGGGAATGGGATAGACTGGTGATGGGTAGTAAGGAGGGCACGTATTGCATGGTGCACTGGGTGTTATACGCAACTAATGAAGCATCAAACTTTACATCGGAATCTGGGGATGTACTGTATGGTGATTAACATAATATAATAAAATAAAATAAAATAAAAGAACTAATACCTATTCTTTTCAAACTATGCAAAAATAGAAGAGGAAGGAAAGCTTCCAAATTCATTGTATGAGGCCAGCATTACCCTGATATCAAAACCAGATAAAAACTACCAAAAAAAGAGAAAGAGAGAGAACTGCAGGCCAGTATCTCTGATGAACATAGATGCAAATATCCTCAACAAAATATTAGCAAACCAAATCCAACAATACATTAAAAAAATTATTCACCGGGGCGCCTGGGTGGCACAGCGGTTAAGCGTCTGCCTTCGGCTCAGGGCGTGATCCCGGCGTTATGGGATCGAGCCCCACGTCAGGCTCCTCTGCTATGAGCTTGCTTCTTCCTCTCCCACTCCCCCTGCTGTGTTCCCTCTCTCGCTGGCTCTCTCTATCTCTGTCGAATAAATAAATAAAATCTTTAAAAAAAAAATTATTCACCACAATCAAGTGGAATTATTCCTGGGAAGCAAGGGTGGTTCAATATTCACAATCAATCAACATAATACATTGACAAGAGAAAAGATCATATGATCATTTCAATAAATGCAGAAAAAGATTTGACAAAGTACAACATCCTAAAAACCCTCAACAATGTAGGCTGAGAGGGAACATACCTCAACATAATTAAGGCCTTTTATGAACAACCCACAGCATCATATTCAATGAGAAAAAATTGTGAGCTTTCCCCCTAAGATGAGGAACAAGCAAGGATGTCTACTCTCACTTTTATTCAACATAGTACTGGAAGTCCTCGCCACAGCAATCAGACCAGAAAAAGACAAGCATCCAAATTGGTAAGCAAGAAGTAAAACTCTCACTTTTTGCAGATGACATAATATTTTATATAGAAAATTCTAAAGACTTCACCAAGAAACTACTAGAACTGATAAATGAACTCAGTAAGGTCACAGGATACAAAATCAATATACAGCAGTTTTCTGGATTTCTATATACTAATAATGATGTAGCAGAAAGAGAAATTAAGAAAACAATCCCATTTGCAATTGCAACAGAAATAATAAAATACCCAGAAATAAATTTAACCAAGGAGGTAAAAGACCTATACTCTGGAAACTATAAACATTGATGAAAGAAATTGAAGATAACACAAACAAATGGAAATATATTTTGTGCTCATGGTTGGAAGAATGAATATTGTTAGAAAGTCCATTGTACCCAAAGCAATCTACCCATTTAAAGAAATCCCTATCAAAAATATCACCAGCATTTTTCATGGAAGTAGATCAAATAATCCTAAAATTTGTATGGAACAACAAAAGACCCTGATAAGCCAAAGCAATCTTGAAAAAGAAAAGCAAAGCTGGAGGTATCACAATCCCAGATTTCAAGATATACTACAAAACTGTAGTAATCAAAACAGTATGGTACTGGCACAAAAATAGACACATAGATAAATATAATAGAATAGAAAACCCAGAAATAAACCCACAATTATATGGGTCAATTAATCTTTGACAAAGCAGGAAAGAATATCCAATGGGAAAAAGACAGTCTCTTCAACAAATGGTGTTGGGAAAACTGGATAGCCACATGCTAAAGAATGAAACTGGACCACTTGCTTACACCATGCACAAAAATAAACTCCAAATGGATTAAATTCCTAAATGTGAGACCTGAAACCATAAAAATCCTAGAAGAGAGCACAGGCAATAATTTCTCTGACATCAGCAGTAGCAACATTTTTGTAGATATGTCTCCTAAGGCAAAGGAAACAAAAGCAAAAATAAACAACTGAGACTACATCAAAATTAAAAGCTTCTGCAAAGCGAAAGAAATAATCAACAAAACAAAAAAATAACCTATTGAATGGGAGAAGATATTTGTAAATGATATATCTAATAAGGGTTAATATCTAGAATATTCTGGTTAATATTCATAATATATAAAGAACTTATACCACTCAACACCCAAAAAACAAATATTCCAATTAAAATGTGCAGAAGACATACAGAAACATGAAAAGATGCTCACCATCGCTAATCATCAGGGAAATGCGAATTAAAACTGCAATATATAGATAACACTTCACACTTGTCAGAATGGCTAAACTCAAAAACATAAACAAGCGTTGGCAAGGATGTGGAGAAAGAAACTCTTGTGTACTTTTGGTGGCAATGCAAATTGGTGCAGCCACTTTGGAAAATAGTATGGCATCTCCTCAAAAAAGTTAAAAATAGAAGTATCATGTGATCCAGTAATTCCATGACTGGGTAATTATCCAAAGAATATGAAAACACTAATTTGAAAAAATATATGCACCCCTATGTTTATTGCAGCATTATTTACAATAACCAAACCATGAAATCACCTCAAGTGTCTATCAATAGATGAATGAATAAAGATGTGGTATATATACACAATGGAATATTACTCAGCCATAAAAAGAATGGAATCTTGCCATTGCAACAACATGGATGGATCTAAAGGGTATACTGCTAAGTAGAATAAATCAGTCAGTGAAAGACAAAGACCATATGATTTCCCTCATATGTGGAATTTAAGAAATAAACAAAGAAAAGAAAAAAAAACCCACACTCTTAAATATAGAGAACAAATTGGTCGTTACCAGAGGGCGGGTGGGTGGGGGGAGGAGTGAAATAGGTGAAGGGGATTAAGAGTACACTTTTTGTGATGAGCACTTAGTAATGAATTGTTGAGTCACTATATTGTATACCTGAGATTAATATAACACTGTATGTTCACCTTACTAGAATTTTAAAAATTAATAATAACAATAATAATTATTATAAATTAAAAAATAAAAAGAAAACTGCTGGGGTGCCTCGGTGGCTCAGTGGGTTAAGCATCTGACTCTTGGTTTCAACTCAGGTCATGATCTCAGGGTGGTGAGGTCAGGTTCTTGCTTAGCTCAGAGTCTGCTTGTCCCTTTCCCTCCCCCTCTGCCCTTACCCCTGCTCACGTGTGTGCACATGAACACCTGCTCTCTCTATCTCAAATAAATAAATGAATTAAATCTTTATTTTTAAAAAGGAAACTACCAGGAACAACAACTACAAATATACTTTTTGTTTTTCCTCAAGTTCTGCTATTTGGAAATTCAACCTAAGATAACTTGTCCTGAAAGTATCCTAAGACGTAGATTCTTGAATGTGGTTCTGGAGTTGATTCACTCACTGGTCGGCTGGCAGTCACTAGTAGCAGGTAGAGAACTGGTAGCTCCTGGCATGCTATAGAGATGAGATTGCTACGACTTCCGCTTGTAGTGAGTTTGATGGGCTAAAAGGGAAAGAGCTACACCAGCTAGTGCACAATCTGTAGTTTGAGAATTGTGGGGGGAAGAGTAACAATAAATTATAGTTAGGAACCTTCATATTAGTTCCTTGATTTGTAGAATATGGACTGTTGTAGTAAGACGGACAAGTAGAAGTCCCTGAAAATATACTCTCAACTCTCAGCCAAGACTGTAAATCAAAAACCATTTTCATCTCAGGAGAGGAATGGCAGAATTTAGGATGTAGGGGTGATGGGTCTCACTACATCCCCCATTTAATTCACCATTCTGGCTTAACAGGTGAATAAAAGAGCATGACAGTGAGCTACTACCACTTATTCAAGTAGTAGCCTCATTTGCACCTGCTATATTAGATGTAGTATATTTACTGTAATAGATTCCTGCAGCCTCTGGTGTATGGTTTGCAGATACATGGTCTACATCTATTTATCTTACATCAGAATGAGGATCAGAAACAGTTTGCCATCATACAGGATGGATAATAGTATACAGTCATGGTCTTGCCCCAATGTTATATTAATTCTCTATTAATTCTTTGCCATGATGGTCCAAAGGGATCTAGGCTATATGGAACTTCCATAGAACTTCCCTTTGGTTCTCTAAATGGATTACATATTACAGGTCCCCCCTCACCTTTTTATCTTGAATGGGATTGACACTTATTCCAGACATGGATTTGCCTTTCCTGCCTGTTGTGCCTCAGCTATCACCACTATGTGACGGTTCATAAAGCACATGATATCCTGACATCGGGTCACACCTAACATCATCTTTGGACCAAGGGACCTTCTTTGTAGCAAAGGAAGTATGGCACTAGGTATACAATTATAGATCATATATATGCACCATCCAGAAACTGCCAGCCTGAAAGAACAGTGCAATAGCATCTTGAAGGTACAGCCAAGGCACAAGCTTGGTGATATCCTGCAAAGGACAGGGCACTATTCTTCAGGATGCAGAGTANATCCAAGCTCAACCAGGACAAACCTACGCCACGGCATGTCATAGTGCAATTCGCAAATATTAGATCCAAGGATACAGTATTGAAAGCGGCCAGGGCAAAGAAATTTCTCACGTACCAAGGCAAAGGTATCAGGATTACGTCAGACCTGTCTACAGAGACCTGGAATGAGAGAAAGGCTTGGGGGGGCATTTTTAAAGCTCTTTCAGAGAAAAACATGCAGCCAAGGATCCTTTATCCAGCAAAGCTGTCATTCAGAATTGATGGAGAAATAAAGACGTTCCAAAATCGCCAATCATTAACCAATTTCGTAACCACGAAACCAGCCCTACAGGAGATATTAAGGGGGGCTCTATAAAGGTAAAAAGGCCCCAAGAGTGATACAGAGCAGCAAGTCACAACCGATACAAAGACTTTAAAGAGAAATGGCATCATTAAAATCATATCTGTCAATAATCTCTATCAATCTAAATGGCTTAAACTCTCCCATAAAACGCCACAGGGTTGCAGATTGGATAAAAAGACATGACCCATCCATTTGCTGTCTACAAGAGACTCATTTTGAACCCAAAGATGCATTCAGACTTAGAGTAAGGGGATGGAGTACCATCTTCCACGCAAATGGACCTCAAAAGAAAGCTGGAGTAGCAATTCTCATATCAGATAGACTGGATTTTAAACTAGAGGCCATAGAGAGAGATACAGAAGGGCACTATATTATTCTTAAAGGAAGTATTCAACAAGTGGATATGACAATTATTAATATATATGCCCCCAACAGGGGAGCAGCAAGATACACAAGCCAACTCTTAACCAAAATAAAGAGACATATAGATAAGAACACAGTAATAGTAGGGGACCTCAACACCCCACTATCAGAAATAGACAGAACACCCTGGCAAAAACTAAGCAAAGAATCAAAGGCTTTGAATGCCATACTCGACGAGTTGGACCTCATAGATATATATAGAACACTACACCCCAGAACCAAAGAATACTCATTCTATTCAAATGCCCATGGAACATTCTCAAGAATAGATCATGCTCTGGGACACAAAACAGGTCTCAGCCAATACCAAAAGATTGAAATTATCCCCTGCATATTCTCAGACCACAACGCTCTGAAATTGGAACTCAACCACAAGGAAAAACCTGGAAGAAACTCAAACACTTGGAGGCTAAGAACCATCCTGCTCAAGAATGACTCGATAAACCAGGAAATCAAAAAACAAATTAAACAATTTATGGAGACCAACGAGAATGAATACACAACGGTCCAAAACCTATGGGATACTGCAAAGGCAGTCCTAAGGGGGAAATACATAGCCATCCAAGCCTCACTCAAAAGAATAGAAAAATCTAAAATGCAGTTTCTATATTCTCACCTCAAGAAACTGGAACAGCAACAGAGGGACAGGCCTAACCCACTGACAAGGAAGGAGTTGACCAAGATTAGAGCAGAAATCAATGAATTAGAGACCAGAACCACAGTAGAGCAGATCAACAGGACTAGAAGCTGGTTCTTTGAGAGAATCCATAAAATTGATAGACCACTGGCAAAACTTGTCCAAAAACAAAGAGAAAGGACTGAGATTATTAAAATTATGACTGAAAAGGGAGAGGTCACGACCAGCACCATTGAAATTGCAAGGATTATTAGAAACTTTTATCAACAGCTATATGCCAAAAAACTAAACAATCTGGAAGAGATGGAGGCCTTCCTGGAAACCTATAAACTACCAAGACTGAAACAGGAAGAAATAGATTTCTTAAATAGGCCAATTAACTATGAAGAAATTGAGTCAGTGATAAACAACCTTCCAAATAATAAAACTCCAGGCCCAGACGGTTTTCCTGGGGAATTCTACCAAACATTCAAAGAAGAAATAATACCTATTCTCCTAAAGCTATTTCAAAAAATAGAAACAGAAGGAAAGCTACCAAACTCATTCTATGAGGCTAATATTACCTTGATCCCCAAACCAGGCAAAGACCCCCTCAAAAAGGAGAATTACAGACCGATTTCTCTAATGAATATGGATGCCAAAATCCTCAACAAGATCCTTGCTAATAGAATCCAACAGTACATTAAAAGGATTATCCATCATGACCAAGTGGGATTCATACCTGGGATGCAAGCATGGTTCAACACTCGCAAATCAATCAATGTGATACATCATATCAACAAGAAAAGACTCAAGAACCATATGATCCTCTCAATTGATGCAGAAAAAGCATTTGACAAAATACAGCATCCTTTCCTGATTAAAACCCTTCAGAGTGTAGGAATAGAGGGTACATTTCTCAATCTCATAAAAGCCATCTATGAAAAGCCTACTGCAAGCATTATTCTCAATGGGGAAAAGCTGGAAGCCTTTCCCTTAAGATCAGGAACACGACAAGGATGCCCACTCTCGCCACTATTATTCAACATAGTACTAGAAGTCCTTGCAACAGCAATCAGAAGACAAAAAGGGATCAAAGGTATCCAAATCGGCAAAGAAGAAGTCAAACTGTCTCTCTTTGCAGATGACATGATACTCTATATGGAAAACCCAAAGGAATCCACTCCCAAACTATTAGAAGTTATAGAACAATTCAGTAAGGTGGCAGGATACAAAATCAATGCCCAGAAATCAGTTGCATTTCTATACACGAATAACGAGACTGAAGAAAGAGAAATTAGGGAATCCATCCCATTTACAATAACACCAAAAACCATGCGTTACCTTGGAATTAACTTAACCAGAGACGTAAAGGACCTATATGCTAGAAACTATAGATCACTTTTGAAAGATATTGAGGAAGACATAAAAAGATGGAAAAATATTCCATGCTCATGGATTGGAAGAATTAACATAGTTAAAATGTCCATACTACCCAGAGCAATCTACACTTTCAATGCTATCCCGATCAAAATACCGAGGACATTTCAAAGAACTGGAACAAATAGTCCTTAAATTTGTATGGAACCAGAAAAGGCCCAGAATCTCCAAGGAACTGTTGAACAGGATGCAGAGTATATCTTAAGCCATCAACCACTATATGGCTGTGTCCCCATTCAGTAGAATACGTGGGTCTGGAAACCAAGTAATAAAAGTCAGAATGGTCTCACCATTACTTCCTGTGACTCTTTGGGGGGAAATTATATTTCTTGTTCTCACAATTTTAGGCTCTGTGGGTCTAAAGGTCTCAGTTCCCAGAAGGGGATGTTTCCACCAAAGAACACAGTAAGAAAACCACTAAACTTAAAGCTATGGCTGCTGTAAATGAGCCAGCAAAGAAAGGAGCTACCATATTGTTAGGGTTACTTGACTCTTATCACCGTAAGAAGCTGATATATTTGACACTCACGTCATCTACTAGTATGTCCCTTGGTTTTCTTATACCTAGAAATATAGTACCCACAGCCCAATAATAGTAGGGTACCCTATAGGTAACCTGTATGAGATGAGAGTCTGCCTCAGCTTACCAGGGAAGCCACCTGGACCAATCTAGGTGATAACAGGAGGGGAGGGGAATCTGGAGTGGGTGGTGATGAAGGGAGATGACAAACAGCAGTTACAAACTTGGGATCCACTGCAACAGTGAGAAGCGACATTTGATCCACTAACCTTTTCTGCTGTTAGTTTTTCCAGAAATTGTGATCAACCAAAAACCTGGTGAGAAGGAAGTGGAGCTAAGTGGGTACCAGCGGTGCACTGTAGTGGATGCTGGTTTTGTCCAGATATCCTTAACCAGCTTAATGCACTAATCCCTAGGCTGCTGGGAATTTTGAATTCTAAAGGCCCACAAATGCCTCCTTTTCTAGAGAATTGACCTTGGCCAAGCAGAAGTTTGTTCTTAATACAGTGTTACATTCTGTAACAGCTGCTCAATAAAAAAATTAAATCAGTGATGGAGGGTTAACTAATGGTGGTAGTTAGCACAGCAGAGCAAGTGTGACTTAGTGAAAGAGGAAGGTCTTTGGAGATGAACAAACTGTTTTCCAAAGTGGTTGTACTACATTCCCACCAAAATTTAGAATTCCCCACCAATACGTGGCATTATAAAACTTAAAAGTTTGCTATTATGGTAGGTGTGCAGTGACATCTCATTGGCTTAATCAACCTCTCTCTGTTTATTAAACTTTTCAATGTTTACTAGCCATTTGGATGATCTTTATTGTGCAATGCATAATCAAGTCATTTATCTGTTTTTCTACTGGATTTTGCCTGTTTTAAAAAATCAAATTTAAGGAGTTCTTTATATATTTGGAAACAAGTTTTTTGTTGTTGGTGGTGGTGGTGGTGTTTGGTTACGTGGACTGTGAATGCCTTCTCCCAGTCTATGGCTTGTGTTTTTATTCTTTTAATGGTATTTTTAGAACAGAAGTGTTTCATTTTTATGTAATTAAATGCACTAATCTTGACTCTTTTTTTGAGTACATGATTGCTAAGTTTAATTCAACTGTTATAACCAATTCCACTTTGTAAAAATAACAGAACGTTTCTATCAAAATTGAATTGTTTTTCTTTTTTTAGCATGCAACTTTTTTTTTAATTTAAATTCAATTAGCCAACATATAATACATTAGTTTCAGATGTAGTTTTCAATGATTCATTAGTTGCTTATAACACCCAGTGCTCATCATATCAGTGCCCTCTTTAATGTCCATCACCCAGTTACCGCATCCCCCCACCTCCCTTTCCATAACCCTCAGTTTGTTTCCCAGAGTCAAGAGTCTCTTGTGGTTTGTCTCCCTCTCTGATTTCTTCCCGTTCAGTTTTCCCTCCCTGTCCCTATGATCCTCTGCATTATTCCTTATATTTCCACATCTGAGTGAAACCATATGATACTATTATTAGAAATATTGTCTTTTCTCCCACCTCCCTGCAATATACCTTTGTCACATATCAAGTATCCATTTGTGCCAGGACCATTTTATTTTCTTCTTACTGAAATACAGAAATACAGTTTCTTTTTTCTATTGATTTGGATCCATCGACTTCCTTTAACTGCATTAATGGGTTTCATATATTGTTTGTTTTTAAGCATTTCAAATGTCTGATCAAGCAAGCACGTGCTCCTAGTAAGAAAAATATTCCAAAGCATCTCAAAGGCTCTTACAAATCTACATTTAACATATATTTGGTAAAGCCATTTCTCCTAAGTATTAGAATACCACTTACGAACTTGGTCACATTCATTTTAAAATTTGAAATTATAAGTCAATTTCACATGTTAAATAAATAGAATCACAACATTAATCTGTCAGACTAAAATGCCAAAGTTTTTTTAAAGTATTACTTTAACTACATAAACAGACTAGTCCTCAATATAACATATTAATTCTAATGATATGATTAAATTTATCATCCTTGTATTATAAATCTTCCTCTGAAAAGTCACTCACCTTCTAAATGAAGCAGCTTTAACATTGAAGGTGGTAAGAAGTTTCATTTCAGGAGAACTGAGGTTACCACCTGGAACAAGTCATTGTTACTAAGTATACCATTTATGATGGTAAGATTATTTCCCAGTAAGGAATTTGAGACTGGATGGGGGACCTGGGGGAAGTTTAAGTACAGGATAATCTACAGGTTGCACCCGAGTCCTTCTGAAAATCATCTCTACGTTACATGGTCTCCATGTCCAAACTCTTCAGATGGGATTTCTCAACCTGCCTCTCTGAGTTCACAAGGTAAACATCCCAGCCAACAGCGAGCCACTCCTGGGGCACATTGCAGCGTGGGGTGTGCACATCAGCAGCAAGTTCCGCCCTTAGAGGGACAGACTCCTGCACAGGTCCTGAAAGTGAGCTGGTTGCCATTTGTACTTGGAATTTGTGTTTCCCAGCTTAGTCTGTGTGTGCTTGAGTCAGGGATTGGGGGAGTGGGCGCATGGATGAGTATGTTTCCTTGACCCATGGACTTTTCAGTTCTTGGGAGGGTGTAGCTAGGGGAAAGCCAAACAAGACCCTCTGCAGTGAGGGGGCCCAGGGCAAGGCCCACTCTTGTCTTAGTCTCAGGGCAGAGCTGGACTAAAATTGGGACAGAACTGCAGGGGCTTTTCGGACCTTTTTAAGTAAAGCTATTAAGCCAAATACAAAGATTATCCTAGCAAATCAAGGGACAGAAACATAGAAATGAAAAGGTATGCCAGGGGTGCCTGGATGGCTCAGTCAGGTAGTGGAGCACGTGACTCTTGATCTCAGGGTTGTGGTTTTGAGCCCCATGTTGGGTGTGGAGATTACTTAAAAATAAAAAAACTTTCAAAAAAAAAAAAAGTATGCCAACAGCACTTAGCTATCTTGAGGGATCCATAGATGAGACTTTGGAATGCTTTCATATCTCTACAGAACAAATCAGTTCCTCAAACAACCAAAGCATTTAACTTGCTGAAACATATTATTAGAGAAGTTCTCAGTGGATGTAATGTTAGAATTTAAAGGATGTAAAGCCAAGAGACCTAGAGGCAGATAACTACTTGGGAAAAGAGAGACTTGAAACTGCATTTGTACAATGGTTTATGTAATCGGAGGAAGAAGTGAGAAAAACGGGTGAGCAAATGACACCACTGGTCCTTTGCCATGGCTGTGTGTGCTAATCTGTTCCACCCCCAAATTCCTTTTTGGCCTTAAGCTACTTTAATAACCACATTAACAGCATTAAAATTATGAGGTTTGCTTTTATGTCATTTTCTAATTTACTTGTTTATTTTTAAAGATTTTATTTATTTATTTTACAGAGAGAGAAAGCACAAGCAGGGGGAACTGCAGGCAGAGGGAGAGGGAGAAGCAGGCTCTCCAGTGAGCAGGGAGCCCGATGTGGGGTTCGATGTGGGGCTCCCAGGACCCTGGGATCATGACCTGAGCTGAAGGCAGATGCTTAACCGACTGAGCCACCCAGGCACCCTTTTATGTCATTCTCTTTTTGGACCATTGTATACAGCTTATTAATACAGATCCTTTGGGATTTCTAAGTTAGGAAACACTCATAGGTGACATATGAAGGATATATACTACGAATGAAGAAAATCACAAAAATTCACACAGAGATTTTGAAACATGGTCTGTTTGATGCATGAAAGTAAGTGCAACTTGTGGAAAGTGAAAGAAATCATACTTTGAAAAGGATGTCATCAGTTCTCTTTTATACACATGCCTATTCTAAAAAATCAAAATGAAAAAACTTCCCTGTGTTGATTTAAAACTAGGAGGCATTGGGGTGCCTGGCTGGTTCAGTCAGTAGAACATGCGACTCTTCATCTCAGGGTTGTGAGTTCAAACCCCACATTGGGCATGGAGCCTACTTAAAACGAAACAAAACAATAAAACCAAGAGGCATTAAATCTACCTTAGGAACTAGACAAATCTTACACTTGCTCAAATTCAAATCAAAGGAAAGTCTAAGCTCAGCTCCCTTCCTCCAGTTTTACCTGCACCTTTTACTCTAGGTAGACCGAAATGAACCACATGTTTATTTGGGTACTTGAGATGTTGCACCCATGTCAGTCCCACCCATGTCACTTTTTGTTCTTAGATTCTGTGTTCTAATTTGTGATTACTGATGTTCAAGCACCTGGCTCAGCTGTGAAAAACTTTTCCTTGCAATCCTTTTGGATAATTCATTGAAGCAACTCTATAACAGTTAAAATTTAGTATATTCACAATTTTGTAAAGCCTTGTCATAGGTCTTTTTTTTCTACCATTAACTCCATAGAAAAAATTGTTCCCCTGCAATCCACATCTCTTAACCTTAGGGTAAAGAATGGTGGCAACTTTGTGGTGGCTAATGCCAGCTCCTGAGATTTTGGGTATCTCCCTGACTAATCCAGCATGAGAACAGTATTCTAATTCAACAAGTATTTATGGAGTGCCAGCAATGGGTAAATCATTATGCTGATATAATGGAGAAAAAAATTACATATTTCAAAAGAACTTACATTTAAGTGAAATATATCATATGTACCCAGATTACACCATAATTTATGTAATTATTCCTTTATTATTGGCAGTAAAGTTGTTTTTAATCCTTTGCTGTCACTCAAGACATTGTCATAAAGATTCATTCATTCATTTATTCAATAAATATCAATTTAATACTTATGATATGTCAACCATTAATCTTAGTGCTGCAAGATTTCATATCACTGCAATGAACGGAACATGTATATAATCTTCAAAGTTCCTTCATGAAAATTCTCCAGAGAAATTTTTGTTCAAAAATTGCACCAGCCTGTGTTTTAATGTAATCACTAAAGAACAGAGAGGGACAGCCTCTTATATCTCAAATGAAGAGTTATAGAATACATACCTGTGGCAATCATATTTTCCACAGGAGCAATTATAAAAAAGAATACAGAACACTTTATTTTTTTGAAGCATATGCCCAATTAGAGGCAAAACCCTTCAAAAATTGAGTTGTAGATCTGCTCAGATGTATGAAACCCAGGATATCCAGGAAAGAAAAGCTGAAGCTAAAGACATTTTTAATCACAGGAAAATAAGATCATGTCTAGCAAACTTCTTTTTAAAAATTCCCAAATTCTATATCATCTAAATTCCACATTACTGTTTAATCCAGCTAAAGATAAAACCTTGAAGTAAAATTTGCACGACGAGAAGGGAAGGATTGCTTGCTTTCGTCCTAAATTATCAGAGCCTTAGTGCTTTTAAAAATACAGCAGACCAAAGTTTTGTCTTCAGCCTCTCGGCCCCAGGTACAGTTCCTGCATACCTTGGTTGAGAAACTCCAGGTGCTTCATTACAAAATGTTCTCAACCACTGGTCTATTTGTTGGCATTAAATACTGTTTTGGCGACCCCTAGTGTGAAACATGATATCAACACTTGCACATGTTGAAAATCCTTATATTTTAAAACTTGCTTACAGACAAAAAGTGGTATCTGAAATAATTTTCCACCAAAGGAAATGTGACTTTAGTTCATGTCAATTTGAAGTTTGTATTTTTCTGCAATAATAATAATAAAATGTAAATATAATTTCTGGATACAGAAAACATTTGGCAATAAGAGGGTGGTTATTTAGAGTATGATACATCCATACAGTGAAATATTATACAGCTATAAAACAAGACCGAAAAAAGAGAATGAGGAAGCTCTTCATGTACTCCTTCGGGATGATCTCCATGAGAGGTCAAAGAAAATAAACCAAAAACCAAAAAACTCATTTGAGCACTTTGCTACCATCTACATTTTAAAAGGAGTAAAATATCATTTATATTTGTCTTTGCCTATATACATCCACTAAAAAAGTCTCTGGAAGGATATACAAGATACACATAGCCATGGTTACTTATTGAGGATGGGGGTGGAAAATAGACAGATGCTAGAAACTGCATCCTCTGTATACTTCTTTTGTTTTTGAATGACACCTTGACTATTCAAAACATTAAATGACTTTTGGGGCACCTGGGTGGCTGAGTCAGCTGGGCATCCTACTCTTGATCGCAGCTCAGTTCTTGATCTCAGGGTTGTGAATTCAAGCCCTACGTTGGGCTCCACTCTGAGCATGGAGCCTACTTAAAAAAAAAAAAAAAAGAACAAAATATGAAACAACTTTTAAAAAAATGTAAAGCCATCAGCACAAGAACAAGAATAATGAAAAAGAAAATGTTACCTTGCACTTCCAGAATTAAAAAACAGACAAGACAAAATATAATTTTCTGTCTAAAAATATATTTTTTTCTTTTCCTTTAGATTTTAATTCTATATTTTTTCCAATGGCACCTTTTCTTGCATATTTTTTTTACTCAAATGCCAAATTGTAAGACAGTATTTGATAGTTACGTAGAAGTAAGAGGCAGGATTGACTTGAGGTAATATCTTGGGTCAGGAAATAGTAAAAATTCTCCTAGTATGTCTTCCCATGCCTTCTCTAAGGTCAGTGGTTAGAGACCAAAATTCCTTATTGGCAATAAATGTAAGAAATTGTGATATTCCTTAGTAGGTCACAATTTAAGACTCACAAGGAACATCTTTTTTTTAAAATATTTTATTTATTTGAGAGAGAGAAAGTGAGAGAGCACTAGTGGAGGG